>NC_090438.1:112410321-112711675 GCF_031143425.1 Pleurodeles waltl
CCTTCTGCCGAACCCTTGAGACAGCTAATGATATTGAGCATTTCTTCTATCAACTTTGAATTGAAATGGGGATTGTCTTGATAAACCACATCATGCAAGTATAGGTGCTCTCCCATCAGGGAAAAACACACTTTCTGCTGGGAGAGACGAAACTGGCCATACGCCAAACAAAAGAGCCGGCAGCAAAGTACATCAATGCCCTTGTCCACCTGCCCCCAGAGATAAAACCAGTGTAGATGCTCGTCCATGCCATTCCAATTTGTGGAAAACCCAATAAAACTGTGAGTGAAAAGCTAAACTAAGAACATTGAGTTGTCCGTCGTGTCCTACACTGCGCCGCTGAAATTAGAACAATTAACCCCGGAGACATCTCCCCCTAATCACCAGCGCGCAGCCTCCATCTCGCAGACACCTCCAGGCACCAGCCATTAACCCCATTCAAACAGTGCCAGTCAGATGGCACAGAAACAGCTGCGTCAGTTTCCACTTCATTAAGAGAGGTCATCTGCACCTGATGTGCTTAAGCAAGAAGCGCACATTAGATGGGTTAACAGTAATATTCAGAATCAGAAAAGTGTAAGAGCTTCACGGTTGCACCAGCCCATGCTTAAAGTGTAGTTAATCAGCAAAGTGTCCAACACTGGTCCACAGTGGAAGAATCCACGCCAGAGATCCAGGGAATCTACATGAGACCAATGTACAGGCGGTGAATCTATTTTGGAATCATTTATCCTAACATCTGACATGGATCAAGCCCCCGTAGTCCTTCTTTGGGCACCCCTGCTGTAGAGCATGCAAAGAGGGGTACGCAGTGTGAACGCCCCTTCGAATGGGCATTGGAAATAGGGCAGCTGCTGATCTAGGGAACTGTGTGGTCATGAGGCATCAGTCATCATTCTCTTTCCCAATATAAGTGTTTCTTTGGGAACAGATTTTTTTTTTCTCAAGAAGAGTAGGATTACATACCCCAGTACCATCCCCCCAGCCCAGGCCACGTTGGGGAATGAGAAGCAGTATTTTATAGAGAGCAGTGTTGTATGACTAGGTGGGCAAGCCAGAATATTCCGAAGGATGCCCCCTCCCCCCCCTTTGGAAGCAAACATCATCGACGAAACCAATATGTCTGTTCTTCTTGTACCGCATATACAGGCAAAACTGCAAGAAAAAATGATTATAAAAATAGCAGACATTCTAGCATACGTGTACACATAGACAACACAGTGAGGCACATGTGGACATGCAGGCAGCATATACACAGGCATGCAATCACACACATGCACCACTGCAGGCGCCCACACAAGTCAGGTGCGCACAGGCCACAACTAGACATGCACAGTTTGGTATTGCTGAAGGCACAAATGTGCACAGAGTGTAACCATACAATTAGATCTTGGACTGGGGACCAGAGCCACGAGGCTGCAGAGTGGAATAGAAGGTACCCCTGCCAAGGTGGACTTCTCACAAAGCTGCCCCTGTGCCAGGGCAATGATGAACCTTCATACCTCTTGAATTTCAATCAAGCATTGGTGAGGAATTTTGGTTTAGCAATACATGATCTTATGCCCCTTTTATGCAAAATTGTATCAGCTCTGCTAGCAGCTAAAGCTCTCTCTGGCTCAGCAGTCAATTAAGGCAAATTAAAAGCACCATTGTCTCTGTTGTGATGATATAGTTGCACATAAATAAATTGGAAATATCAGCAAATCAAACCTCTCCTCTTACCTTTCCACAAATCTGCCAACATTTCATGACTGAAATGAAGATCCACGTTTCAGGCTTTACAATTACTTATTGTATCGTCTTTTGATATCATTGATTTGCCAACTGTTTTCACCCATTTCCCTTCTTTTTTTTGTCTGGAACAGCGGTTAAAATGCTGTTTTAGGCTTGCAACTCACAAGTCACTGTTGTTTTGGAAATTTAGGCCCATATTTAAGAAAAGTGGCCCTTCAAGTAATGAAGTGCCACTTTTCTTGCGGCCCATTGAACCCTCCCAACGTCATCATGTGTGCGCCGTATTTAACAGGTTAGGTTAGGGACACTAGCATCGTAATTTTTGCCGCTATTGTTGTACTTTGCAGGATTAGCATAAAAAATGTTGGAGCTAATCCTGCAAAGTATATAGAGGCCCATTAAAAATAATGGTGTGCCTCCTTTTAACTCCTACTCTGTGCAGGCATTAAAAATGCCACTAAAAATGGTGCAGTGGAATCTCGGAGATTCCACTGTGCCCTTTTTGAAGGCCCCCTATTGGGGGATGCCACCCTTTTATACATTATGCCTGGCATAGGCATAATGTGGCGCACGGGTTTACAAAATTACACAATGCAAGCATTGCACCACTTTGTAAATATGGCATGGCGTTTTTGCCGCACTATTGCCACATTAGTGTAATAAAATGATGCTAATGTGGCGATAGTTGGTGCTACGCCCTTCTTAAGTTTGGGCCCTAATGTTTAATCAGGTTTAAATTGATGACGAGCTGGCCTGCAGTTGTTCCCTACTAAGCTGGTCCCACACATGGATGCAGAGAATGTAAGGCAGGACTGGGACCTACGATGGGTTCCAAACACATGGCCCAGCACATTAAATGCTGATGAGATTGAGAATAGGCTCAAGGTAAAGGGCAGAAGATGGATACCATCCCCATTCCAAAGTAGAAAGGGACAGATGACATCACTTCCGTTAGAGTTCTTGTTCTTTGCAAATAGCAAGGAGGGCGTCCTCCTGAAATACACAAAGCTACAGATGTCTTTGTGGACTCAGCCAACCCCAAAAAGAGAAGAGTAATTTCACCTCGGACAATACCAGGCCCATCAGGGGAATAAGAAGTGATCCTTCTCACTGAAGCTGAAAGGGCCTGAGTTACTGATGTCACTGAGATGTTCAAGGCTGAATCCATTACTGCCTTTAGAACATCAACAGCAGATGTATCATCTCATATGTTCTCACCATAGTGTCATGCCTATTTGAGGCCATGGAGTCAGGGATGGAGACCCCCGGCCACTACATCGCTAGCTTCCTGGTGAGCGAACAGAAGCAATTAAAATGTGGGACCAGCCTGTGGAGTCAAGCTGTGCCAACATGAAAACACAGGAGCAGGACGCAGTGAGTCAACAGTAAGGGCCTGATTTGGATTTCGGAAGACAAGTTACTTCATCGCAACGGTGATGGATAGACCGTCCGTCGAAATTTAGATCTCATTATATCCTATGGGATTTATAGTTCAGCAGACAGACCATCTGTCATCGTTGTGATGGAGTAACCCGTCTGCTGAAATCTAAATCAGGTCCAGTAAGTATTCAGCTTTATTCCACAGGTTACCACCAGTCCGGGCAGCGCTCATCCCTCGACCTCCTCATACAGAACTCTTAGGCCCTGATATTCCACAGCAGGTTCCTGGAACCAGAGCCCAGTGACGTTCTACCACACTGAGCAAATATAACACCCCTCTCCCTTTCCCACCTGCCACTGGTGTTCAAGAGCTTTTAGAGTAATAATTATCATCAATGGCAGCTGTGACCTTTAAAAGTGGTAGACGTAATCCCTGGCTCGAATTCCAAAGAGCTTTTTCTTGAAGGGTTCTCTCACACTTTCTTGCGCTAAGTGTACTGCCTCACTCTGACTCACTCATTCTCACTTGGTCTCACTAATTCATGCAGTCTCACTCATTCCCACTCATTCTCACTCATTCTGAATTAGTCTTACTGTGACTCAGTCACACACAGTAACACTCAGTTACACTCACTGTCATTCTCCGTGATTCACTCACATTCATTCTCACACATACTGGTCCGTACTGTCACTCATTCTCACTCACTGTGACTCATTCCTTCACTGACTCTCTCTCACTTTAACTCACATACACATGCTCACAGTGCTGGAATTTCACGAGCTCTGAACAGTATCTCTGATGGCTGGTGCAGGTACCTTCAGACACCTGTCACCTGTGTCACTAACTGCCTCAGCTTGTTGCTGGACCTGAAGCAAGTCTGCATTTTATTTTTGTTATACCAAGAGTGAATAATTATTTACTCCTGATAAAAATGGACAACAAAACAAGGAGGGTGTAGTGTAGCTGTGGAGCCCATAAGGGAGAGCAGCCAGTGGTCCTGGGACACCTATCCATCAAACCAATCCATCCAATTAATCATCCATCCTTTCACTTATCCATCCCCCTTTTCATCCACCCATTTATCCATCCATTTAATCATCCACCCTTCCTCTTGCTCATCCATCCACCCTTTCGCTCCATCTATCCATCCTTTCACCTCATCCACCATCATCCCTTTGGCTCATCCATTTATCCACCCTTTCACTCAGCCATCGACCCTTACACCCATCAATTCACCCTAGTCCCATCCATTCATCCATCCATTCATACATCCCTCCATTTACCCTTTCGTTCAGCCATCCATCCTTTCACTCACTCATCCACCTAGCTTTTTATTCATCCATCCATCAATTCACCCTTTCATTCATCCAGTCATCTGTTCTTTCATCCAGACATCCATCTACACTGCCTCTCACTCATCCATACATTGTTTTACTCATCCATCTTTACAAACATCCTTAAACTCATCCATCCTTTTGCTCATCCATCCATCCTTTTGCTTTATCCATCCATCCACTCATCCATTCATCCATCCAAATACCCTCCCTTTCAGTCATACACCCTCCCTGCCTTTCATTCTTCCATTCTTCATTCTTATGCCCATCCTTTCACTCATTCATCCATGCATCTATACTTCCACCATTTCATCCATCAATCCACCCATCCTTCCTTTTACGCATTCACCCTCCCAAGTTAATTATGAACATTTTTCTGCCGAGCTGTAGTCAGAAGAGGTCCATCAAGAACCCCACCCCACTGCTACTAAAGGGGGGGTGATGCCCCTGATGCAGGCAGAAGCTTAATTGCACACTTACTTTTTAGTCCACTTGTGCAACTGTTGTCTGCAGCTGGTACCTTCCTTCTTTTGGGCCTCTACGGTCGAGATAAGGAGCACTCTGTCATGCTCAGCTCCATAACGTTTTTTTCAAAGGGAAACCAAATGCAGTATTAAACATGTGTTACTGCAGGAGAGCAGCCACCTACCCCTCTCCTACAGCCTGCCCCTCTGTGATGACCAACACATTTTTGCCACCCACTCCCTCCTTGTGCTCATCAACTTGCCCCACAGCCAGCCATTGAACTGAATCGAGCTTTGCCACCTCCTCCCAGGGCCACGATTCACGCGCCCCAAAAGCAGCTGGATCAATTGCATTCTAATTCAGCACTCCCTCTCCTGTGGTGTCACTGTTGTAACTTGTGCCTGCAGGTCGAATAAAACCATGCCCAGATGACATTTGTGCAGTAGGACATCTGCAAAGTTCACTGGAGTTCACTCAAGAGATTCAGCACAGTCTTGGAGCAGTAATTTCTTTTCAGCTGCTCTGTGTTTATTTTCCCTGCTCTTGCCTCTCCCCTGAGGGTGGCAGGGTAACACTCCTTTTGCCCATGAACACCAGTCACCCCTGATTATTATAAGGAACTTATTAGACCTGTCAGCCTGAGGGTGGAGTTCCCCCAAACATTTGCCTTCCTCCTCTATTTTTGCTGGCCTTGGGACTCTGTGCACTTTACCACTGCTAAGCAGTGCTAAGGTGCATGTGCTCTCTCCTTAAAACATGGTAACATTGGCATATCCCCAAGTGGCATATTTAATTTACTTATAAGTCCCTGGTACAGTGGTGTTATATGATGTACCCAAAGCCTGTAAATTAAATGCTACAAAAGACTGCAGCACTTATTGTGCCACCCACTTAAGTGGTCCTTTAAATATGCCCCAGGCCTGCAGTTGCAGCCTTTTAGGGTAGTTTTTACTTCCATTTTGACCTGGCAAAATGAACCTTTGACTAGGCCCAGACCTTTCTTTTTAATACATATTAATCACCCCTAGGGTAGGCCCTAGACAGCCCAGAGGGCAGGATGCAAAATATTTAAAAAGTAGGACATGTAACTGTAGTAGACTGGGCTTTTGTTGCAGTAGTCCCCCTACTTTTTGCCTAATATTTGATGCAACTTTGACTGAAGTGCACTGGGTTTCTGCTAACCAGGTCCCCAATGCCGGTGTTCTTTACCCAAAAATGCACAATTATTCCACCAATTGGCAACACCTTTGGTGTCCCTAGTAAATGGCACTCCAGGTACGTAGTGCATGGGTACCAAAGAGAGTCTCCAAGAGTTGCAGCATGTATTGTTCTACCGGCAATACTAGTTCTCCAGCTACAGGATGGCTTTACTGAAATAGGGATGTTTGGTATGAAACATCTCATATTAATAAACCCTCAATGATTCCAGTGATGGATTTATTAATACATGCACCCAGAGGGCACCTTAGAGGTGCCCCCTGAAAAACCTACGACTACCTGTGTGCTGGTTGTCTAGTTTTAACTGGCCTGCCACCAACAGACACATTTCTGACCTCCAAGGGTGAGAACCTCCGCTTTTGGGAAGTCAAGTACACAGTTTGCTCTGGCAGGGGTGTTAACACACTCCTCCCAATAGGATGACATGCAAATCTGCATTCCAAGACATGAGGCTGCAAAGAGCCCTCTGCCTTTGGTATACCAATCTGGCTTCCCTCAAAAGTGAGGAGATGCCGACCACCCTGACCCAGGGCCAATTTGGCGCCTGGACAGATGGTATAATTAGTCATCAGAGAGGCATGTTCACCCTCAGGTTAGTTCCCCCCTAAGGTGAGCTGCCAGATGTGGACACAAAATGTAAAAGTCTGCCATCTTGGTGATTGCAGATCTAGGAACTCTGGGACAGAGTTATGTCCACTTCCCAAAGGAAGTGATCCTATATGGGGCATAGTGACCCCAGGCGTAAGTAGTCCATTGACTACTACCCTGCACTCCCATAACACTCTTAAATTCAATATTTAGGGGACCCACTGGCACCAGAAAATCAGATCCTGTCGACCTGGAAGAAGACGTACTGTGAAGAGTTGCAAAATCAAGAACAGAAGACAAGCAGCTGACTTAGCCACAGCTCCACCAGCCTGCCTGCTGTCCTTGACAATTGCGCCAAAGTTGACTAGTCCTGCAACTGCCTATGCCTCCAAAAGCCTGGGAGGACTGTCAGCCTTCAACCAAGAACCAGGAAGTCCCATGGAGTAGTGGAGCTGCTCACCTGCATCTGGCAGGCACACCAGAAGAAATGTGAGGACTCCGAACTGCCAAAACCCGACACCAGAATGCACCACTGCACCCGTGCCCCTTAGCCCAAGGTGAAGTGGCCCAATGGTGCCAATGTGGTCCTCCGACACTCCAGAGTCAAAGCCCACCTTGGGTTTGCCAGCCGTGGGCTTTCTGCCACCGCCTGCAGCCTCTTTTTGCAGGCCCCATCCCACCACAAGCATCTCCTGCACCTGAATCTGATGCCAAAAGATACTACTGCACCGAACAAAACAGCTCAAGGAAAAGTGGGCCAATGGTGTCCCTAAGTGTCTGAGGACCTCAGGGGTTGAGTGCCCCTGTGAGTTCCCCCGGACTGGCTCCTCAGTCCCTGCTTGCAGGCTCTTTCTGACCAGACTGATCGCCATCGAACTGAATGGGACACCCCACGCCATAACACACCTCAGCACCTGGATGCCCCAGAGCCCCCCAAGATGACCTTTTGGTATGGCCTGGGACCTTACCCCATATTCACCTCAAGTCCAGAAGAACAGTTCTGTAAGTCGCTGTCAAGTACCCTTATGCAGTATCTGTTTCTTTCCTATAGGATAACATTAGGGCACCCGACGCTGAAAAGCATCTCTGCACCCAGAAGCCCCAGTGCCTCCTGAAGTAACCTGTTGGTGCTGCCTTGGACCTTGCCCTATACTTACCTTAACTCCAGAAGAGTGGTCCTGTAAGTCGCTGTAAAGTACCTGTATGCAATATACGCATTTCCTCCATGGGATAAATTTACTGCTTCAGAAATTGCACTGTGTTGATTTTTCAAACCTGTAAAAATTCATATCTGAGAACGTACTCACTTGATCATGATCTTGGTGCCTAAAATTATATACAGATAAGTGTTATTTTTATAAATTGGTGTGGATCTTATTGAGTCGTGTGTATCATTTATTGACTGTGTGCATGCAGCAAATGTCTAGCAATCCTCTCTAATAAGCCTAAGGCTGCTCGACCACACTACCCCCTAAAAGAGCATCTTGGGATTGCTAGAGCAAGCCCTGTCACTTATAAGGAAATCCGTGGATTCTTTGCACGGTATATCTCAGTCCTACAGCAACTTTGGGCCTGATTACGACCTTGGAGGAGGGGATTTACTCAGTCGCAAATGTGACAGATATCCTGTCTGCCGTGTTACAGGTTCCATGGGAGAGAATGGAACTTGTAATATGGTGAGCGGGATATCCGTCACATTTGGGACGGAGTATTCCCCTCTGCCAATGTCGAAATCAAGCCCTTTATATTTTACATGCCCTGGTAGTGAAAAGCTCTTAAATTTGTTTTTCATCAGTACAAGGCCTACCTCTCCCATAGACTGACATTGAAGTTGCCTTATTACATTTAACAAGTTGCAGTTACCAAATGGGAACCTGTAACCAGTTTATGTTTGGTGTCTTTGGAACTGTAATGAAAAATCCTAATTTATAGAAATGTCAAATTTTAAATTACAATTTTGAAAATGGCGCTTTTTTGTTCAAGTCAGGCATGACTAGATAGCCACAGTTGGCGCCTTATGCCTTTTGGTGCTATTTTCACTAAAAATGTATTTTAAATTGAAGATCTTCGGATCTATTCATTGCATTTTTTTCATTTTGTTCTTGTTTTATTTATAAAAAAATACAGTTTTTTATAAACTGGTGTGGAATTCTTTTGTGGTGTGTTTTTACTGTGTTACTGTTGAAAGTGTTGCGCGAATACTTTACACATTGCCTCTGAGTTGCGCTTTACTGCTCTGTGGCGTTTGCTTGAGACTTCACCCTGAGAAGAATTCTGGTTGTTGCTTAAGAAGGGTTTCAAGTTTCTTACATAAATAAATAAAAAACATTGTATAAATACCACGATGAAATAAATGAATGTAATACTAACTACAACGGAATATGCAGTATCCATACAGTTGATAAAACGTACGTAAAAAAATTACTCAGAATCGCACAGAACAGTGCACACACTACGTTATGTTAAACTACAATCTTCAAACATTTTGGGCATGCTGGCACAACGCTTTACAACACTGGTACGGAATGCTTCAAACCACCATGCTGAACTTTGTCCTTCCTCAGTCTCTAATTCTAGTCCATTGTATTTGGACAGCCTCCTCATGTTCAATTTTTTTTCCATCCTTCAAGGCTCTAAACTGACTTTTCACATCAACCATTTGCCTTGGAGAAGAACATTTTGGGGCTCCATTTCTTTCAACTGTCCATTTTTTCACTAGAAAGAATTCCCCTCTAAGGAGGTTCCATTTACATGTCATCAATATATCATACCTATTTTGTTTCCTTTGCACTCTTTATTTTATTGGGCTACATTCTTTACATACTCTGCCCATACCCATCCAACTTGGTGACACATTAATGCACAGTACTCTTCTCTAAGCAAAAAGAAAGGAAGGAGTCATAGTGTGCAGCATGGCCCTATAGCACTGCAGCATGTTCTTAATTTCACTCCTCCATTTCATTATACTTTGCACAGCCAATTGCACATATTTCCCCAATACTCTATTGAATCGGTCTACTAACCTGTTTTCATATGAGTGGTATAGAACAGTTTTGTGATGTTTTGCACCTTAATGCTACAAGTAACTCTCAAATTCTCCAGAAACAAACTGGGGCCAATTGCCAGTTACAATTTCTTCAGGATAACTCTCTCTCCTAAACATGTCTTTGCAAAACTACACAACAATAATAGTCTTTACTTCACTCGTGAAACTTACCTCCTGTCATTTGGCACCTCCATTACAGAAAACAAAAATGGACCACAAGTCTTCATGGCCATCTTTTTCCACGCACAATCAGGCAAGTCCAGGCAAGTCTAGCATGATTGGAGTGCAAGTGAAAGGCATGCAGTTCCTCACGTGCCTCCACTTCTTGGTCCGTGCCTGGCCACCAAAAGTCAACAGGAGCCTTCATTTTCATGGCATACATTCTGCCATGACCCTCAAGTAACAATTCCAACAATTTGCATTGTAGTCCAGTCAGAACCATCAACCTGTCGTCTCTTCTCACAATTCCTCTCACTTTGAAATATGCATCCTGTATTCCATTGTGCTGACTCAAATTATGGATTCTACCCTACTTTTTGGACCATCCTTTAGAAGGTGTTCCCTTACCCTCATTAACACATCATCTGTAGCTGTCTCTAACACCCATTCCGCCTCTGTTACAGCCCCCACATTTTCCAGATACATTTCTGTCTCCAACCACTCATCTTCCTTTGCACTATCATCTGCCACAACGGGTAGACAAGCACTAGTGGAGATTCACCTTTTTAACTACAGGTATATACTTAACCTCAAATGATTGCTCTTGCAGTCTGTACAACCATTTGGCAATGAGGGAAGCAACTTACTACCTCCTTTTGTGGAAACTAGATCAATCAAGAGTTTATAATCCTTTCTCAACTCAAAAGAAATTCCCCATACAAAAACTTGTAAAATGCTGGAAAACCCTACTGTCAGACCAATGCCTCTTTCTCAATTGTTGAATAACTAGCTGCCAAACCCCTCAGGGTCCTCAGGGTCCTTAACACAAAAGCCTTGACCCTTCCTTGTCCTGCTTTAGGTTGCACAGGCCATGCACACTGGTAGCAGTGACTGTAAGCATTCAGTCACACATATCATAAGGCCTCAGTTCAACAGCGTTCACAATGCTCTTCTTGATACTAAGAAATGATCATTGGCACTCTTCTGAACATACAAAATGATCTCCTTTCGTCCTCAGTCCCCTAAATGACTTGTGATGTGGTTTAAAGAAATATCTGCATACATAGCACAATCTTCTACTAATCTGTGGAAAGAATGGATTTGATGTTTATTCTCCAGGTTAAGAGCGTTGTCAGTCACCCATAACAATTTAATTTCATTCTCATGAAGGGAGTCCCAGTAACAGTTAACCTTGCCTCCTCCAGAATCTCCAATATCCCTCACAACAGTCCACCATGTTTGTCTTTACTAGAACTCTTCACCAGCATGTCATATTTTTAAATCTACATTGTGTAGTTCACCCAACAACCTCTGCATCAAATGCTGAAAACAATTTGACGCAGATGCCGATACAAAGGGTATGTATATACATTGATTGACTCCCTCTGGAGTAACAAAGGAAGTTAAATGCCTGGCCTGGATTTGAGATTGTTAGAAATTTGCCCTTTCTGCACGGTCACCTGGACATTTTTGCCCTTTTGCTGAACTATGTTTTTGCTAGCTGTAAAACGCTGTACACTTTACCCGTACTAAACAGAGGTAAAGTGCCTGTGCTATGCCATTCAAAATGATGAAATTGACATACCCCTGTTTAGCATATTTAACTTACATACAAGGTACTAGCATAAGGTACCACGGTGTACTCGGGCCTTTAAGTTAAATGTCACAAGCATTCTGCAGCACTCATTGTGCTACCCATTATAACGGCAGTGTAAATATGACTGCAGGCCTGAATCCTGACTGTGGAGGATTAAAATGTAAATGAGACCTGTCAAAATAACCCCTTTTCATATACCTAAAACCTCATGTTAAATATTAGTAAGTCACCCCTAATTTAGTCTTAGATGCCATAAGGCATGAGGCATAAAATTTAAAAGTAGGACATGTAAAGGTTTACTGTTAAACATGTCCTTAAAGTGAAAACACCCTCAAAACCATTTTCACTGTAGCATGGATAACTGTTCCTTAAAAATGCATTGGGGTACAATATTAAATTTAATATTGCTGTCTCGCTTAGACAAAAACTAAAGAGTTAATCTTTAGAGTGCTTGAAGAATTTATTACAAGCCTGTCTCATTGTCAGGTTTGTAATAAATATTTTAGAACATGTACTTTTAGAAACGTTACCTGCCTAAACCCTCTGGAGGCCCATTTGCATGAGTTTCCTTACTTCCTTCGCTTTGCTTCTGTTTGACAGTCATTCCTCCTCAACGTTCCCACGCACTGGCTTCTGAGACATTTTGCTCACCTCTTTGACAGACTATTCTTTGATATAGCTAGAAGTATTTGCAATGTATTTAGCAGCACTAGTGGGCAAGGCCAAGGATGTTTCTTTTAGTCTCAAATCTTTCAATTAGATGTTCTTTATATAAGATGTCCTAATGATTAGTTGCTTTACATGAATTTGACGCAATCTGCTACTGTGTGCAACACAGCCACATATTAATATACTGACTCACCAAGCATTTGCGATCTTGAAAATAACTTATGGTGTTCAACAATACTCACTTTCTTTTACCAAAACTCTCCTCCAATGTCTTGATAACTAATTCAAACTCATCATCCGATCCTTCATTCATGTCTGAAACATTTTTGTTAATGTTTTTAAAGTTCTTCCCTCTACTCCGATACATTGCTTCAACATAGCAAGCTTTCTCTTATAAATTCTACTGCTGGAAATGGGATTACTATTTTTTTAAAGCTGTGTTGTGTCATTGTGTAGTGGCTCACTGTATTACTGTGTGTGTTGGTACAAATACTTAACATATTGTCTCTGAGTTAAGCCTGCCTGCTCGTGCCAAGGGGGTTGAGCGGGGGTTAGCTGAGGGTGATTCTCTTTTACCCTGAATAGAGTGAAGGTCCTTGCTTGGACAGGGGGTAACCTGACTGCCAACCAAAGACCACATTTCTAACACCAGTAATCAACACAGAACCTGAGTGGTGGAGTGGCACCAGGAGCAGCAGGTTTTGGGACCAAGACCACAGGACTGGCTCAAGGGCTACTCGAGAACTCAGTCCTTAATACCTCATCCTTAATGCTGGCCCTGACCTTGTCAGTCACTCTATAACTTTTCCTTTTACAGAGGACTGTCCTCAGTGTACACATCATATATACACAAATGAGTAACCCCTGGAATCATGGAAAATAGTGAGGCAAACTGTCCCAACACCTGGCGACAGTTCCTCTGTTGTTCTAGAATCATGGAGGGGGAGAGGTTCACACCCTCCACTGAACCATCTTTCTCCTTGCCAGACAGGAAGTCAGGAAGAGGCTCACTCTCCTCCTCCACTTCTTCATCTGTTGCCAAGAGCATAGTCACTTCTGTCCTTTCAAAGTGTGGCTTGAGGTGGTTCACATGCAGGACCCTCAAATGGTTCCTAGAAGTCTGCATGTTCACCAGATAGGGGACATCACTCTTGCGCTCCACCACCTCAAAAGGCCCAGTCCACTTGTCCTGGAGAGCCCTAGTCTCCACTGGGGCAATTACCCACACTTTCTGGCCAGGTTGAAACTGAACCAGAGTGGCATTCTGGTCATACCAGCATTTCATGTCTTCCTGGCTTGCTTCCAGTTTTTCCTGAGTGAGCTTCCTAAAGCGTGCTGTCTGGTTCCTGAAGGCCAGTATGTAACTGAATATATCCTGGGGGGGGGGGTAATGGAGGCTTTCTCAAAGCCTTCCCTAACCAGACTCAAGGGTCCCCTGACAGGGTGGCCATATAACAATTCAAAAGGACTAAATCAAAGAACCTTTTGTGGCACCTCCCTGTAGGCAAACAGAAGGCATGGCAAGAGGACGTCCCACTTACACCTCAAAGGCTCTGAGAGGCCCAATGATCATGCCTTTCAAGGTGCAGTAGAATCTCTCAACCAGACCATTACTTTGGGGGTGGCAAGGAGTGGTGAACCTATAAGTTACCCCACACTCCTGCCACAGAGACTTCACATATGTGGATATGAAGTTGGTACCACTATCAGATACCACTTCTTTGGGGAACCCCATGTGGGTAAAAACCCCCATCAATGCACGACCCGCCACAGGGGAAGTGATTGACCACAGCGTAATGGCTTCTGGGTACCTGTGGTATGGTCAACCAAGACCAGGATGAACCTGTTGCCCATGGCTTGGGATCTAGAGGCCCCACAATGTCAAAACCAACCCTTTCAAAGAGGGTACTGACTACTGGAAAAGGTTGGAGGGGAGCCTTACATTTCCCCCCACTCTTGCCACTTGCCTGACAAGTCTGGCAAGACCTGCAATAAGCATCTGAGGGCCTGCACATTGTGCCTGTGCATTGTGTGGGCCAGTAAAAGTGGGTGACAAGCCGTTCAAAGGTCTTGTCCTGCCCCAAACGTCCAGCTAAAGGCACATCATGAGCCAGAGCCAGTAGGAAGGCTCTGAAGCACTCGGGTACCACCGGCAAATGGGCTGACCCAGGTTCAGCAACCTTAGGCTCACTATATAGGAGGCTGTCCTCCCAGTAGATCAAGTGTGATCCAGACTCACTGCCAAATGCCTGGTCTGCAGCCTGCAGCCGCAAACCCTCCAGACTAGGGCATGTCTTCTGTACCTCACAGAATGCTTCTCTGGAGGGTCCCCCTTCCTGCTGCCACTATGTCAGCTCAGGGACTTCCCCCAGCTCAGCCACCTATTCCCCTGTAGGCTCTGGGGTGTCACCCTCAGGCTCTGCCTCCTCCCGGACCGTGGAAACATCTGGGGCCGGTTTTCCACGCTTCTTGCCCTTCCTCCTTCAGGCACACCTGGGCCACTCTTTCAGGCTCCTGGGTCTCCTGATCACCCTGACGGGCTCCTATAGTCCGGGTGGACACACATCCCCACCAAGGCAGACCCAACATCTCCAAGTGAAACCTGTGTTCCACAACCTTCCAAGGGCAATCCTCCAGGTCATTGCCAAGCAGACAATCTACAGGCATGGTTGGACTCACAGCTACTCTCAAGGCACCTAGGACCCCCCGCCATTCAAAGGGATCCTGCGCCACTCTGCACATGTGCTCTGAGTTGTCTACCACAACTACTTGGTAAAGTACCTGGGGATCTATCTGCTCTTCAGGCACCAGGTGACTTCTCACAGGAGTCACAATGGCCCTGTGTCTCTCAGAGCCTCCACCATCTGTCCATTGCTGGTCACCCACTGCCTGTACTTCTTAGTGTCCTTAGGCGCTAGGGTTATCTGGACCATCTCACTGTCCCCTAGTGAGGCAAGCGTCATCTCAGCTGGCTCCCAACCACCTGGAACCAACTCCGCCCCAAGCTTTACACTTGCCAAACCCTGTGACTGAACACCACTGGGTGCCTGTGTCCACTTGGGACATTTTTGACCCCCTCTCACATGGCCCACCTTGTCACATGTATAACACTTGCGGTGACCCCCCTCCACAGGTTTCCCTTTGGAGAGCCATGGCTTTTTCTCAACCGGGACTGGGAATCCTTACCCTGGGAACTAGGTTGGGGCCGTTTTGAGAACTCCCCCTGTTTACCTGTCACAGTGTCCTTTCCTCGGGATCTGCACGTCGCTGAACAAAAGGCCCACCTTACGGTGTCACCAACTCAGAAAGCTATTATAGCACAGAGTTATGGTGAAGCCAGTCGGGGGGAAGGGAATTCGGGTAGGGAACAGCAGGGAGAGGGATCGGAAAAGAAAAGGTTAGAACAAATATGCATATACTCATTCATAGAAATGCAACTTATCAATAGGCTCTTGACTAAATGCGTCTTCGAGATACCAGATGGAGACCCCTTTTGAAATGAGGGCAAAGCCCCTTCTTTGAAACATGGAACAATAATAAACTACGACCTCAGAAATGAGAGATGGCAATAGCTTTGGACTATGATTACACTCAGAATATCAATCCTGTAACATCTCTGCATTCTCAACATAAACTTTTGATCATGACCTAGAAAATCTCAAAGAATTAAATATGCTTTCCACATCTTAAGCTTTTCAAAGAACAATGAAAACTGTGATTTGCTTATCTCCAAAAATACTTTCACATTCACAACTATAAAGATCGAAAAGCTTTTACTCATTAAACTTGAAGCGCTTTACTTATAATACCAGGAGGCGCTTTTACTTGTCTTGCCTTAAAGCGCTACGCTCATTATACTAAGGGGGCGCTTTTACTTAAGTGGCCTAAATCACTTTGATTGTTGTGCCAAGAACCTTTTACTCCTGTGAATTGAAGCGCTTTGATTGTCAGGCCAAGAGCGCTTTACATCTGTGAACTGAAGCGCTTGAATTGCCGTGCTAAGAACGTTTTACACCTGTGAACTGAAGCGCTTGAATTGTCGTGCCAAGAGCACTTTACATCTGTGAACTGAAACGCTTGAATTGCCGTGCCAAGAGCGCTTTGCATCTGTGAACTGAAGCGCTTGAATTGTCGTGCCAAGAGTGCCTTACATCTGTGAATTGAATTGCTTGAATTGCTGTGCCTAGAGCGCTTTACATCTGTGAATTGAATCGCTTGAATTGCCATGCCTAGAGCGTTTTACATCTGTGAACAAAAGCGCTTGAATTGCTGTGCCTAGAGCGCTTTACATCTGTGAACAAAAGCGCTCGATTTGCCGTGCCTAGAGCGCTTTACATCTGTGAACTGAAATGCCTTTTATCGTTGCACCAAGGCCGCTGTACTTTGGAAACTGAAAACACTTTGCTCGTTATGATAAGGGGCGCTTTACCTTTTGGAAGTAACAACTTCCTTCAAACTTGGGGGCATATTTATACTCTGTTGCGCCAGATTTGCGCCATTTTTTGGGGCGCAAATCCGGCGCAAACTTAACTCCATATTTATACTTTGGCGCTAGACCCGCCTAGCACCAAAAATATGGAGTTAGATTCATATTTTGGATGCGGGAAACTACCTTGCGCTAATGAGATGCAAGGTAGGCGTTCCCATCCAAAAAATGACTCAAACACCCGTTCTCCATATTTATCCATCTGGGTGAAAATGGCGCACGGGAGGGGGAGGGCCTTAAAAGATGACTCTAAACCCTTTTGGAGTAATTTTTTAACATTTGGGTCAGGGCAGGCGTTAAGGGACCTGTGGGCTCACTTCCATGGTCTCTGACTATGGAAGGAGTCCAGAGGTGCCTTCCCCTGCTCCCAGGGACAACCCCTGCCACCCTTGCCCACCCCTGGAGGACACCCATGGATGGGGGGACCCATCCCAGGTAAGTACAGGTAAGTTGAGGTAAGTATTTTTTTTATTTTTTTTAAAGTGGCATAAGGGGGCCTAATTTGGGCCCCCCTACATGCCACTGTGCCCAATGACCATGCCCAGGGGACAGAGGTCCCCTGGGCATGGTCATTGGGCAAGGGGGCATGACTCCTGTCTTTGCTAAGATAGGAGTTATTTCAATGGGGGTTGTGCGTAAAAAAATGGCGCAAGGAGTCATTTCAATGCCACACCACAAGATGGCTGCTGCCTCTAAAAACATGGGAATTGTAGTCCCTTCATGGAATAGCACTGATAAGTGCATCTTGTCCACCAATGTCCGGAACCTGCAGCTCTATGAGCTTTGCCACAAGGCAGACGACACTGATTGCCACCTTTGGAACAAGAGGGGATGACAAGTGGTGCACACAAAGCACCGCAGTGTCACGCAGCAGAGTTTTGGGCGAGACCTGGACTGCGCATTGCCTTATTCCTGACATTACCCTTACCCACCCCCTTTCTTCTGAGAGGGAACCTGCCCACCCTTGATGTGGTCTCCCCCATACCTCTTTTGAACCCGGGTGCTCTTCTAAAATGCTTCCTGTGCAAGCTTCCTGGGGTCATTCAGCTTGCTGTCAATCAGGTGCGGACGTAGTTCTGGAAAACAAAGACTTCCAAAACAAAGTGCTCCCAAGTAATCAAGTTGTAAAGCCCCTCATAAGTTGTTACCTTATTGCCCTTCCCGCAACCATCCAGTGACCTGCAAAAAGAGTCAACACATTCTAACCATGTTTGGAATTCCTTCTTCTTATAGGACCTAAACTTGTCCTTATACTGCTCAGGGGTGAGACCATACCTTGTGAGTAGGGCGTTCTTCATGATAGTGTAGCTCAGCCCCTGCAGATCCAGTAAGGATGTCAGAGTGTCCCTACCTTCTACCTTTAAGTGCTGCCACAAACCCGTCCCCCAATGTGCTTCAGGGTCCAGGTTCATGTGGAGAGCAGACTCATACCCCTTGAACCAGAAGTATATGTCATCCTCCCGCTTGTAATCCTTAAAAAGGTCTCTAGGAATGTGCAATCTTCTCTCAGGCTGCACTGCGGTACTGCTGCCACCATCCCTACTAGACTGGCTCCTTTAATCTAGTTCCCTCAAACTAAGCTCATGCTGTAGCTTTCTCTCCTCAATGGCCATCCTCCTCTCTTCCATCTCCTTCTCCATCTTAAGCTTCTCTAACTCAAGATGGTTCACCCTCTCTGCCTGTCTATCCTGCAACTCTTTAGGAGTCCGACCCTTAGAAGACACACTGCTACCCGCCCTGGAGACCCTCCCCCCAGGCAGTACAGGTACCTCTTCTACACCCTCATGGCTGTCTTGCACCTCCTCACCCCCATTCTCCTTCTCTGTGTGCCCTCCAACCTCCTTGGCTGTCACCCAGGCCCTCAGTGCGTTTTGCAGCTCCTCCTTCCTGGCACAGCTCCTAATGGGACAGGCAATATCCTTACAGAACTGTTCCAGTTGAACAACTGTATAACTCTTCCAAGACTTTCAAAGGCAGAACAAAGGGTTCCCAAAGAGAAGTTAAAAAATCAAAGAGTGGAAGTAGATGAAGTCCAAAGAAGAAAAACAACAAAAGCAAGATCACTGAAACAAGTGGAATGTTGTTACGCAATGGTCTGCACTAGAAATAGTAGTGTACACTTAATCACTGTATGTCAAGTACAAATACAAGTTCAGTTCTCACCGCTGATCACCAATGTTAGAAATCTTTGGTTGGCAGTCAGATTGCACCCTGTCCAAGCAAGGACCCTCACTCTAGTCAGGGTAAAGGAGAATCCCACTCAATTAATCCCCACTCAACCCCCTTGGTAGCTTGGCATGAGCAGGCAGGCTTAACTCAGAGAAAATGGTGGTTATTATTACATTGGTGTTCTATTCCGAAGACTGCTGTGGTGACAGCCGCCAACAGACCGCTGCAGAGGTGGTAATCCACCCCCCAGATTATGACACACAAACACAAAACCAACAGAAACCAGCCACAACCACAAATCCGCCAGACCCAATGAAGGCGAAAAACTGTTGGACCCACCACCCTCACCGCTACGCCAGCAATACGCCGCCCTCTAAATTATGACCCAAACCCAAAAAATCACCACAGCGGACATTCAACGGTGGCCAGCCATTGGCAGTGCACACCGCCGCAGCAGAACTGGACACCCAACACCACTTGAAGCCAACATTGGCCAGACCAAAAAACCCATATGTAACACATATACACACACACACTACACACTCACCGACAGCACTATAAAACAGCCCAGCATAACCCACAGCCCTTTGCAAACACGAAGACTGCTACACCTTCCCAGGCCAATCCCTTTGAGATCTGCTCACACACACCACATCTACCTATAAATCCGTCATGCATCACACACCACACACCCCACCACAACACTGAACACCCTCTGCACAACACACACAACACACAATAGGCATGTCCCCATAAAAACACCCCTGTTTCACAGATGAGGAGTTGCGGGTGATGGTGGAGGAAATCATCAGGGTAGAGCCACAGCTTTTTGGTGCATCGGTCCAGCAGATCTCCATTGCCAGGAAGGTGGAGCTATGGCAGAGGATCGTGGACAGGGTGAACTCTGTGGGACAATATCCACGCACAAGGGACAACATCTGAAAGAGGTGGAACGACCCACGGGGGAAGGTGTGTTCCATTGCATCAAGGCACCAGGTTGCCATCATGAGGACTGGAGGTGGACCCCACTCCTCCCCCACAGTTGACAGCATGGGAGGAGCAAGTCTTGGCAATCCTGCATCCTGGGGGTCTCACTGGAGTCACTGGAGGGCTGGACACTGGTAAGTCACCATTACTAACCTATCTCCACCAACACCTGCATGGCATGTCACCCCCTCACCCCGACTCCCTACACCCCTCTCCATCCCACACAGTACACCACCCCAATGTAAGGACAACCCTCCCAGCTCTTCATGCACACCCACCAGCAATGCATGGACAGCATTAAGAACTACCAAACCCACAATCCATCACCATACACTACCAAAAGTGGGAGTACAACACCAAACCCAGAGTAAAAGGTAGAAATTCAGAAAATTTGACAGACAATGACCCTATCAAATTAATTACATCCCCTCAGATCCCCCAGCCAATGTCAGTGGCGAGCAGGTGCCACGACAACCTAGTCCTCCACCAGAAGATGCCCTCAGTGATGACAGCAACTCTGGATGTTCCGAGCTGGACGAACCCCCTGGTCCATCTGGGACTACAGGTCAGTCGGCTTCCACATCCCACAGTCAGTACAACACAGGCCCCCGACTCCAACACCACAGCAGCCACTCAACGTCCCCAGACCCCTGTCTCCAGGACACTTAGATCAATAGTGTGCCCAACTGTACAGGGACTCGAGTCCACACCCCACAGGCAAGACGGTGAAGGTCCTGGTGTAAGTGGGCATGGGCACACTGTTCAGGGAACAGAGGCACCGGGGGCAGGGACAGTGGGAGGTCAGCTGTGCAACAGGGGGAAGCCAGGCCGAGGGAACCAACTGCCCAGGAGGCACTCACACATGTCCTCGGGGCACACCAAAAATCCCAGGACAGGATGGGCCAGGTGATCACTATCATGCAGGAGAACCAGCGGCTGCAGGGGGTACACTACCAGGAGGTCATGCAGCAGTTGCAGGGCCTAAATGCCAACATGGCCTCCATTGTAGGCGTGGTAGGTGACATGGCAAACACCATGTGGGAGAACAGAGCACACCAGGGGCTCACTTCCATTAGCCAGTCCTCTCACCAACCATCAACATCTGCTGCAGCTAGTGGACAGGAGGACCTGCAACACCACCCACAGGGCAACAGCACTCCACCCCCTGCAGGAGATGAACCACTCCGCAAACGTTCCCTCCGACCCAGACACACACCAGGGACTGTTGCCAAGACCAAGACCACCACCAGGAAATGAGCCCCTCCAGAATGACCCCCTTGTGTGCCCCTGAGTCACCTTGTTCACTTTGAACTGCCATTGCTGCTCTTCCTATGGGCCACGGACACTGGACCGGTGCTACAAACCAACAGGGCCACTACACTGAAGTTTTCCTCAACCATCACCTCACTCCATTGGACTATCCCTTCATTATTGTCACTTCAATAAACACCCTTGAGCACAACTGGAGTAATAGTGCTTTATCAGACAGAAATGTGCAATGTCCTGTAATGTGTGAATCCATACAACAAATGTTTAAGCAGTCTGTAGTCATTACATCAGTATACAGTTGTGACCACACCAACATCTAAAAAAAGGGAAGGCATAAGTGGCAGTCAATTGAAATGTAAAGGCAGTGATTGGCACAACACAGCTGGCACACAGCACTTAACTGAAATGGAGATATGATCAGATATACAGTATTACCTGAGTGTCATTGGAAGTACTGCTGTATGATATGTCCTGTTTTCCACATCATCCTCCTCCTCCTCCTCACTATCTTCAGTGTCCACTGCTGCCACAGGTGCACTGTCCCCCCTTCTCCTGCAGGTTGGGCACATGGGGTCTGAGGGCCACATTGTGCATCATGCTGCAGGCCACCACAATCTGGCAGACCTTCTTAGGGGCGTAGCATAGGGACCCACCTGTTAAATAGAGGCACCAGAACCTGGCTTTCAGTAGACCAAATGTACGTTCTACAATCCTCCTGGTATGACCATGTCCCTCATTGTACTGATTTTCTGCCCCTGTTCTCGGATTCCTAACAGGGGTGAACAGCCACAACAGGTTTGGGTAGCCGGAGTAACCTGGAAATAGTGAGGGACACACATTACCGATGTACAATGGCATGGAGTACAACTCCAGTTGGCATATACTGACATACATTGTGTGAAGACTCAAGCTCACCTATGAGCCATTCTCTGTGCCTCTGTAGTCGTGCCATCACCTGTGGGATGCTGCTATTCCTCAATACATAGGCATCATGCACATATCCAGGAAACGTGGCAGTGATGTGGGAGATGTAATGATCAGCAAGGCACACCATCTGGACATTTATTGAGTGGAAACTCTTCTATTCTTGTACACCTTCTCATTTGCCCTTAGAGTGACCAAGGCAATATGGGTCCTGTCAATGGTTCCAATCACATGTGGTATGTGTTCCATGGTGTATAATCCAGCCTTCACAGTGAGCAAATCTTCACTCTGGGAGAATGAGATGTAGCTGCTCATGTGTTTGAGCAAGGCAGCCAAAACCCTTCAAAGCACTGTCGAAAACATTGGCTTTGACATTCCTGCAGCCAAGCTCCTGTCACCTGAAATGAACCACTTGCCAGGAAGTGGAGCACTGAGAGTACCTGTACTACAGGGGTAATTGCTGTAGTGCTACAGATAGCACAAATTAGATCTGGCTCCAATTGTTGACAGAGCTCAGTAATTGTGGCCCTGTCCAGACGATAGGTGAGTATGATGTGCCGGTCCTCCAGTGTAGCCAAGTCCACTAAGGGTATGTACAGGGGTGCTTGCCCCCTCCTCCTCCTCAGCAGTGGTTGGTATCTAAGTGAGCCAAAAATTAAATGTGTGTGACTACTGGAAGTATGGACACACTATACCACAGTACACAGAGCATCTATGTATGTAGAAGCCTGAAATGTCTAGGTGTGTACAATCGATATCAATGACACACATGCATTTGTCCAACATGAGTACTAGCATTTGGAAATGGCAACTGCCTGTCCTGTATGCAGGGACAGGTAGCAGTGACCTCACTCCGCCAGCGTTTGGTGTCATGGCGAAAGGTGGTCCTCATTAGCTAACATGGAGTTCTATGGAGTACAGGAACCAATGATGATCAACGTCGGCGGTGATGGTGTTCACCGCCGCGGACGTGACCGCCATTTTCTCTGTACTACTTCACTTGATTCCTGACTCTCTGCGGTTCAACATCTCCACTGATTGTGCTGCTGTGACCTGTGTCCGGAACCTACGGTGGCCCATGGAACAGGGGAAAGGGCCCCAGCCTTCACATCTGAGGAGTTGGATAAGCTTGTGGATGGAGTCCTACCCTGTATGGGCAGTTGTATGGGCCTCCAGACCAACAGGTGAGTACATCATGGGTACGTTGGATGCGACATGGCTGAGTGAAGATGTATGTGTGTGCTGGCAGTGTGTCTTTTTGGGAGGGGTTTGGCTGCATGCAATGTGTATGCCGATGTACGGGTCATATGTGTGCTTAATGTGGGTCATATCCAGTATGTAAGCCATTTGTGTAACAGAATGGATTGTTGAGTTCATGGTGTCCTTCTGTCTGTGTCTCCTCTGCAGGTCAGCGCCCATCAGCTGGCGGAGCACCCGCTGCAGGAAACGGTGGGAGGACCTGAGACGCTGGGCCCGGAAGACTGTGGAGGCCCAGCTGGGGATGGCATCCCAACAAGGGAGGGGTGCCCGTCGGAGCCTGACCCTCCCAATGGCCCACATACTGGGGGTGGCCAATCCTGAGTTGGATAGGCGCTTGAGGGCAGTGCAGCAGCCACAAGGGGGTGAGTACAGACTGTGTGGTATTCTTTATTTATTGCCTGCCATGGGGTTTGGGTGCAAGGTTCTAGTTAGTGAATGCCCCAATATGCCGGTGTAGCTTTTCTTATGTGGTCCTGATTAGCTATGTAGGTGATATGTATATTTGGTATTGGTAAGTAGCTAGTACAACATTGCAGACAGGGCTCAGTGAGTCCCAGTTGGTGTGCAGATGGTAGTTTTGGGGTTCTTTACTGCTGTTGTACCCAAGTAATGGTTTGTCATTGTGGTCCATACTGCACAGTGTTTGTTCCAGTGAGTGATTGTGATGTGTATGCCATATGTGCAGTTGTTGCTGTGATTGACCCTGTGCTCCCTTTCTTTCTCCCCCACCCTCTCTCCTTTTCTTATCCTGTCCTTGTGTGCATTAACATCCTCTGGCGAAGGTTCAGGGGCACCGGCGAGTGGGGGGGGGGCTGCAGCCCACGGGACTCAGGAGGCGGACAGCACAGGTGCCGAGGGACCAGTGGGTTGGAGGGCAAGGGGAGAACCATGGGGGAAACAGGAGCAATGACTACAGACACAGATTCCTCCTCCGCTGGAGGCTCCCTGTTTGTGGCGGACCCCTCTGGGACCAGCCCAGCTACAAGATTTTCTACCACCCCATGTACCAGCACCGCCCTTCCAGTAGCCCCCCACCCAGTTGCCCGTGCCCGCTCACCAAGGAGGGTGGGCGTCTCCTTCGCCCCAGGCACCTCAGGCCCTGCCCCAGTCAGCCCTGATGCCCTCATTGAGGAGGCTACTGACCTCCTACGATCCATCTCTGTAGGGCAGTCTACCACAGTGAATTCCATCCAGAGGCTGGCATCCCAGATGCAGCAATGCAATGCCTACCTGGAGGGCATTTACAGTGGCTTAGCAGCCCTACAGAGATCATTTCAGGCTCTGGCCTCCTCTTTGATGGCAGCCACTGTCCCTAGTTCTTCCGTACCCCGTCCAACTACCTGTTCCCAGCCCCAAAGCCCTCTCCCCATCCCATTCCACGACCACAATCTGAGAAGCATGCACCCAAAACAACAGACAGAACTCACACAGACAAACACAGGCACCCCACTTCACTCCACAAGCACACACACAGATGCACATACTGCAACAGCCACTGGCTCCACTGTCTCCCCCTCCTCTTCCTCCCTCACAGTCACATCAACACTCACACCTGCATGCACTGCATCATCAGTCCCAGATCCTGTCCCCTGTACAGCCTCGCCCGCAGTCACCACAACAGCAGAAACGCAGACATGCACCCCACACACCATATGTGCAGTCAACACCACCACCCTCACAACCTCATGCAGCACACCCACCTCACTTGCAGACACCACAACATACATACATACATCCTATTTGTCCTCTCCCACCCTGTCTTCCCCCTCCAATAACACATAAATGCTCCCACTCAGACACTCAACAGCCATCCACTTCACACATGCACACTGTCCATGCACCTCCACCCAAGTCCAGCACACCTACTCCTCCTACAACCACTCCCTCTTCCTCCACTCCCAATCCTCCTCCCACAACCTGCCCCATTGGAACCAAGAAGCTTTTCCTTTCCCGCCTTGATCTCTTCCACCCCCGTCCTGCCCATAAGAGGAAGAACCCTCCCCCAGCCCAGTACCTCCAGGTCCCAGTCGACTCCTCTTCCTCCCCCTAAAACTACACCTGCCAATAAGGGGCACAAGAGTGGCACTCCGGCCACCCAACCAAAGCCCACTCCTCCGCCTTCTAAACATAAGGGTAAAGACCCGCCCCCTCTCAAACCCAAGGATGCCCCTCCCAAGAAGAACCCCCCCTACGCCCTCCCGCCCCCTGAGGTGCCTTCCTAACATCATCATGATGTCCCTGCCCAGGGGAGTGACTGGGCTGTCAGGAGTCAAGTTAGGCCTGGACGTTGCCCTGGGGCCACTTATTGACTATGGACTGGCAAATGGCTCTTGCTGTACATTTGTAAATTTGTATATATTTATTTATTTTAAATTGAGGTTGCTGTTCCCACATTACAGTGGCTGGACCAGAGGTATGTGTCCTAGCTTTCTCTGCTCATGGGTTATGTTTCTGTTGATTTACTCTGCAGATTGTTCTTGTGTGTTGTATGTGTGTTTGGTGTGTGTTGTGCGTGTGAGTTTGTCACTCTCCCCTCCCTCCCTTGTGTGCTGGGCGGCTGTACTCACCGTCTTCGTCAACGTTGGTGCTCCTGGACTGCCATCGCATGGTACAGCATGGGCAGGACTTCCAGTTCGGGTTCCATGGCGGCTGCGGACTCCTCTGTGTCCCTGGAGGTGAGTATCGCCTTTTATGTGATGTGTTTCTGCCAGACTTTTGGTGGCGGTGGTCCTGCCCCGGAAATCCTGGAGGTCTGCTATGTCATAATATGGTGGGTGGGTCGTTGACTTCCGCCCGCCTGCCTGGTACATTGGCTGTCTATGGGAGGGATCACCGCTGTGGTAATAATTTTGCGGTCTTCACCACCACCCTGTACTACCGCTGCCGCCGCCGTGGTGGTCAGCTGACCGCCAAAGTCATAATGAGGGCTAATGTGTTAAGTATTTGTACCAACACACACAGTAATTCAGTCAACCACTACAAAATGACACAACACATGTTTAGAAAAATAGTAAATATTTCATCTAAATAAACAAGACCAAACATGATAAAAACCCACAATACACCATTAAAAATATGACCTGAGCACTAAGCGTCGTCGTGACAAAGTAGTTTTCCCACAATGCGATGCAACTGGCGCCCTTAACTGAGTCGTACGGGCCGCCAGGTACAGTACTGTTGTAAAACAAGTAGAAAACAGGCAGATGCATGGGGTCAGGGAGAGAGGTGTCGCTGGATCTGATGCAGCGTTGGTTCCGGTGCTACGGTGCAGAGGAGCAAAGGCGTTGCACAGCAGCGCCAGGTCCTTACAGCAAAATGGCAGAGGTGAGGTGGTATCGGTTGCGAGGTGTCGGTCCTTTGGTACCTTCAGCAGAGACAAAGTCCCTCGAAGTCACAATGATGCGAGGCAACCTCACGGAGTCACATTCACGTCACAGGGTCACAGGCACCACAACGGAGTCGAGTGTCATGAATGTCGGTGCTACGACACTCCAATCTCAGCAAAGTCGGGGAGGATCAGACTCAAAACTGGATGGTGAAGTCTTTGCTGCCCCTGAGGCTTCAAAACATGAGGCAAGCTCTACTCTAAGCCCTTGGAGATACCTCTCAAGGAGGAATGCACAACAGAGTCCAGTCTCTCCCCCCTTTCACAGGCTGAAGGAGCAACTGCAGGATAGCCCAACAAAGCACAGGCAGGGGCAGCACTTCTCACCTCTTCAGCTCTTCTCCTTGGCAGAGGTTCCTCTTGATTCCAGAGTGATCTAAAGTCTGGGGTTTTGGGTCCAACACTTATAGCCCTTTCTGCCTTTGAAATAGGCAAACTGCAAAGGTCAGTCTGTGTTGTTCACAAGATCCTGCCTTGCCCAGGCCAGGCCCCAGACACCGACCAGGGGATTGGAGACAGGATTGTGTGAGGGCAGGAACAGCCCATTCAGGTGTGAGTGACCACTCCTCTCTCCACTTTAGCACAGATGGATCATCAGGATATGCAGGCTACACTCCATCTCCCTTTGTGTCACTGTCTAGAGATGAGGTGCAAACAGCCCAACTGCCAAACTGACCCAGAAAGGGAATCCACAAACAGGCAGAGTCACAGAATGGTTTAAGCAATAAAATGCTTACTTTCTAAATATGGCATTTTCAAACTAACAATCTAAAAAGCATCTTCACTAAAAGATGTATTTTTAAATTGTGAGTTCAGAGACTCCAAACTCCATATTTACATCTGCTCTCAAAGGGACACTGCGCTTTAATAATATTTAAACTATGAGAGAGATAGGCCTTGCTCAGTGAAAACAGAATTTGGCAGTATTTCACTGTTAGGACATGCAAAACACATCAGTACATGTCCCACCTTTAACATACACTGCACCCTGCCCATGGGGCTACCTAGGGCCTACCTTAGGGGTGCCTTACATGTATAAAAGGGACAGTTTAGGCCAGGAAAGTGGGCACACTTGCCAGGTCGAACTGGCAGTTTAAAACTGCACCCGCAGACAATGCAGTGGTAGGTCTGAGCCATGTTTAGAGGGCTACTTATGTTGGTGGCACAACAAGTGCTGAAGGCCCACTAGTATCATTTGATTTACAGACCCTGGGCACCTTTAGTGCACTTTACTATGAACTTATTAGTAAATCAAATATGCCAGTCATGGAAAAGCAAATACATACAATTTCACATAGGGAGCACTTGCACTTTAGCACTGGTCAGCAGTGGTAAAGTGCCCAGAGTAACAAAAACAGCAAAAACAGAGTCCAGCCACAGAAACAACCTGGGAAGTAGAGGCAAAACGTTAGGGGAGACCACACCAAGGATACCAGGTCTATCACCCACCAACTGCTTATAAGCACCTTTAAAAGGCTTTCAGCTAAACCTGCAGTGGAATCAGGTGAGGTAGTACTGAAAAGTTTACTCGCGTATGCGGGACTAGTGGTTTATCCCGGTGTGAGGCCAGGGTTTTAATAAAAGATCGCATGAGCGGGATGCTGCAGTTCCGGACCAGCCGTTGTAACTATCTCTGTGTCTCTGATCAAAACAGGCCAGTGAATTACATTGATTAGGCCCACTACACTGACGAGGCAGGTGTCTAACCTGCACCCTATCCCGCATATGGACACACAGCTGCGTTGCTGGCTGCGCCTCTCCTCGCAGTGGTGAGTGCACGTTTTGGCTCACGTGCGAGCCACTAAGTGGCACTCCACGCCGACATTAGAGGCCATTCCTGATCTGTGCATCGTGACAAGCTGAGACAAAGGACGACCATCTGTGGCCTGCAATGTAGTTGTCTCTGCCCCTCGCCTGATACTTGCTGTGTGGTCTCCAAAAACAGGATGCCCGAAACACGTGGTAGGAATATGCCTGCAGTTCTAGACCTGCTGCTGTGTCTGTTGCATGCGTTACAATGTACAGGAATCCCAAGAGGGCCACACAGTTGACACTGTACGGGAGGGGCACATGAGATCATTCACTGCTCAACTACTCAACAAGGTGTCACACAGCCTGGCCATGTGACACAGTACCAGACCTACAGTCACTGAGCAGTTCCTAGCAGCAACCTCCTCTGCCAAGTGACACAGGTACCACACTCTCTGGCACATGCACTGCCTTGCACCAGGAGCAGACTCAATGCATGAATAACTACCACGCTGTCCTGGGGACACTCACATCCCACCAAGCCTTATCTGCCTCTGGCACCGAAACCAACCCCACGTGAACAGAACCAACACCAACCCATGCGCAGACTCAGGGCCTAAGTGAAGCGACTATTCTACAGCAGTCCTCGGTCTGGTGGCTGTCCCACAACAATACCAGAGACAGTGCTTGTGCAGCGAGGTGAAACAATCCACATCAACTGGCAAATATGGCATCTCACGAATGACTGTAAGACCCCAAACAACAGCATTACCATGTCCTCCATCCCAGCAATTGGACCCTTCATTGTTGACGTAGCACCATCGGCATTGACGCCAAGATGGAAGGATTGGGTGGAATGCCTCCAATTCTATTTTGAAGGCATGGACATTATGGAAGAAAGGCTCAGGGCCCTCCTACTGCACCTAGGAGTGAAGGACATCCACAAAATCCACAAAATGCTGGTAGAGAACACCCCCAAATCCTATGCCTTAAGAGCCCTCAACTGACACTTTGAACCACTGCCAAATGAGGATTACGAATGGTTTGTGTTCAGACACAACCAGAAGAGTCCCTTGACGCATTTCACAGGTGATTGAAAGAACTAGACCCTGTGGCTTCCCGGATGGGCAGAAGGAAATCTGCAGCAAAAGAATACAAGTGTGATCATCAGTGAAACTGAGAAAAGCGATCCTTCAGGAACCAGGAAAATCACTCCAAAGTATCCTGACCATTGGAAGATCCAAGAACTGTTGTAAGCTAGAGCCTCCCACTTGGAGGCTGTTCTTCACAGACCCAAAATGCTTGCAAGATAAATGAAAAGACTGCAGATACTGCTGAGGATCCCCTCATAGGATGAATAAATGCCCAGCAAGAGGAAAACGATGTTCTGCATGTGGGAAGCACAACCACTTCACCAAAGTTTTCCACTCATCGAAGTACAAAACCTCCAATGAAACAGTACAAGCTGTCACAGATGCATCCAACAATTCTGAAGACATTGATGATGACAATGAATAACTCATTGTTTACACTGTCTTCGCCATCAGAGCCACCAGTGCCACCCACCGTCCAATTCCAAAATGCCAAATCAAAGTGAGAGGCAATGTGATCACAGCTACCATAGACAATGGAGCATTGATCAAACTGATGTCGGCAAGTAAGTATCACACCCTCTACAAACTTCCCCCACTGAAGAAAGCCAAGATCAGGGTATTTGCCTATAGCTCTGCTGGGGTGCTTCCAATCATCTGTGTCCCATGGGCAACTCAGCATTGACTCTACGGTCTATGTAGCAAAGGGAGGGCAAGGCACGCTGATAAGTGGACAAACAGTGAAAGCCCTGGAGTTGATATCTTTTGCCTAAGGAGTCCAAGAAGAGGAAATCTTAGCGATTCTCGTGGAGTTTGCAGAAGTCTTCAAAGGCATAGGCTGTCTGCAGGTCAAAGAAATCAAGCTCCACATCAACAAATCTATCCAGTCAGTGGTGTTGAGATACCAGCGCATAGCATTTCACCACCAACCAAAAGATGAGGAAGAAGAGTTAAACAAGTTAGAACAAGCCAGCATCATTGAGAAGGTGACAGGACCCACACCATGGGTTTCACCGATTTGTGTCACAAAGAAACCATAACAACTGTGTAAGGTCTGCATATGTGTGGACATGAGGATCCCCAATGTCGCCATTAAACGAGAAAGACAACTGATGTCCACAGTCGATGACATTCTGGGGGAACTCATGTGGGGCTCAGTGGTTTTAGGAAGTTGACCGTCGATCTGGATACCATCAATACTCCTTACCTCTGGAATCAATATTGTTAGAAATGGGGTTTTTGGTTGGCAGTCAGGTTGCCCTCTGTCCAAGCAAGAGCCCTCACTCTAGTCAGGGTAAGTCACACACAATCCAAAATCAGCCTGTGCTCACCCTCCGGTAGCTTGGCACGAGCAGTCAGGCTTAACTTAGAAGGCAATGTGTAAAGCATTTGTGCAATAAATCATACAACACCATAGCATAACACCACAAAAATACACCACACAGTATTTAGAAAAATCTATAATATTTATCTGGGTATCTTCAGGTCAAAATGATCAAAGTTGCAATACGAATTTGTAAAGATATCACTGAAAAGTGATATATGGGGGGTCATTCTGACCTCGGCGGTAAAAGGCGCCTACCGCCGGTCAGAAATCCTCCATAATCCCGCCGCGGTCGCGGAAACCCGCCACGGTCATTCTGACCCGCAGAAGGCAAACCTCCGAAAATCCGACCGCCACAACAGACCGCCAGACCAGCGGTCGGCGGAAAGGTGGAGGTGACCAAACCTTCACCGCCACGCCAACAGAAATACGCCCATCCCATTACGACCCACGAATCCACGCGGCGGTCATTCAAACGCGGTATTCCATTGGCGGGACACACCGCCGCGGTCAGAATACACACAAACGAACAAAACTCAGCCACATTGGACGATTTGAATCCCACACACCTGAAACACATACACACACCACTCCCACACACACAATACAATATAAAACACACACCCACATCACCCACAAACCCCTACGCTAAAAAATTCGTCAAGAAGGCAAGAGCGAGACACCAGCATCCAAAAAATAACAGCCACAGCCACTCAACACCATCACCCACACACTATCCACACACAAAACAACACACACCACCACACTCAACTCACTTAAATACACATACTCCACCCCACACATCATACACACCACCCCATGGCACCCCAAAGACAACCCCGCTTCACAGACGAAGAACTCAGGGTCATGGTGGAGGAAATCGTTCGGGTAGAGCCCCAGCTGTTCGGCACACAGATACAATACACCAGCATTGCCCGGAGGACAGAGCTATGGCAGAGGATTGTCGACAGGGTGAACGCAGTGGGACAGCACCCCAGAAATCGGGAAGACATCAGGAAGCGATGGAACGACCTACGGGGGAAGGTGCGTTCCATGGTATCCAGGCACAACATCGCCGTGCAGAAGACTGGCGGAGGACCCCCACCTCAACCCCCACAATTCACATCATGGGAGGAGGAAGTCTTGAACATCCTGCATCCTGACGGCCTCGCAGGAGTCGGCGGAGGAATGGATACTGGTAAGTTGAAGCTTCAATACTGCTTCCCCCCCACCTGCATGCCAAATCAGACCCCAACCCTCACCCCCATCCTCGAACCCCACACTCACCCCCACCCCCATCCTCACCCCCACCCTCACCCCCACCACCATCCTCACCCCCACCACCATCCTCACCCCCACCACCATCCTCACCCCCACCCCCAGCACACCTATTCCCCGCCAATGTCTCACCATCACAACCCACACATCCCAAAACCTAGGCCTGCATGCGTCCACTAAGTATGGACACCCATCACCAAAGCATGCCCAATGCATATACACATCCCCCCCACAAGCCACCCTCACCAAAGCCCCCACACACGAATGCCAGCACTTGGGGACACGAGAACCCACAGATACACCCATATGCCACACATTGAAACTATAACCATACCTCTATACCCCTGCAGGACCCGACCGTCAACACACCGCGGCGGAGGGGCCAGAATTCTCCACACCCCCCACCCAAGAGGCCGTCAGCGATGACAGCAGCTCTGTTGACCTGGACACCGATGACCAGCCCGGACCATCGGGGACCTCTGGACAGTCGGTTCCCCTCACACAGGCCCAGGCCACTACAGACCCAAACCCCTCTGGGAACACCAGCACAGCTCCCACCCAGCGGGCCCATGCCTCTGTCTCCAGGGCGCGTCAATCTGCGGTGTGTCTACCACTACAGGGCACCCAGGATAACCCACCACCCCAACAACAACAGGGACCTGGGGGCAGTGGTAGTGGGCACACCGGCCAGGGGGCAGAGGCCCAGGGAAACAGGGGAACTCGGAGGGCAGCTGTGCGACAGGGGGGGGAGGAGAGGCCCAGGGAACCCACTCTCCACGAGGTCCTCACCACCATCATGGGAGCATACAACCGCTCCCAGGAGACGATGGCGACGGTACTGGCCCGGTTCCAGGAGATCCAGGTGCTGCAGGAGGAACACTATCGGGGGTACAGGGAGGACATCAGAGCCATCAACACCACCCTGGTTACCATGGTAGGGCTGCTGCAGGACCTCGTCAACAACAGGGCGGACACTGAACAACACCCAAGGGCCCCTGCCACTAGCCTGGACCAAGAACAGCCAACCACCTCCGCCGGCGCTAGTGGACAGGAGGCCCCCGCACAGCAGCAGCCCACCAGACCCCCACCTCCTGCAGGAGAAGAACCACCCCGCAAGAGGGCCCTGAGATCTCGCAAGAAGACAGAGTAGAATGTCAAGACCCCCGCCAGCAATGGATACCACCTGATGTCATCCCACTGTCCCACATTGTCACCCTGTCCATCCTTGAACTGCCCATGCTCCATCTCTCCACAGGCCTCTGGACAATGCACCTGTGTGACTGTTACTCTGGACTCTGCCATGGACATTCCTTCACCATAGCCCCCACCCACTTGAAACCACCCATCCCATTTTGAGCACTTAAATAAACACCTATTTTGCACCAAAATATCAGGAGTCTGGCTGTGATTTCAATAGATTGTAATTGACATGACAGTGCAAATATGTCCTTGTACATGGTGAAGTCAACAAACAGCTGCCACAAAGCTGTAGTCCATGGGGAAACGAAGCACAGGACTCGTAGTGGGGACCCCAGATCTGAAATAGGGAGGGAAAAGCCAAAACTCAGTCATCATACACTGGGGCAAATAGACAGGCAGCAGAGATGCGGGAGAGTAGTTAGCATTTACTAAATTATCTTTGAAATGTTACCTGTGTCCTATTGGAAGTACTGTTCAATGATTCTGTCCCTGTTGTCTGTTTCAGCCCCGTCGTCTTCCTCCTCGTCACTCTCCTCAGGTTCCACCGCTGCCACAACACCACCGTCTCGACCATCCTCCTGCAGGAAAGGCACCTGGCGGCGCAAAGCCAGGCTGTGAAGCATGCAGCAGGCCACGATGATGTGACACACCTTCTTAGGTGAGTACATTAGGGATCCACCTGTCATATGCAGGCAGCGAAACCTGGCCTTTAGGAGGCCAAAGGTGCGTTCGATCACCCTCCTAGTACGCCCATGGGCCTCATTGTACCGTTCCTCTGCCCTGGTCCGGGGATTCCTTACTGGGGTCAGTAGCCACGACAGGTTGGGGTACCCAGAGTCCCCCACTAGCCATACACGGTGTCTCTGTAGCTGTTCCATCACGTAAGGGATGCTGCTATTCCTGAGGATGTAGGCGTCATGCACTGACCCTGGGAATTTGGCATTTACATGCGAGATGTACTGGTCAGCCAAACACACCACCTGGATGTTCATTGAATGGTAATTTTTTCTGTTCCTGTACACCTGCTCCCTGTCTCTTGGGGGAACCAAAGCCACATGGGTCCCATCAATGGCACCAATTACGTTGGGAATATGTCCAAGGGCGTAGAAATCGCCCTTCACTGTAGCCAATTCGCCCACCTCAGGGAAAATGATGTAGTTCCTCACGGATTTCATCAGGGCAGACAACACTCTGGATAACACCTTCGAAAACATGGGCTGAGACATCCCGGAAGCAATTCCCACGGTTGTCTGAAATGACCCACTTGCCAAGAAATGGAGTACTGACATGACCTGCACCAGAGGGGGAATCCCTGTGGGTTGGCGGATGGGGGACATCAGGTTGGGCTCCAGCTGGGCACACAGTTCATGGATAGTGGCACGGTTAAGACGGTAGGTCAGGATAATGTGGCGTTCTTCCATTGTCGACAGGTCCACCAGCGGTCGGTACACGGGAGGATTCATCCGTCTCCTCGCCCAACCCAGCGGACGGTGCCTAGGAAGGACAACATGGAGCACACAGTCAAGCAACCCACAGGTACGTACTCACAGCTAGCACAGTATACGATTCTCTATGCAGTGAATGGCGTGTCTGAGTGGCTATGCAAGGCCTAGGCCTGTGTGACGCAGTTGAAATTGAGCCATGTGGGCCCTGGAAATGGCGGCTGCCTGACCTGTGAAGTGTGACAATGGGATGTGAGGTCAATGCGCTGGCGTGGCACACCGCGGCGGGCGGCGGGCGAAGACCGCGGCGCGAAGCCGCATTGGTTAACATTGAAGCCTATGGGTTTCAGGAGCCAATGGCGAAGGGCGCCGGCGGTGGCGGGACGCACCGCCGCGGTACGCACCGCCGCGGACGTGACCGCCATTTTCTATCTACTTATCCACTTGCGACTTGAACTTTCACAGGAGAGGACCTATACTGCAAGTGTTGCTGTGACCTCGGTCTGGAAGGGACAATGGCTGCTGCGCCTGGGGAAAGGGCCCCTGCCTTCACTGGAGAGGAGTTGGAGAAACTTGTGGATGGGGTCCTCCCCCAGTATGCGCTACTCTACGGTCCTCCAGACCAACAAGTGAGTTTAATTCAATATGGATTTGGGGCCACTGGCTGGCTTGGGGGCCTGGCGGGGGGCCTGGCGGGGATGGGGGGCATGTTGGGCCTGGCGGGGGGCATGGCGGGGGGCCTGGCGGGGATGGGGGGCATGTTGGGCCTGGCGGGGGGCATGGCGGGGGGCCTGGCGGGGATGGGGGGCATGTTGGGCCTGGCGGGGGGCCTGGCGGGGATGGGGGGCATGTTGGGCATGGCGGGGGGCATGGCGGGGGGCCTGGCGGGGATGGGGGGCATGTTGGGCCTGGCGGGGGGCCTGGCGGGGATGGGGGGCATGTTGGGCATGGCGGGGGGCATGGCGGGGGGCCTGGCGGGGATGGGGGGCATGTTGGGCCTGGCGGGGGGCCTGGCGGGGATGGGGGGCATGTTGGGCATGGCGGGGGGCATGGCGGGGGGCCTGGCGGGGATGGGGGGCATGTTGGGCCTGGCGGGGGGCATGGCGGGGGGCCTGGCGGGGATGGGGGGCATGTTGGGCCTGGCGGGGGGCCTGGCGGGGATGGGGGGCATGTTGGGCATGGCGGGGGGCATGGCGGGGGGCCTGGCGGGGATGGGGGGCATGTTGGGCCTGGCGGGGGGCCTGGCGGGATGGGGGGCATGTTGGGCATGGCGGGGGGCATGGCGGGGGGCCTGGCGGGGATGGGGGGCATGTTGGGCCTGGCGGGGGGCCTGGCGGGGATGGGGGGGCATGTTGGGCATGGCGGGGGGCATGGCGGGGGGCCTGGCGGGGATGGGGGGCATGTTGGGCCTGGCGGGGGGCATGGCGGGGGGCCTGGCGGGGATGGGGGGCATGTTGGGCCTTGCGGGGGGCCTGGCGGGGATGGGGGGCATGTTGGGCATGGCGGGGGGCATGGCGGGGGGCATGGCGGGGGGCCTGGCGGGGATGGGGGGCATGTTGGGCCTGGCGGGGGGCCTGGCGGGGATGGGGGGCATGTTGGGCATGGCGGGGGGCATGGCGGGGGGCATGGCGGGGGGCCTGGCGGGGATGGGGGGCGTTGGGCCACTGGAAAGGAAAATGCTGAGAAACTTGAACGTGGTATTTCTCCCTCCCTGTACGTGTCACATAGGTCCGCGCCCATGAGAAGATCGGGATTTGGCGTGCCATCGCCAAGGAAGTCCGGGCCCTGGGGGTCCACCATCGACGGGGCACCCACTGCCGCAAGAGGTGGGAGGACATCCGCCGCGGGACCAAGAAGACCGCCGAGTCTCTGCTGGGGATGGCCTCCCAACGTAGGCGGGGTGCCTGCTGTCAACTGAGCCCCCTGATGTTCCGGATCCTGGCGGTGGCCTACCCTGAATTGGATGGGCGCGTGAGGGCAGCACAGCAGACACAAGGGGGTGAGTACAAGCATTATCTACTCTGTTGTCGCGCAGTGGAGGTGTCTGGGTGGGGGAGGAGGGCTGGGGGTCCCCCTAGGCCAGGGCGATATCTGTAGGCTGGGCACCCCCGTAAGCCCCTGTGTCCCCAGCCACCACCCTCAGTAGTTTGTCAGTACAGCCATCCCTGGGCCGTGTCATCCATGGGTGCAGTTGTCAACTCTAGGCGTGTAGGGCATGTTCCACGGAATGCGTAGCGTACCCCAAGTGCGCAACTTAGTGCAGGGGGCATCTGTGTCTGTCATGTCCGCTAACTGTACCGGAGATCCATGTACTCAATATCCCTTTATTTCTCTCTCCCCCCCCCCCCCTTTTTGTTTGTCTTTCTGTGCTTGTGTGCATCAGCATCATCAGGCGGAGGAGAAGTGGCATCGGGGCAGGAGGGAGCTGCATCTCACATGGCCCAGGAGGGCCATGCCACAGAGTCAGACTGGACCAGTGAGACGGAGGGCGAGGGGAGCTCCACGACGGGGACGATTGGACCCTGCAGCGACACGGACACGTCCTCGGAAGGGGGCTCCCTTGCGGGGGTGGCACCATCCGTGCCCCCCGCCATTACAGGTACAGCCGCCACCCAGCGCACCATCTCCGCCCTCCCAGCAGCCCCTCAGCGTTCGCCCTGTGCCCGCTCTGCCAGGAAGCCGGGCATCTCCTTCGCCCCAGGCACCTCAGGCCCTGCCCCTGTTACCCCCGCTGCCCTCAGTGAGGAGGTCATTGACCTCCTCCGAACGCTCATTGTTGGGCAGACTACCCTTTTGAATGCCATCCAGGGGGTGGAGAGGGAGGTTCATCGCAGCAATGCGTACCTGGAGGGCATTCATTCGGGTCAGGCTGCCCATCAGCGATCGTTCCAGGCTCTGGCCTCAGCACTGACGGCAGCCATTGTCCCTGTCTCCTGCCTGCCTCTACTAACTCCCTCCTCCCAGTCTCCTGTTCCTCTGCCTGTCCCACCCACACCATCAGACCAGCCTGCACACACCTCAACACCCAAGAGAAGCTCATCCAAACATAAGCACCACAGATCATGCAGACATTCACACACGCAACATTCCGATGCAGACATGCCAACAGTCACTACCACCTCTGTGACCCCCACCTCCTCGTCTCCCTCCTCCCTCCCTGTGACGTCTACACTCACACCTCCATTCACCTCACCATCAGCCAGTGTTTCCATCACCAGCACACCCTCCACTCCAGTCCGCACACGTGCAGTCACCACCCCCACTGCCATTTACACGTCCCCTGTGTCCTCTCCCACTGTGTCTGTCACCCCCTCTTCCACACCACACAAACGCAGCCACCCACCCACCCAACAGCCATCCACCTCACGACAGCCTATCCCTCCTGCACCTGCACCCAAAGACAGCAAACGTGACTCACCTACAACCACATCCTCTCCCTCCACTCCCATTCCCACTGTACCTACCACTCTCCATTGTCCCAAGAAGCTCTTCCTCGCCACTACTAACTTCTTTCCTGACCCTGAGCCCCCCCCTCCTTCTCGTGGGGGTAAGAAGAGCACCTCAGCCACCACCAGCCCTGCAGCCCCCTTGACAAGGGTGCAGGGGTATTGGAGCCCGCCAGCCCGCATGTCTGGATCTTCGCCCAGCAGCAAGGGGACAGCCAGCCCACCCCCTGGGAAGAGGAGCAGAAGGCAGAAGGGTCGCCGCAGGAGCCCGCCTTCTACATCCCCCCCGGACACCACCCAGAGACAGTCACCAGCCACAGCTCCAAAGGGAGGAAAGGGCCACAGGCCCACGACTAAGGAGGGCAAGGGCAGCAAGTCGGAGAGGTCAGGCAGCAGGCCTGCTGCCCAGGAGGAGCCCACAACCCCCATAGCCGCTGCCCCGGGAGGAACCGGCACAGCTGCCCCGGGAGAGCCCACCACCCCCATAGCCGCTGCCCAGGGAGGACCCAGCCCAGCTGGCCAGGAGGGCCCCACCACCCACAGCCCAGGTGGGCAGTGAAGGAGCACCATCCCCGCTGCCCAGGAGGGCACCACCAGGCAATTAGCAGTTGGCCATAGACCGGCCGCCGTCTCAAGAACCGCTGAACTGGGCCCCGCCGTCTCAAGAACCGCTGAACTGGGCCCTTCAGGGCAAGGACCGCTGAACTGGGCCCTACAAGGCAAGGAGCGCTGAACTGGGCCCTTCAAGGCAAGGAGCGCTGAACTGGGCCCCGCCGTCTCAAGAACCGCTGAACTGGGCCCCGCCGTCTCAAGAACCGCTGAACTGGGCCCTTCAGGGCAAGAACCGCTGAACTGGGCCCCGCCGTCTCAAGCACCGCTCCGCTGGGCCCCGCCGTCTCACGCACCGCTCCGCTGGGCCCCGCCGTCTCAAGAACCGCTGAACTGGGCCCTTCAAGGCAAGGAGCGCTGAACTGGGCCCCGCCGTCTCAAGAACCGCTGAACTGGGCCCTTCAGGGCAAGAACCGCTGAACTGGGCCCCGCCGTCTCAAGAACCGCTGAACTGGGCCCTTCAAGGCAAGGAGCGCTGAACTGGGCCCCGCCGTCTCAAGAACCGCTGAACTGGGCCCTTCAAGGCAAGGAGCGCTGAACTGGGCCCCGCCGTCTCAAGAACCGCTGAACTGGGCCCTTCAGGGCAAGGACCGCTGAACTGGGCCCTACAAGGCAAGGAGCGCTGAACTGGGCCCTTCAAGGCAAGGAGCGCTGAACTGGGCCCTGCCGTCTCAAGAACCGCTGAACTGGGCCCCGCCGTCTCAAGAACCGCTGAACTGGGCCCTTCAGGGCAAGAACCGCTGAACTGGGCCCCGCCGTCTCAAGAACCGCTGAACTGGGCCCTTCAAGGCAAGGAGCGCTGAACTGGGCCCCGCCGTCTCAAGAACCGCTGAACTGGGCCCTTCAAGGCAAGGAGCGCTGAACTGGGCCCCGCCGTCTCAAGAACCGCTGAACTGGGCCCTTCAGGGCAAGGACCGCTGAACTGGGCCCTACAAGGCAAGGAGCGCTGAACTGGGCCCTTCAAGGCAAGGAGCGCTGAACTGGGCCCCGCCGTCTCAAGAACCGCTGAACTGGGCCCTTCAGGGCAAGGACCGCTGAACTGGGCCCTACAAGGCAAGGAGGGCTGAACTGGGCCCTTCAAGGCAAGGAGCGCTGAACTGGGCCCCGCCGTCTCAAGAACCGCTGAACTGGGCCCTTCAGGGCAAGAACCGCTGGCCCTTTGGCAGACGTGGCAGGGCAGGATCTATCTCGGGCAGGGCTGCAGGATGTCCTCTGGCCAACTTGCCTCCTCCAGTGGCAGTGGGGTCTGTTATGGACTGTATGGACTGTGGCTTTGCTCTCCCCAGGATGGCCCAGTGGGCAGGCCACCCACTGTATGGACTGTATGGACTGTGGCTTTGCTCTCCCCAGGATGGCCCAGTGGGCAGGCCACCCACTGTATGGACTGTATGGACTGTGGCTTTGCTCTCCCCAGGATGGCCCAGTGGGCAGGCCACCCACTGTATGGACTGTTTGGACTGTGGCTTTGTTCTCCCCAGGATGGCCCAGTGGGCAGGCCACCCACTGTATGGACTGTTTGGACTGTGGCTTTGCTCTCCCCAGAATGGGCCAGTGGTCATGGAGTCCCCTCGTGGATCTGGCGTCGTGTACTCAAGTGGCTGAGGTGCCCCCCCTTCCCTTCCCCCTGAGGTGCCTGTCCTATTTTCTTTCTGATGCCCCTGCAGTGTTCTCTCCGTGGAGTTCTTGTCGTGGGACTGGGCCTTGCCCCTTTGCACAGGACCCCTGTGATCCACGGACAGTGGTTGGACTACATTTAGTAGCTGTATATATTTTGTACATAGTTTATTTATTTATTGGGATTACTGGTGTACATATTTCAATATATCTGCCCGTTTATGATCTCTTCTTTTGGTCTTTGCATTATTTCGGAGGGGGGTGGTTTGTGGGTTGTGACAGTGATCTGTGGGAATGCATTGATGTGTGTGTTGTAGTGGGTGTGGGTGGGTGGGTGTGTGCCGGTAATCTTTTCCCTCCCCTGTGTCGTAGGTGCAGTACTCACCGATGTCTTCCGCGCCGCCGGGCGTGCTCCTGGTATATGAGCAGGAATAGGAGTGTGGGGATGACCTGCAACTCTGGCTCCATACTGCCGGAATCTCGCGTGGAGTGCGTAGAGGTGAGCGTTTTCCCGTTCGTAGTCTGTTTCCGCCGTGTTCTTATCGGCGGTGCTCCCGCCCCGGAAAAGGTGGCAGATTGGTGGGTCGTAATAGGGTGGGCGGTACATTGTCTGCCGCCGGGCTGTTGGCGGGAACCGCCGCGCTGTTTGTTTGTACCGCTGTGGCGGTCGGAGTGTTAAGTTGGCGGGCTGTGTTGGCGGTTCCCGCCAGGGTCAGAATTGCATATTTTAGACCGCCGGCCTGTTGGCGGCTTGGCCGCCGCTTTATCACCGACCGCCAGGGTCAGAATGAGGGCCAAAGTGTCTTAAGTCTTTAGAATATAAACAAAGTCTCTTTCAAGCACAAAGTACCTGGTTTCTGGTGGAAAATCTCCTCAGAGGGCCACAGGAGAAGAGGTGCGTGGAAAACTGGTGTGTGCGTCGATTTCTCCTCAGCACACACGGACTTGTGTCGTTTTTTTCCACGTGGGGAAGTCGGCGTCGTTTTCCGGCGCGTGGACAGTCTCTTTCTGTGGATCGCGGGGATTACCAGATGTCCCGGGTCTGTGCGTGGATTTTCCTGCTTGTTCTCTGGCTGCGCGTCGGTCTGCGGGGCTGCGCATCGAAATTACGATCTCACGGCAGGCGTCGCGTCGATTTCTCCTCTAGACTTCGATCTGCGGGGCTGCGCGTTGAAATTACGATCTCACGGCAGGCGTCGCGTCGATTTCTCCTCTAGAGGTCGGGCGGCGTTGTCCTTGCGAGGCCGTGCGTCGGATCTTCGATCGTCCCCAGAGCGTCGCGTTGATCAGCGTCGGAGTGCGGCGTTTTTCTCGCCCCGAAACAAGCTGTGCGTCGAAATTTTCGGCGCACGGAGCGTCCAAGTAAAAGAGAGAAGTCTTTTTGGCCCTGAGACTTCAAGGAACAGGAGGCAAGCTCTATCCAAGCCCTTGGAGAGCACTTTCACAGCCAGACAAGAGTTCAGCAAGGCAGCAGGGCAACAGCAAGCAGCAGTCCTTTGTAGAAAGCAGACAGGTGAGTCCTTTGAGCAGCCAGGCAGTTCTTCTTGGCAGGATGTAGTTTCTGGTTCAGGTTTCTTCTCCAGCAAGTGTCTGATGAGGTAGGGCAGAGGCCCTGTTTTATACTAAGTTGTGCCTTTGAAGTGGGGGTGACTTCAAAGAGTCTCTAAGAAATGCACCAAGCCCCCTTTCAGTTCAATCCTGTCTGCCAGAGTCCCAGTAGGGGGTGTGGCAGTCCTTTGTGTGAGGGCAGGCCCTCCACCCTCCCAGCCCAGGAAGACCCATTCAAAATGCAGATGTATGCAAGTGAGGCTGAGTACCCTGTGTTTGGGGTGTGTCTGAGTGAATGCACAAGGAGCTGTCAACTAAACCTAGCCAGACGTGGATTGAAGGGCACAACAAGATTTTAGTGCAAAGAAATGCTCACTTTCTAAAAGTGGCATTTCTAGAATAGTAATATTAAATCCGACTTCACCAGTCAGCAGGATTTTGTATTACCATTCTGGCCATACTAAATATGACCTTCCTGCTCCTTTCAGATCAGCAGCTGCCACTTCAACAGTGTATGAGGGCAGCCCCAATGTTAGCCTATGAAAGGAGCAGGCCTCACAGTAGTGTAAAAACGAATTTAGGAGTTTTACACTACCAGGACATATAACTACACAGGTACATGTCCTGCCTTTTACCTACACAGCACCCTGCTCTAGGGGTTACCTAGGGCACACATTAGGGATGACTTATATGTAGTAAAAGGGGAGTTCTAGGCTTGGCAAGTACTTTTAAATGCCAAGTCGAAGTGGCAGTGAAACTGCACACACAGGCCTTGCAATGGCAGGCCTGAGACAGGGTGGGTGGCACAACCAGTGCTGCAGGCCCACTAGTAGCATTTAATCTACCTGCCCTAGGCACATGTAGTGCGCTCTGCCAGAGACTTACAAGTAAATTAAATAGTCAATCATGGATAAACCAATCAGTAGTACAATTTACACAGAGAGCATATGCACTTTAGCACTGGTTAGCAGTGGTAAAGTGCCCAGAGGTCAAAAGCCAACAACAACAGGTCAGAAAAAATAGGAGGAAGGAGGCAAAAGGTTTGGGGATGTCCCTGTCAAAAAGCCAGGTCCAACATGACCCCCTACCAGCCTAAAGCCAGGGGAGAACAATCACTATCCTGATGTACTTCCCTGTTTGAGGCGACAGAACAAGGACCCAGGCCCACAACAGCAGGGGCATGCTCCAGTTCTTCGCCTTCCTGACTCCAATTGGATCACTCTGTCCATACTCTCAGGGCCCACTAAGCCAACCCATGGGGAACCTTTCTCCTTACCTGCGGATCCCATCTGTGCAGCACCTAACCTTACTTTGCTCACAGATGTATCCCAGGAGCAGGATAGTACCACCATGACCAACACAGTGGTGTTGCCCACTCTACCCCCGGGGTGTGACACTTGTCCCCTCCCCAGGGATAACTCTGTCCACCCGGACAGCAAGCCACAGTGATTACTGACAGCTGCCAGGGATGAGAGCCAGGCCCCAGGCCTCTCAAAGCTCTCCAACCACTGTGGCTGTGGAGAGTGGGGGGCGGTAGCCCCAGGTGCTGGGCACCCTTTAACCACTCTCCCTTCCACCAGGTCAGGGATGACAGACTGAACCTGGTCCTCCCCTCTGGGGCTCTGTACCCTCCCTCCTGGAGCGGTACCCCCAGAGTCCAACATGGTCAGGGGGCTTACAGAAGTCGCCCTGTACCATTCCTCCACCAGTGCAGGGCTGTTAACCTGCAACTGGCCCTCCAACCTGGGGCCTCTACCTTCAGGTTGGGCTAGGGCCCGGGGTGAGGCTTCCCTCCCCCTGCCCTCCCTTCTGGGGTCCAGCACCCTCCAACTAGGAGTAGCCTCCTCAGAAGACAACATGGTAGGGGCACTGTTATCAGTAGCCCCTCCCTCCAGGTCCAGGGGGACACCCTGAACCTGGTCTTCCAGCCCAGGGTCTGTACCCTCAGACTGGATCACTGCCTGGCAAACCAGGACTTCGTGGGAGGCACACCTACCCCCCACCAGGTCAGAGTTTAACCTCTGCACCTGACCGTTCATTTCAGAGTCACCACCCTGAAGTTGAACAATTGCCTGGCACGCCAGGACTTCCTGGAGGGCACACTGACCCTCCACCAGGTCAGAGTTTAACCTCTGAACTGGGCCATTCAACTCAGAGTCACCACCCTGAAGTTGAACAATTGCCTGGCGCACCAGGACTTTCTGGGAGGCACACCTACCTCCCACCCGGTCAGAGTTTCACCTCTGAGCCTGGTTCCCCAACCCAGGGTCACCACCCTGAGGTTGGGCAATTGCCTGGCACGCCAGGACTTTCTGGGGGGCACACCTACCCCCCACCAGGTCAGAGTTTAACCTCTGAACCTGGTCATCCAACCCAGAGTCAACACCCTGAGGTTGGACAATTGCCTGGCACAGCAGGACTTCTTGGGAGGCACACCTACCTCCCACCAGGTCAGAGTTTAACCTCTGAACCTGGGTATCCAACCCAGAGTCACCACCCTGAGGTTGGCCAACTGCCTGGCACACCAGGACTTTCGGGGAGGCACGCCTACTTCCCACCAGGTCAGAGGTTAACCTCTGAACCTGGTTCTCCAACCCAGGGTCACCACCCTGAGGTTCAACAATTGCCTGGCACGCCAGGACTTTATGGGGGGCACACCTACCCCCCACCAGGTCAGAGTTTAACCTCTGAACCCGGTTATCCAACCCAGAGTCAGCACTCTGAGGTTGGACCACTGCCTGGTACACCAGGACTTTCTGGGGGGCACACCTACCCCCCACCAGGTCAGAGTTTAACCTCTGAACCTGGTCATCCAACCCAGAGTCAACACCCTGAGGTTGGACAATTGCCTGGCACAGCAGGACTTCTTAGGAGGCACATCTACCTCCCACCAGGTCAGAGTTTAACCTCTGAACCTGGGTATCCAACCCAGAGTCACCACCCTGAGGTTGAATCTTTGCCTGGCATGCCAGGACTTCCTGGGGGGCACTCTCACCCCCCACAAGGGACATACCGTCCCCAAGGGTCACACAAGAGTCTGGTTGGCGTAGGTCTCCCGACCTCTGCCCATCCGACAGAGTCGGGGTTTCCCCCAAACCAGAAACGGTTTCACCTGGGTCATTCCTGGGGGGCTCTGCTCTCAGAGCTGTCCCCTGACTCTCAAGGTCCTCCACTGGGGTCTGCAACCCCCTCTCAACCCTATGTCTGGACTTCTGCACCCCCTCGCTAGGAGGGGTACTGCCAGACACCAGAACTGTTGGGATGCTGGCTACAGTCACACCCCCAAGTTCTTCTGACACTGCGGGGCTTCCCTCAAAAGATGGCCCTACGGTACAGGCTAGGCTTCCCTCCTGGTGTTCCCTCATGGAACCCTCTAGGACCTGGGACCTACCTGGGACACTACAATCCTTTCCCACCTCACTCGGTTGGGAACCACCTAGACCACTCCCTTCAGGAGCACCCCCAAATGCCTCTTCAGACTCTCTGGTACTCACCCAGAAGTCTGCCTCCATTGTAAGTTCCCTGGGGTCAGAGAACTCACACTCCACCTGGTGTTGGCGTAGCTCTGGAAAATAAGGACCAGACATATGCTCTCCAGCAATTACATCATTCTGCCCTTCACATGTATTAACCACAGTACCCTTCACCCAACCACCCAGTAACTCAACCTTGGAAAAGCACTCTACTTCACCCTCCTGAGACTGGTGAGACAGTATCTGTCTGTCCCTGACACTCAACCCATACTCTTCTGGGATGTCTCTACACTATATCCAGGACGTCCACCAGGGGGGAACCCTTTTCTCTGTCACTCTCTGCTAGAGTCAGTAAAGTGTCCCTCCCCCCAGTAGGAATATGACTCCCTGTGCCAGTTCCCCAATCCTTCTCAGGGACCCTGTGCATAACGGGAACTACCTCATACCCTTGAACTGCCTGGGTTGTGTCAACTCCCTTCTTCAAGTTGGGCACCACATCTCTGGGCTTGTGCCCTTCTTCAGCCGTACTAGATGCAAGATTTTTGCTGCCACCATCTGAACTGGACTCAGCCCTTCCGGCCTCCAGTTTCAGCTCTTTACAGCTCAGCTCTTGAGCTGCAATCTTTTCTTCTTCCAGGGCTAAAAGTCTTTTTGCCTCAACCTCTGCAAGATACTCCTCTAATTGTTGCTCCTGTCGCCTTTGACTTCGGAGCCATTCATCTATTTCTGGGTCACTGTCCAACTCTGAGTAGTCTTCCTCCTCATCTGAGTAGTCTTCCTCCTCATCTGAGGGGTACTTAGTCATTTGGTTTCTTGCTGCCTCTCTCTCTGCCCATCTTTCCTCCCCCCAGACTATGTAGTGATGGAGCATCTCCGCTTTAGTAGATCTCCTTGCTACAGGAAGGCCCCATTGTCTGCAAAGCTTCCTTAGGTCAGCCTTAGTGAGGTGGTCAGTACGAACAAAGAATGAGTAGGCAAGCAATCCCATTCTGATAAGATCTTACTAGCAAAAACCAAAATCCAAAGTCCAAAATATCAATAGAATATCCAGGAGGACATCAGAGAACCAAAAGCCAAAAAAGATGAAAAATCAAGTTGACCTTCAACTGTGGGTAGGTAGTGAAATACTTAGCTACTGTATGTCACTGCACAAACACAAGTCCTATCCTCACCGCTGATCACCAATGTTAGAAATGGGGTTTTTGGTTGGCAGTCAGGTTGCCCTCTGTCCAAGCAAGAGCCCTCACTCTAGTCAGGGTAAGTCACACACAATCCAAAATCAGCCTGTGCTCACCCTCCGGTAGCTTGGCACGAGCAGTCAGGCTTAACTTAGAAGGCAATGTGTAAAGCATTTGTGCAATAAATCATACAACACCATAGCATAACACTACAAAAATACACCACACAGTATTTAGAAAAATATATAATATTTATCTGGGTATCTTCAGGTCAAAATGATCAAAGTTGCAATACGAATTTGTAAAGATATCACTGAAAAGTGATAGAAAGTGTCTTAAGTCTTTAGAATACAAACAAAGTCTCTTTCAAGCACAAAGTACCTGGTTTCTGGTGGAAAATCTCCTCAGAGGGCCACAGGAGAAGAGGTGCGTGGAAAACTGGTGTGTGCGTCGATTTCTCCTCAGCACACACGGACTTGCGTCGTTATTTTCCACGCAGGGAAGTCGGCGTCGTTTTCCGGCGCGTGGACAGTCTCTTTCTGTGGATCGCGGGGATTACCAGATGTCCCGGGTCTGTGCGTGGATTTTCCTGCTTGTTCTCCGGCTGCGCGTCGGTCTGCGGGGCTGCGCGTCGAAATTACGATCTCACGGCAGGCGTCGCGTCGATTTCTCCTCTAGACTTCGATCTGCGGGGCTGCGCGTTGAAATTACGATCTCACGGCAGGCGTCGCGTCGATTTCTCCTCTAGAGGTCGGGCGGCGTTGTCCTTGCGAGGCCGTGCGTCGGATCTTCGATCGTCCCCAGAGCGTCGCGTTGATCAGCGTCGGAGTGCGGCGTTTTTCTCGCCGCGAAACAAGCTGTGCGTCAAAATTTTCGGCGCACGGAGCGTCCAAGTAAAAGAGAGAAGTCTTTTTGGCCCTGAGACTTCAAGGAACAGGAGGCAAGCTCTATCCAAGCCCTTGGAGAGCACTTTCACAGCCAGACAAGAGTTCAGCAAGGCAGCAGGGCAACAGCAAGGCAGCAGTCCTTTGTAGAAAGCAGACAGGTGAGTCCTTTGAGCAGCCAGGCAGTTCTTCTTGGCAGGATGTAGTTTCTGGTTCAGGTTTCTTCTCCAGCAAGTGTCTGATGAGGTAGGGCAGAGGCCCTGTTTTATACTAAGTTGTGCCTTTGAAGTGGGGGTGACTTCAAAGAGTCTCTAAGAAATGCACCAAGCCCCCTTTCAGTTCAATCCTGTCTGCCAGAGTCCCAGTAGGGGGTGTGGCAGTCCTTTGTGTGAGGGCAGGCCCTCCACCCTCCCAGCCCAGGAAGACCCATTCAAAATGCAGATGTATGCAAGTGAGGCTGAGTACCCTGTGTTTGGGGTGTGTCTGAGTGAATGCACAAGGAGCTGTCAACTAAACCTAGCCAGACGTGGATTGAAGGGCACAACAAGATTTTAGTGCAAAGAAATGCTCACTTTCTAAAAGTGGCATTTCTAGAATAGTAATATTAAATCCGACTTCACCAGTCAGCAGGATTTTGTATTACCATTCTGGCCATACTAAATATGACCTTCCTGCTCCTTTCAGATCAGCAGCTGCCACTTCAACAGTGTATGAGGGCAGCCCCAATGTTAGCCTATGAAAGGAGCAGGCCTCACAGTAGTGTAAAAACGAATTTAGGAGTTTTACACTACCAGGACATATAACTACACAGGTACATGTCCTGCCTTTTACCTACACAGCACCCTGCTCTAGGGGTTACCTAGGGCACACATTAGGGATGACTTATATGTAGTAAAAGGGGAGTTCTAGGCTTGGCAAGTACTTTTAAATGCCAAGTCGAAGTGGCAGTGAAACTGCACACACAGGCCTTGCAATGGCAGGCCTGAGACAGGGTTAAGGGGCTACTGAGGTGGGTGGCACAACCAGTGCTGCAGGCCCACTAGTAGCATTTAATCTACCTGCCCTAGGCACATGTAGTGCGCTCTGCCAGGGACTTACAAGTAAATTAAATAGTCAATCATGGATAAACCAATCAGTAGTACAATTTACACAGAGAGCATATGCACTTTAGCACTGGTTAGCAGTGGTAAAGTGCCCAGAGGTCAAAAGCCAACAACAACAGGTCAGAAAAAATAGGAGGAAGGAGGCAAAAAGTTTGGGGATGTCCCTGTCAAAAAGCCAGGTCCAACAGATATCATTAGTTTTTCAAGGATTGTAGGGCTGCGGAGGTACCGCCATCTTAACTTTGGCATTTCCAGTGCTGCCCAGGTTGTCCAAAACGTTATCCATGAGATCCTCGGTGGCCTGCCTGGAGTTATCAATGTTAGTGACGATATACTCATATATGCCAAGTCAATGAAAGAACATCATGACCACCTCCGTTGAGTACTTCAGTAAATAAAAGACTCAGGGCTCACCCTGCACAAGGAGAAGTGTGAGTTCCTTAAACATAAGATCAGATTCTTTAGGTACACATTCTCTGCAGAGGGAACAGTGCAAGCCCCCGACAAGGTGAAGGATGTCCAAAATGGTCCAGCACCCACCAGCACTTCAGAAGTAAGAAGCTTCCTCTGGATGGTCAACTTCTGTGGTGATTCATTCCAGACCTCACCGGCCTCACGCAGCTCCTCAGAGAACTGACCAAGGCAAACAATCCATGGTTCTGGGGGGCTGACCAAGAGGCCACATTTCAGAAGACTAAGGAAGCCTTCTCAGCAGGTGCCACCCTATCTTATTTTGATCCAAGCAAGCCGACGAATATTGCAGTAGACGCAAGCCCGGAAGGGACTGGGAGCAGTGCCCACACAACAACAGCAGCATGGAGGATGGACACCCATCGCCTATGCCAGCAGGTTGCTCACTGAAGCTGATATTCACAAACTGAGCAGGAGGCTATTGCCATACACTGGGCATGCCAGCACTTTCATCTGTATGTCTTCTAGGGCACAGTATCAAAACCTCACAATGATTCAAGAAGTGGATGTTGCAACTCCAAGGATATGACTGCTGTGTCAAGTGTTGACCGACCTCCACTAATCCGGCAGATTACATCTCATGCCATCCATGAACCCCAAACCCTGAAAGAGTAGAAGAAGTGGAAGCGAGGGAGGTCTATGTGCAATACATGGCAGAATGATCTTGCCTGCTCCCTATCTCACTGGAATCTCTGCCACAGGCCACCCGAGAGGATGAGTGTCTCCAAATAGCATTAGTAGCAATTAAATCAAATTACTGGAGAACTATCATGACCCACCTAGTGCAAAGGACTCCGGAAGCCAAGAAGAAATTACAGTCTCTATGTCATGTCCGCCAAGAATTGTCTACGGATGTTAGAGGGTGCTTACTCAGAGAGCCTTGATTAGTTATCCCAGCCAGCCTTGCCCCGCAAGCGGTCCACCTCAAACAACACGGACACCAAGGAATCATCAGGACAAAAAACAGACTCTGAGCCAAGGTCTGGTTCCCAAGCATGGACGACATGGTAGAAACCAAAGTGAGGTCCTGTCGGTGGATTCAAGTAACTGTCTCTCTGGAGGTTCATCCACCTGTCATCACTGAAAAAGGTTCCACATGCTGTGGGAGCATGCCAGCATGGATTTTGACCATCTTCCAGATGGGAGACATGCCTTGGTCATCATTGATAACAACACCAAGTATCCAGAGGTTGAGCTGGTAGGGTTGCATGCAGCCCCAGGGATGATAGCCAAGCTAGAGAAAATTAGTGCCACCCACGGCATAATGAAAGTCCTAAAAATAGACAATGGACCTCCATTTCACGGCCAACAATTTGCAGATTACCTCAAATCCTTGGGCACCCAACATCGAGAGATAATGCCAAAGTGGCCCCAGGCAAATGGGGAAGTAGAAAGAGTCATGAGAACATTAAACAAGGTGATTTTAATTGCCCATGCCAACAGTCAGTCTGTAGAAAAAGCAATTTATGGGTTTCTACATGAGTATCAGTAAAAGCCTCATTCCATGAGTGGCCAAGCCCCTGGACATGCTAGCAAGGGGCAGGTAGTTACCAACACGATTTCCCATCACCCAAAGTGGGCTCCCTCTATGATCAATGATGCTGAAGTACTCAACAGGAGGAGAGTCACCAACAGGAGAGCCGGTGAAAGCTGTAAAGCCAAGCCTGCTGAGGTACGAACTGGAGACAGGGTGTTCGTCAAAGATAGGTACCCTGGAAGTAAATTTTGACTACTGTTCGAACAACATCCCTGGAGACTATTGAGGTATCAAAGCACCATAGTCATGGTATGCCAAGGTGATGATGTAGTCACCGTCCTAGTGGCGGGTCAACAGGTAGTGGCTCTCATTGACACAGGGACACCCACAAACATCTTGGTGCAGTCTGTCTTGAAGACCCTACCTCTTCGTTCTGTGTTTCGCCCCACAACCACTCAAGTCTAGGTGTTTGGGTCTTCCACACCGCTTCCCCTGGCAGTAGTCTTCAAAACTGACATTGTGCACAACACTCAGACAGCTTATGCCAAGATATATGCCACCAAGACTAGATCAGGCATGCTGTTTATCTGCAGAACAGCTGAAAAACTTAAGCTGGTGTCGCTCTCCTTCAGTGTTAACCAGGGGAGCATTGATGACCTGATGACAGAGTACTCGCAGTTATTTGAGAGCATAGAATGTTTCAAAGGGAGGTTCATAAACCGCCACATTGACAACTCCATGCAACTTGTCACCTTAAAATACCGACGGGTCGCGTTCCACCTACGCCCCAAGGTTGAAGAAAACTAGGGAAATTGGAGCTGGCCGACATCATTGAATGTATGGATGGACTGACACCCTGGGTCTCACCCATTGTCATCATGCTTAAGCCAAAACAGCCGGGGGAGGTGAGAATCTGTGTGGACATGTACCTATCAAACATGACCTTCCATCGAGAACACCCCCTAACCCCGACGGTGGATGACATTGTGGCAAAGGTGAGGGGGTAACAATGGTTCTCCAAGATGGACCTCCAGGCTGAATATCATCAACTGCTGCTAGCACTGGAATCAAGGGCGATCACCATGTTCTCAACACATGTCGGCCTCCAGAGGTAGAAACCCCTCAGCTTCGGCGTATCAAGTGCTGCTGAAGTATTCCAAGACACATGAAGGGGGGGAGGCTGACAGGACTGGAAGGAGTCATCGATGTCAGTGTTGATATTCTGGTGCATGAGCCCAGCTTTGAAGAGTATCTTGAGTGTCTGCATGCCACATTCAAGCGGTTTCACAATAATGGCTTGACACTTTATCGCGAGAAGTGCACATTTCTACGTCAAGACATTGCATTCTTAGAATACCATTCCTCAGAAAATGGGGTAATGTCTGACCCAGAGAAAGTCAGAGATATTCAGGCCCTCATTATGACATTGGCGGTCCCGCAGATGCCATGGGCGCCAAAAGACCGCCAGTACTGCCATAATATGGACAGTGCCGGATTTCCGCCACAATTAGGGTGGAAATCCGGCAGTAGCCATGCTTGTGGGCAAGGCGCCTGGGCAGTGCTACCATCTGCACTGCCCGCCAGAAGAATGCCGCCAGCCATATTATAGCCATTCATATAGCCTGGCGGTGTCCTGCTGGCGGTGCGCTGCTGGCGGTAGCAGTGCCCCTTCCTGTTCCCTGGCGGATGACTTCCTCAAACAAGGTAACTCGGGCGTCCGTCAGGGGAGGAGGGTGGAGACTGGGGGGTGTTCTGTGTGAGTGTGTGGTGTCTGCATGTGTGTATGAATGTGTGTGTGCATGTGTGTATGCGTCTGTGAATGTTGTGGCATATGCATGGTTGTATGCATGTAAGTGAATGCGTGTATGAATGTTACAGTGAGTGTATGTCTGCATATCAGTGTGTATGCATGTGAGCATGTGTGAGTGAATGCGTGCATGGATGAGTGTGCGTGAATGCGTGTATGTAATTGGTGGTGCATGGGTGCATGCGTCGTGTGTGTGGATGTGTGTGTGCATGATTGCGGGTAGAGGGTGCGAAGTGTGGGGTTGGGGGGCGTTGTTTTTCAAGGGAGCTGCTCTGATTCTAGAGGGGTGGGGGCTGGAGGGGTGCTGTGATTCTAGGGGGGCTGGGGTTTTTGTGGGCACTGTGATTCTACCAGTGACAGGGAAAGAATTCTCTGTGACCCGTAGCCCTACCACCATGGTTTTCATGGCAGTGGTACCACCGCGAAAACTATGGCGGTAGACCGGCTCATTATTCCTCTGGCGGTCATGTGTGGACCGCTGGGTCGGAGATGCATATCTCCGGCTCAGTGGTTCATACCGCCATGGCGGAATGAGTGGTGATGTAGCGGGTTGGCTGCGGCCAACCCACCACACTCATAATATGGCGGTATACACCGCCAGCCTGATGGCTGTGATACCGCCTTAAAATGAGGGCCTCAGTCTGCACCCACTCCCACCTCCGTCACTTGAGTTCACAGTTTTCTAGGGATGGCTATGTACTGTGGGAGGTTCATTAAGAACCTGACCTCCCTCACCACACCCCTCATGGAGTTAACCAAGGCCAATGTGGCATGGGAATGGGGGCCAATCCAAGAAGCAGCTTTCCAAGCTACTTAACAAGCTCTGTCAGCTCACACCACCCTAGTGTACTTTAGCCCTGCCTGACAGTCGGAGCTGTCAGTGGGTGCCAGCCCCACAGGACTCAGGGTAGTCCTGTCCCAGAAGCGATATAATGAGGAGTGGGCCCCAGCGGTCTATGTCAGTCGAGTGCTAATGGATACCGAGCAGAGGTATTCGGACATTGAGAAGGAGGCCATTGCAGTCCACTGGGGCTGTCGTCACTTTCACCTCTATCTGTACAGCCAGCCATTCACTGTACACACCAACCACAAGCCCCTCATCCCGCTGTTCAATGGGTCCTCCTTCAAGCCTCCTCCCAGGATTGAAAAATCAATCCTCCAACTGCAGGAGTATCAGTTTTCCGTGGTCTACCACCCAGGAGCCCAGAACCCCGCCGACTATCTCTCTCTGCATGCCAGGCCAGCCACTGCTCTGGAACAGACTGACGCAGAAGACGTGGAGGAGCATGTGTGGATGGTGGTGGAACGATCACAACCATTGCTTATTTCTCTGGAAGAGATCAAGGCAGCCACAGGAAACGTCCTCAACCATGCATTGTAAACAACGCAAACGTTTAACACACAAGTGTAACCACGCTTGCCTAAACAACGCATGGCTGTTTCTGTGCCTTAACCACGGATGTGCTGAACTACACATATGTGTGGTTAAGGCACAGAAAAACCTATGCTTTGTTTGGGAGAGGATGCGGAGGATGCGGTGAGGTAAGGGGGGCTGGGGCATGGTGGGGGTGGATTAACGGATTGGGGTGGGTGGGAGACGGGCTATTGTTTTTTAAGGGGTGGGGGGGTTTGGTATTTTTTTAAGGGCTTAGGGTGGGGGTTTGGGCTATTTCTTTTTGGGGACGGGAGAGGTGGCGTTTTGGTATATTTTTTATTTAGGGTGGGGGGCAGGGTAGTTTATTTTTAAAGGGGTGGGGAAGGTTTGAGGAAGGGGGGAGGAGGGAGGAGAGAAGAGGAGGAAGGATTGGGAGAGGATGCTGTGAGGTAAGTGGGGTTGGGGCAGGGATGGTGAGTATTTTTCAGTGGTGGGGTGGAACTAGGGCTTAGGGTGGGTGGGCTGTCGGGGTAGTTTAGCTTTAGTTTTTAGGGGTGGGGGTCAGAGTATTTTTTTTTACGAGAGTCAGTGTAATTTAGTTCTTAGGGGTGGGGGAGTCAAGATAGTTTTTCTTTAGGACTCAGTGCGAGTGGGGGTGTCAGGGTAGTTTACTTTTATGGGGTGGGGGTCAGATTTTTTTTTTAGGTTAAGGGGATTTGGGGGGTCAGGGTACTTTAGTTTATGGAGGTGAGGGTGGGGGTGTTGGGATAGGTTTTTTTAGGGTGGGTGTTGGGGTCGGGTTGTTTAGGTATTAGGGGTGGGGGTTGTTTTGGACCTCAGGGCGGGTGGTATGATAGAACCATGAATGCCGTTTTGCATGCCGTTTCCACACATGCCTTTACTAGGCATGCTTTTACAACGAACATTTGTTGTAAAGGCATGCGTGGTAAAGGCATGCGTGGAAACAACGCAGTTGTTGTTCTGACCGCGTTGTTAAGGCATGCGTGGTTCCAGCATACGTGGTTCCATCATACAACTGGCGGCAACCCTGGCCGATGAGTGCCTGCGATTGGCAATCGCTGGTGTTACCACCGGGAGATGGCACGCGATGATGCACAATGTATCTAAAAGGACGTAGGAAGCCCATCTGATGCTATCCTCTCTCCACCATGTCCGACAAGAACTTGCAATGTCCTTTGTGAGGCCCGTGACAGGTCATCCCAATATCCCTACAGCAGAGAGTCGTAGACAACGCTCATTTGGTACACCAAGGGATTGTGAAAACAAAAGCAAGGCTACGATGCAAGGTGTGGTTTCCCAGGCTGGATCAGCACGTGGAGAGTGCCTTGAAACATTGTCCCATCTGTCAAATGGTTTGCCTTGCGGACCCCCCAGCGCCCATTATCACCAAGCCCATCCCCTCACTCCATGGCACAGAGCAAGTGCGGACTTTAGATGCCTGCCTGATGGACGGCATATGCTAGTTGTCATTCACGATTTCGCAAAATAACCTGAAGTGGAACTTCCGAAATCCTCCATGGCAGAGCAAACAATCCCACAGCTAGAAAAGATCATGGCTACTCACGGACTCCTTTAGGAACTCTGAACAGACAATGGTTCGCCTTTCTCGAGCCTAGACTTCACTGAGTATCTGGCATCCCATGACATACGCCATCGCAAGATTACTCCCTGCTGGCCTCAAGCGAAAGGGTAGGCACAACGGTTCATGAGAACTTTGAACAAAGTATTGAGGATCGCTGTGGCCAAGGGACATAACATAGAACGGGCGCTGTATGATTTTCTAAGGGAGTATTGGCTCAAGCCTCATGCCACTTCCAAGGTATCACCAAGTGCCCTGTGCATTAACCGAATGGTGGATGACACCATTCCCCTCAGCGAGAATCCGTCTGTTTTGCAGGGCCAAATGGCTGACACTCTATGCCAATGCAACCTCAACAATGACTGCATGTCCAGGAAGAGGCATGCTCGAGACCGGACATTCAAATGGGTGACCAGGTGTTAGTTAAGAACTGGTATCCAGGAGGGAAATTCAAACTCCCCTTTGAACCAACACTGTGGAATGTCGCAAGAGTCTGAGGGTCCCTGATCACTGCTTGGAGAGGAGATGAGTCTGTAACCAGAAATGTGTCATTCTTCAAATGATTACGAATCCCGAGCCAGAGTCGGAAGGCCTACGGGATGGGGTTTTCAACATGTAAATGCCATGGAGGATCAGGGGATGCCCTCTTCCCCTGTTCGATGTACCTGTGACTCCAATGGGGATGTCACCCCGAGTGCGGCACCATGCCAGATGACCGATGTATTGTCGGGTTCCGGAAGTGAGGGGAGGGAAGAGTCCTCCCGATCGGACACGTTGACCACTCCTGAGAAAGTCCTCACCCCGAGCCAGGGCTTTGAGAAGTATAATCTACTGCCACACCCCAGGCCCTCTACCAAACTGAGAGATTTTGTACTGACCTGAGCGGCCCAGGGGCTCTCCAGTTCTTATCACCTAGCATTAGTGGGTGGGTGGTGGTAACTTGTATTTGTGTTTTCTTTGGTCATCTGTGGGTGTGTGTGTACCCCTGTTTTTTTTGTTTTAGCTGTAGTTTTCTTTTGGAGTGAAGGAGGAATGTTATGTTGTGGGAGGTTCCACCTCGAGGGGTGGATCCCCACGGACTGGAGTTTGAGTCCAATACCAAAGAGGGGATAATGCTCTGCCCCTGGCGTAAGGGGCAAGTTAACAAAAATAGGCCAGCGACTTTGCGCTAAAGGCCATTAACGGAGTACACCACCGGCGAGTCCTGTCTTTTATTACCCAGCAGCTGGAATGGAAGTACCAAGGACCTTTGAACATCCACAGCTCCGACTGCAAAGTATTTGAAATCCAAGATCCTAGTACAGCCAGTCAAAGGCACCATCTCTGTGCTGGAAGAGGTGAGTAACTCAGCAGTATTGAAGGAACCCTAGATGAAGTACCAGCCAGGAGACATCTCCCTATGACAATCATGTCTGAGTATTCCATCATGTTCCGGTTGCTTACATCATCATACATTCCATTCCCCTCTTGGTGGAAACAAGTTTGTGCAAATGCATCTGTCGGACACACAATGCACATCAAAAACCTGGACTGGCTGAGCTACTCACGCGTGACCCTGGAAAGCCTGAGAGCTCGTTGCTTTGGTGGGAAAAGGCAAAGAGCAAGGTGTGGAAACTACAGAAAGTAAGCTGCGCCCAACATGTCATTCTACCTTTTATTCCTGCTTTTGCCTCATCACCCTGAGACTAGAGATAGCAACGGCAGAGCCAGCCGACTGGGCCAGCTGCGCCCCTGTCGAACTCGGTTTGACCTCTACCTGTACTCCATGATGCTGCTTACTGCCAGCAGCTGAGTTCTATTAGACAGGGGCCAGCCCCCAGTCAGAACATAGCAGAGGACACAGGCAAAAAGAGGCCCAGGACGCACACATTATAATTTCTGATCTCGTTCTACGGAATCACTGTTTTAAACTAAGCAATTTTGTCCCGAGAGAGGAACCATACATCTCTGGCCGAATCCTACCTCCTTTGGCCGGAAGTGGTTGCTTGAATGAACGTCTTTCCATCTCTCCCTTGTGGTCGGTTTACCAATGATTCATTTATGATCACCGGTGTTTTCAGAGAGTTCTCCTGCTCTTGAAAGTGGTCCATCACAATTTATGCTATGATATCCAATTACCTGTCCCCCTCTCGAGCAGAGATGGCTTTAATGCACCCTTTTCTCTTCACTTATGATATTAGCAATGATCCGTGATGAAACATTAGGAGGTCTCGTGTCTGTATCCATTACAGAACAATTTACCATGCAATTTATAAGTTGTGTGTCAGACACCTGCATTGTAGTCTGTGTTGTCGGAAAGCACTTTGATTTCGCGTCTAGGCGTGTGTCCTGTAATATAAGGAAACCCTGACCACCCAGACAGACACTGCACACATTTGATTGGGAACTAAAACCAGTGCTCTCAAAAGTCTTCAAACTACCTTTTATTGAGCATAATGAGACAACTGAGTAAGTTATTAAGTGCAGGGGTGGGTTCTCAACCCCCACAAAAACTGTTAGATAAATTATCAAAACTGTTCATACAGTGGAACAATTTTTCAAGTATTTAGGTGTACCAGCCATACAAGTTACAGGCTGTTCAGAGAAAGTAGCAATGAAATAATGCAATATGTGAAGTGTACCAAACTACTTAGGAGCAAAGAACAAAATTATGAACATGCCTACCAAGAAACTGTGGGGCATATTTACTAGGAATTGCGGTATGGCAATGCTGCAAGCCTTTTTGCTGTGCTGCCTTATGCCTTTTCGAATGGGCAGAAATGCACTGTATTTACAAGATACGGTGCACTTTTGTCATTTCCCCTTGCACTGTCACACAAATTGCTGCCTAGCGCCAATGCAGGCAGCCTTATACCATGGATCTGTAATGTTGGCAGGATTGTTTTTGTGCAGGAAGAGACACCTTTGTGCACAAAAACAATCCAGAGAGGTATTTTCCTCAATCTATGTGTGCTGCAGAATGCAGCCCATGTAAAAAGAGGAAACAACAAGGAGAAATTGAGATATTTCTCTTTGTTGCGCTAGCCCTTGGGAGACGTATAGTTTTGAGGCAGAATTCCCATGTTTATAGATTCTTGTAAATCTAGGAATGCATCAAAACCCATGGGTATTACGCAGGAACACCCACTGCAGCGCCCATGGTATTCCTCTCTTACGCAGTGTAAGGTAACACAGCGACTTGCACTTTGTTGTCTTATACCATATCTACGAGGCCGTAAAAAGCCACGCAAAGTGGCTTTATGTGACCTTGTAGATATGAGTCAGCGATATGCGCCGCCGATGTGTCACAAAAAGTGACACACCGGCGGCACGGGGCTCCTAAATATACCCCTGTGTGTAGATTCAAAAAATTGTATGCAAATCAGACAGTCATTTGTGACAAGGAAGATGTATTGCCACCCTGATAATGTGCCTCACTTCAAGAATGTTCATAAGAAGGGAGGAATATGAAGGATCCTGATAGAGTTAAGGATTAGTGTTAAAGGTATGGAGTTATTGGTCACATGGCAAAAATAAGGCAGTTGTATATTAAAATATTGACCAAGAAAATATTGTGGTACCAAAATAGTGTTGTCAAAATACAACATAAATATCGACTTTACATACATATGCTATAAAGTGCAAAAATATTGACTACCAAAATCTAATGGTCAAAATTTCGACAACATATTGGTAAGTACATGTTATTAGTATTTAATTTAAATAAAAGTTAAGCTTCTTTTTAAAAAGTTAATATATTTTCATAGCATACAAAATGACAAACATTGTGTTGAAATAAAATATTTAAATACATACATATATATATGTATATATATATATCTTTATATATATATATAGATAGATATATATATACTTAAAATCATTGTATCAATTAGTAAAAAATAGTATTAAATTATAACTTACATGACATTTGAATATAAATATAATAGTATTAATCTATAATGAATAAAACACAATACAAACCCACATAATTATTAACATTGTTTGCAAAATAGAAAAACACTTTAAATTTACTGACCCATTGCCATGTTGTTTGGAACTATGTCACAAAAAATTATATTTTTCAAATACTATGTAAAAAATACTAAAAAATAAAAAAAGGCATTAATTAAAAAAATAGAAACATAATCAAAATAAATCGAATAATTAAAAATATATACTTGTAAATTAAATATGTTAAAAATATATATAAAATATTTCAGGCTGAAATTATATGTAGTAACCAATGTCTGTGTCAAAATCAATAAAGAACAAACAAATAAAATAAATCAGATACACCATTGTAACCACAATCCTACAAACACTGGGGAAATGCATACATTGTTTAGGAGTGGGGCCAATTTAATATTTTAATTCCAGTCTAACCAACATTGGAGAAAGTGCATACATTTGTAGGAGGGTGCTGGTGAGGGGTGGGGGTTGTCAGACTTTTATAACACTAATCTAACAAACGCTGGGTAAGTATGTCCAGTCCAACAAACAAGGGGATACGTATATATTAGGTAGAGGTGGCACATTTGCTATTGTAACTCCATAACTACAAACACTAAGGAAGAATATACTTGGGGGTTGGGGAGAGGTGGATTTACTATTCTAACTCCAGTCAAACAAACAAGAGCACTTTACAACAGATGTAGACTACATTACATATGTTTTCCTTTTTAAGCACAGGGGTTTATGATTTACCCAGAATCACAGTATGTTGAGTCAAGGCTGTGAACTGGACCTGGTCCCCCATGTCCCAAAGTCAGAAGCTCCAGCCGGTAGATTGCATGTTCTTCCTTAGGAGAGGAAAATGGTGATCTTGGGGATGAGGGGTCAAATTTACCATACCCAAATAATATACCTACATATTACGTTATTTCAGAAATTTAAATAGAACTTCAAAAACCTCAATTTCATATTAAACTCTTAAACTTTGAAAAATTAATTAAAACAGTTTTGATACATTCACAAATACATAGAATTGTAAAAGCATGTTTCAACGATTAAATAAGTAATTTTTTACATAAACAGTATTCCCCCAACCCTCGATTAAAACTAAGCTAAAAGAAAAGTAATAAAAATGTTGTGTTTTAAATTGTACCTTTGTTATCGTTGGTTTTGAGAGGGCATTGGCCTCTATAGAACGTTGCTAGCATGGAGTTCAGATGACTTCATGGCATTCTGAAGCCAGACAGTTGCCGGACTCGGAGCTGCGAGGTCGTAGGTGTTGATTCCGAAATAAACTCCACATTTGAGAACATTTTTCCTTCTTGCTTTTCGTTCCGGACATAACATAAATTGGCAACGAGTTGTGTCATCAAACCTGTAGAACCTGCGCGACGCATTTCCTAAGTTCATGTCCTCACAGCATTTGTCTTCCAATTCCTTCGGTTTTTCCGGTATTGCAGTCAAGACGTGTTTGGAAGAAAATTGGAGACTGTCTGGGTTTCAAGCCTTCAACGCTGAAGTTTAATTTCTGATGGATACAACTACCTGTGGATTCCTCACCTCATGAATACTCCCATGGCGCCAGCATTCGACGGAAATCTTCTTACTAGTCTCTGCACGTCGACGAGGACGTCACTGTCTCGCACGCGACGCCGTCTGACGTCATACAGGCAATAAGAGGTCCTCGACGACGTGCGGACGTCAGTTCCCTTTTTTCCGTGCATTCGAAACGGTTATCTTCGAGGGAGCAACTGTTACTCTTGCGGTTACAGTGTATATCTTGCTGCGTACTCTTTCTCTGTGGAAATAATGTCGCAGAGAAAGTCTGGATTTAAGCCTTGTCGTGAGTGCGGAGGCAAGATGTCGGTGACGGATCCTCATTCCGATTGCCTTTGGTGTTTGAGCTCCGACCACGACGTCTCGACTTGTGATTCATGTCAGCACATGAATCCGAAGGCCTTTAAAGAACGTGAGGCGAAGCTGTTTATGGCCAAGTCAAAGGAGAAGCATCACAAGAAGTCTTCTCCAAGACATCGGCGTCATCGAGACTCCCGGCGCCGTAGAGAATCTCGGCGTCATTCAAGGGAGGCTCGTTCCAGGTCTCCGGATCGGCGCCGAAAGACATGGGAGGTCAGCCCCACGGTGACGCCGCATCCTTCGACGCCGTTGCCCTCTCCGGCGTCACCAACTTCGCCTGGACAGGCGTCGGTGATTGAGGTATTGGAGCCTCAAGTGTTTTCTCCGGCGCAGACGCCGAGGCCGGCGTCGGGGTCGCCTCCGAGACAGGCACCCCAGTATCCGGCTTTTCCCACCCCTGGAGCCGATAGTTCCGCATTCTTGAATGCGATGTATGCCATCTTCCAACAGATGGCTCCAGGGGGTGCTCCGGCTGGGCCTTTGGCCTTTTCTTTGGGTGATCCTGCGCCTCTTCGGCCGGCACCCTTTATGCCCTTTCTCCCGTTTGGGAACGTGGGCTCGGCGCCAGTGTCGGCGCCGGTGGCCGCTCCGGTGTCTTCGGAGGGATTGGCCCCAGGGATTTCCATCCCGTCGACGTCGAGATTTCGGCCTGTGACTCCGGTGGGTCCATCTGTTTCAGCTGCTCTTCAGTCGGCGCCGAAGTTACCCGTGGCGCCGGATGCGGCGTCGGTGGCTTCGGAAGATCGGCGCCGATCTCCGACTTCGGCGGAGGCATTGTCGACTCCGCGGATTGAGCAACGACTGCATTCAAGGAGGCGTGCTCTCCGGGTACTAGAAGAGCAGGAGTACCAACGAGCCCTAGAGGAAGGAGAGCTAGAGGACTCGGGTGATGGGCTGCGTGGACTGGAGTCGGCCAGTGGGCTGGACACTTCCCCTGAGTGGGACCTTTCGTCCCCGGGGGAATATACTGAGGAAGCTGCTTCCTTTCATACAGTGGTACGGAAGGCAGCTAGTTTTTTGGACCTGCCTTTGCCGGTGGTGGAGGCGAAACAAAACCTTTTGACGGAGGTGTTGCATCCGGCCTCAGCCGCGGCGGAGCCTCTGTTACCTTTTAATGACGCTCTGCTGGATCCGGTTTTAGAGGTGTGGAAGAGGCCGGCATCTTCCCCAGCAGTTCACAGAGCCGTGGCCAGGAGGTATCGGACGGCTCCAACTGATCCTGGTTTCCTATCTAGGCACCCTACGCCGGAGAGCTTGGTAGTGCAGGCCTCCTGTTCGTCCAAGTCAGCGCCTGGTTCTTTCCCGACGGTGCCTGGGGACAGAGACTCAAAAAAGCTAGAGGCGCAGTCGAAGAAGATTTTTTCGTCCTGCAGTCTGGCGTTAAAAGCCACTAATGCGACCTGTATCCTGGGGAGGTATATTCATGCTCTGATGGATGACATCTCCTCTTCGTTTACAGAGCTTCCCCAGGGTCTTTTGGATCTTGTCTCTGATGCCCAGGCTGCTGCGACCCAAATTATCCAGACGGGACTGGATACCACCGACTCGGTAGCCAGAGCAATGGGCACAACTGTGGTGGAAAGGAGACAGGCCTGGCTCCGTAACTCGGGCTTTTCGGCAGATGTACAGTCCACATTGTTGGATCTCCCGTTTGATGGGGACAAACTGTTTGGGGCTAAGGCTGATTCGGCCTTGGAACGTTTTAAGGAGAGCAGGGCCACGGCTAAGTCGTTGGGACTCCAAGCTCCTTCTTCCACGGCCTCTTCCAGATTCTTCAGGAGGTTTCGTGGATTTGGGCGTGGCTCTTCCTCCTCTTCCTTTCGGGGAAGATATCAGCAACCTGCCTCTTCCCATCCCTATAGATCTTTTAGGGGGAGGGGTAGGGTCCGCACCAGGGGAGCCTCTCAGCAGCACTCTGCCTCTTCCTCATCCTCTGGCGGGGTGCAGCAGGGGAAGCAGCCTTAGGCTTCCACCATTTCCCACTCACTCCTCTCCTGTAGGGGGAAGATTACAGCATTTTCTCACCAAATGGGAGACTGTTACGTCGGACACTTGGGTTCTCAGTGTTGTGGGAAAAGGCTACACCCTTCCCTTTCGGAAGTTTCCGCCCCTCATCCCGCCCCGCCCTTCGTATTGTTCACAAGAACACCTCCTGTTGCTAGAACAGGAGGTAGAAGTCCTCCTTTTAAAGGGCGCGGTGGAGTTGGTCCCGGAGCAGGAAAGGGGTCAAGGAGTTTACTCAAGGTATTTCCTGATTCCCAAGAAGGATGGTCGTTTGAGACCAATTCTGGACCTGAGGATCTTGAATTGGTTCCTCAAGCAGGAAAAGTTCAAGATGCTGACCCTAGCACAGGTGCTTTTGGCGTTGAACATGGAAGACTGGATGGTGTCTGTCGACTTGCAGGATGCTTAGTAACATATCCCGATACTCAAGTCACACAGGAAGTATCTCCGGTTTGTGGTGGGATCGCAACACTACCAGTTTGCGGTCCTTCCGTTTGGTCTTACTTCAGCACCTCGAGTCTTCACGAAGGTGATGTCGGTGGTTGCGGCAGAGCTCAGAAGGAAGGGGATAGCAGTATTCCCTTACTTGGACGATTGGTTGATCAAAGCCAAGTCCCCGGAGCTTGTGTTGCGTCATCTGCAGTCAACAACCCAGTTGTTGTTCGACCTGGGCTTTTCGGTGAACGAGCCCAAATCTCACCTAGAGCCCTCTCAGCGCCTCCTGTTCATAGGGGCAGTACTGGATACAACATTGGGTCGGGCCTTTCCTCCGCCTCAGCGGATTCAAGATATTCAGGATTTGGTTCCAATGTTTCGAAATGGAGCGGTAGTTCCAGTCCTCAAGGTCCTTCGTCTGCTCGGTCTTTTTGCCTCCTGCATTCTGTTGGTCACGCATGCTCGCTGGCACATGAGGGCTCTTCAGTGGTGCCTCCGAAGGCAGTGGTCTCAACACAGAGGGGATCTAGAGGGTACTGTCAAGATCTCCAGAGATGCTGCTGTGGATTTGAAGTGGTGGATTGCAAGCAACAATCTTTCACAAGGAAAGCCGTTCCAGCAGTCGCCACCAGTGGCCACAGTCATAACGGATGCTTCCACTCTAGGGTGGGGAGCTCATCTGGGGGATCTGGAGATCAAAGGTCTTTGGTCTCCAGAGGAACAGATTTTTCACATCAATCTGTTAGAGTTACGGGCTGTACGTCTGGCTCTCAAGGCCTTCCTCCCTTCCCTTCGTGGTCAGTCGGTACAGGTCCTAACGGACAATACTACCACGATGTGGTACATAAACAAGCAGGGAGGAGTGGGGTCGTACCTTCTCTGCAGAGAAGCTCTTCGACTATGGTCCTGGGCAAAGGACCATCGGATTTGCTTGATAGCAAACCATCTGGCCGGAGTTTTGAACGTGCGTGCGGACAGTCTCAGTCGCCACTTCTCGGCAGACCACGAGTGGCGTCTCCATCCAGATCAAGTCCGTTTAATCTTCCAGAAGTGGGGGTTTCCTCGGGTAGATCTGTTCGCCACTCGAGAGAACGCGCATTGTCCGTTGTTCTGCAGCCTTCAGTATCCGATGCAGGAAGCGTTGGGGGACGCGTTTCAAATGACCTGGTGCGGCCAGTTGCTTTACGCGTTTCCTCCCATACCCTTGATTCCTCGAGTATTGAGGAAGATTCGCCAAGACCGGGCTCTAGTAATCTTAATAGCTCCGGATTGGCCAAGGAGGGTGTGGTACTCCGACCTTCTCCAACTCTCAACGTGCCCGCCGCTCCGTCTCCCTTTCAGGGCAGACCTCCTCTCACAGTCGCAGGGGCAGGTTCTACACCCCAACCTCCAGAGTCTGCACCTACATGCCTGGAGATTGAACGGGGCAACCTGAGTTCCTTCTCTCTCCCGCCTGAGGTAGTGGATGTTATATTAGCGGCCAGGCGACACTCCACTAAATCTATCTACGCTAATAGGTGGTCTAAATTTGTTGCGTGGTGTGGAGAGAGGCAGATTGATCCTTTACATGCTCATCTATCGGACGTTTTGTCTTTTGCTCTATCTCTGGCGCAAAAAGGTTGTGCAGTGGCTACCATTAAAGGTTATTTATCGGCCTTGTCAGCCTTCATATGTCTTCCAGACCAACCATCTTTATTTAAATCCCCTATTGTTATCAGATTCTTGAAAGGTCTTCTAAATCAATATCCTCCAAAGCCATTCGTTATGCCGCAATGGGATTTGTCCTTAGTCCTGACTTTCCTTATGGGGTCCCCTTTTGAACCTATGCATTCTTGCCCCTTGAGGTATTTGGTTTTAAAAACAGTCTTCCTGATAGCTATAACATCAGCAAGGAGAGTGAGTGAGTTGCAGGCCTTATCAGTAAAACCCCCTTATACAACTTTTTATGGGGATAAGGTGGTGTTGAGGACCAAGGCTGCTTTCCTCCCGAAGGTTGTTTCACCCTTCCATTTGGCTCAGGCAATTACTTTGTCCACGTTCTATCCTCCGCCTCATCCTTCCAAAGAGGAAGAAAGACTGCACCGTCTGGACCCAAAGAGAGCGTTGAGCTTCTTTATCGATAGAACAAAGGATTTCAGGCTGGAGGATCAGCTGTTTATTGGATACGTGGGCAAGAGGAGAGGAAAGGCAGTCCACAAGAGAACACTATCCAGGTGGGTTGTTCTTTGCATTAAAATATGTTACTCTTTGGCAAAGAAGGATCCTCCTGAGGGCATTAGAGCTCATTCCACCAGAGCTAAGTCGGCCACTTCGGCCTTAGCCAGAGGTGTTCCTGTGGTCGACATCTGCAAGGCCGCAACTTGGTCGTCCCTTCACACTTTTGCAAAACATTACTGTTTAGATTCTGAGGTTAGAAGGGACGGCCATTTTGCACGGTCAGTGCTGCAGGATTTCTTGGTTTGACCATTTAGGCACCCACCGCCGGGCGTGGTACTGCTTTGGGACTCTATTCATGAGGTGAGGAATCCACAGGTAGTTGTATCCATCAGAAGAACGAGTTACTTACCTTCGGTAACGACTTTTCTGGTGGATACATTAGCTACCTGTGGATTCCTCACGGTCCCACCCGCCTCCCCGTTGCCTTTATGGTCTTGCCAAGTAATCCTTGAGTGCGCTCCTCTTGGTCTTTGAGGGTGCAATAGATGTATATATATAATATATTTATATATATATAGGTATATGTGTATATATCTTTATGTATATACTTGGTGTGTGTATATATTTTAAAAGAGAGAGTTTTATATATATATATATATATATATGTACATAAAAAGATTTACAGTTATTCATACAATGTGGTGTATTTTTACAATATAATGGATGTTGCTTTGTTCTTTCATTGCATTGCCTGGTTGTTCTCATGCACGTAAAAAATGATTGGTACTGACGTCCGCACGTCGTCGAGGACCTCTTATTGCCTGTATGACGTCAGACGGCGTCGCGTGCGAGACAGTGACGTCCTCGTCGACGTGCAGAGACTAGTAAGAAGATTTCCGTCGAATGCTGGCGCCATGGGAGTATTCATGAGGTGAGGAATCCACAGGTAGCTAATGTATCCACCAGAAAAGTCGTTACCGAAGGTAAGTAACTCGTTCTTCTGTCCGGTAACTGTGCTTGTGCACGGCACAGCTTTTCATTCCGTTGCCTAGCTACAGACACCTGCATTCCCCAGGAACTCGGTTTGAGCACGTTTTGGTTTCCATGGAAACGTGACTTGGGTCTGTGTTGACGTGCTTTTCCTATTTATTTTGTTTCCTTGGTAACATTTCACATGGCATGCTGTTCATAGTCGAGATTTCTGATGTTGAAGACACTGAGTTGGGAATTTGGTAGAAAAGTTCCTGCATCTCTAATCTTGCGGATCTAATTTCAGTGATTCACACACTTACATTTTGAATTTTGGCTGACTACAACGTGAGGTGATACACATACGCAACCTCAGTTTCTGACTACAGACCCCTGGACTTGCGGACCTGTGTACAGTGGTTCGCACACTTTTATTCTGATTATTGCTGAAGAATGAATGCCATTTCAACATTTTAGAAAGCGCATATTGCGAATTGGTACAGTGATTTGCACACTTACCTTCAGCGGTTTCTTCTGCAGAGGATCTTTGCATGTTTGGTTGCTAAATTACTGTTTCATTATGCAAATGGCAAATTTAGCGGTGGCATTTTTACCTGAACCAGGAATTCCCACGATAAAATGGCATCACTGGTTCAAGTCTTTTGAAAGGTATTTGGTGGCGATTGTTGGAGTAAACTTTTCCGCAGTTCGTAAGAAGGCAATCTTGTATAATTGCCTTGGTACGGAGGGTCAGAGGATTTTTTATCACCAACCCCAAGCGCAACCTTCATCTAGTGATAGTTGGGATGTCTTTACTGAAGCAGTGAAAAGACTAGAAAATCATTTTAAGGATGACCTTAGTATTATTGTTGAGAGACATACATTTTTCACCAGAAGGCAATTTCAGCACAATTCAGTTGATAATTTTGTAGCTGAGGTTAGGGTATTAGTGTCCACTTGTGAATTTTTAGGACCTTTGGATCAGTACCTTAGGGACCAGCTCGTGGTGAACTGTTACGATTCTAGGATTCAGGAAAAAATATTATGTTGTAGAAATCCAACTTTGTGTGAAACGTTAGAAATTGCTAGAGGCATTGAGCGTTCAGTGATAGCTTCCAAAGAGTTAAGCAAAATGAAGGCAAGTCAGGCAGAAAATGTGGGTATTGTGTTACAGAAAACTAAGACAGTTGCATCAAGTACTCCTCATTTAAAGAAGAACAATGCTAAAATTGGACTCTCCTTCAGATGTGGTTCTAAGTCGCATATGGCCAATTCCTCAAATTTCCTGCATTGGGGAAAGTGTGCATGAAATGTAAGAGGACTGGTCATTTTGCTCGGGTATGCAAACAATCACAAAAGGTAATTTTGGTTGAACATCAGCAAGCCATTGATAGGCAAGTTGATGAAGGGGAGGTGGATTTTATGAAAAGATGTGTTTTAATTGTTGATGAGATATCTCATCTTAATTCTAGTTGCAAATCTTCAAAGGATCCAGTATGTGAAATTAAAATAGGGGAAGTCATGCTGGGTGTTACAGTGGATTCAGGCTCACCTATAACAATTGTGTCTGATTCAAATTATCATTTATATTGGAGCAACCTTCCCTTATCGGCTCCTGACATAAAAACAGTGGCATTTGATGGTCAAGAAATTGATATGATGGGGTATTTTCTTGAGAAGGTTTGCTTTCAGCATAAAACTATTAATACCAAGGTATATGTGGCCAAAAGAGGGTACAATATTTTGGGGTGGAAAGATCAAGGACTGTTTGGGATGATTCTAAGGCCGGGTACTGATCGTCCCATCACGTTGATTGAGAAAGTGGAGATAAAACTAGACACTCTTCAAGATGTTTTCAACAAGCATACTGCGGTTTTCAGGGATAAGCTAGGTTCTGTGAAAGGATACGAGCATAAAATAATTCTCAAACCTGATGCTGTACCTGTGGTGCACAAAGTGCGTAATGTGCCTTTGAGCATCAGAGGGAAGTTGAAGGAACATTTACGTGATCTATGTGACGAGGGTGTTATTGAACCGGCTGATTCATCGCAATGGGTTTCTCCGATTGTGGTTGCAGTTAAAAAAACGGGGGACTTGAGGTTATGTGTGGACTTGAGGTCTTTGAATAAAAATATTTTGGTTGATTGTTTCCCTTTACCTAAGATTCAGGATCTGTTGGCACGTTTGGGGGATATGAAGGTATTTTCCACAGTTGACCTCAAGTCCGCCTATCATCAAGTTGAGTTGAGTAGGGAGTCTCGTTCTCTTACAATATTTGTCACACCATTTGGGGCTTATAGGTTTTTGCAGATGCCTTTCGGATTAGCTTCCGCGGCATCTGTTTTCCAGAAATGAATGTATCAGTTCTTTGGGGAGGTGTCTGGGGTGTTGGCATATCAGGACGATATTCGGAGTCAATTCAAGAACATGTACTCAAGCTTGATAGGGTCATAGGGATCCTAGAGGATCACCGGATTACAGTAAGGAAGGAGAAATGTGTCAGAGTCACCAGATCCTCGGGGTCTGTGCACGTTCCCAACACGTCCACCACTGAACAGCTCCAAGACTCTGATTGATAAATCACAGCGACTGAGAGAGTTCAAGAGGGGAAGAGGGGATTAGGAAGGGAACAGCTGGGAAGGAGACCTGTAGTAAGAAAAAGGTTAGAACACACAATATGAAAATTATATCTCCTGAAAATCAATACTAGACTATGATTCTAAGCCTAGTCACTCTGAAAACATGAACAATCTAAGAGTTAAGTTTAAAATGACTAAGTTTCAAGATGGCCGGATACCTGTAAGGGAATCAAGATGAATGAAATGAAAACTTTCTTATTCAAGTACTTTCCTTTACATGAAAATCAGAAAAAACATTCTGACTAAATTTTAAACCAGTCATATAAATCCTGTTTTGAGAATGTATACTAGGACCATACAATATTGCATCTAGAAACTCTGGCCTTCTGTGTACTCTTAAAATGTTTCAACACAAATTGCGCATATTGCAGATATATGTATATATATAGTAAACACCATAAAATGATTGTGCACCATGAATAACACAATATGGATTCAGGAAACAAATCACATAACTTGTCAACTCGAATATTACATAATAAATATCTTAGAATGGTGGCATACAATAAACAACATGAAATAAACTTGAGGAGAGAATCGTGCGTCTTGCCGATTCGAGTGTCACCATGTAAAATACCAAGAAATGGTAGCACGCAATGAATATCAAAGTCAAATCATCATTAATCGAATCGCGCGTCTTGCCGATTCGTAAAACACGATGTAAATGTCAAGAAATAACAGCTCACAATAAATAACAAGATCAAAGTACAATGAAATGAAACGCGCTTCTTTTGCCGATTCTTAAGCCACCATGTAAATGTCAAGAAATGGTAGCGCGCAATGAACAACAAAGTTAAATCCTCATGAAACAAGTTGCGCGTCTTGCCAATTCGTAAAACATCATGTAAATGTCAAGAAATAGTAGCGCGCAATGGACAACAATGTTTAAACACCATAAAACGAATTGCGCGTCTTGCCGATTCTTAAGCCACCATGCCAATGTCAAGAAATGGTAGCACGCAATGAATAACAAAGTCAAACCTTTATGAAACAAATCGCGCGTCTTGCCTATGTGTAAACTACCATATAAATGTCAAGAAATGGTAGCGCGCAAGTAATCTGTTACTCATTTAAGAATTAAACCAAGAATATGAAAATTCTCAATAACGGTGTCGGAACAGTCCAACCACGGTCTTACCGCCTGGAACAATGATCACCAATGAAGGATGAAGGGCAGAAGACTGGAAGATCCAAATAGGCCGCCGGGACAGGAGCTCAGGAAGAAGCTGCTGCTCTGCACAGGGACCTCTGAATAGTGAGCACTGGGAGTTGGGCTGGCTCTCTTTTATAGAGTCTTGTCCCAGCCCAGAACCACGCCCAGGCATGTTGCAGGGAAAGTCTCTGGAAGGCCCTGGAAAGGGCCACACCCTAACACACTCTGAAAACCTGCAGCAATACATTGCAAAGGAACAGTATTTGTAAGCATATTAAAAATAAGTTTTCAGGATTGAACTCTGTAATGCAAAAGGTTAAACCACAACATATCAGCACAATGCATAAATTACATTGTTTTGAGAGTGCTGGGTTTTTGCATTTTTGTCGCCAATAGAGCGCGTACGGCTCTGGTGTTGACAAAATGCAAGTTCATGGTGGAGTCGGTTGATTATTTAGGTCATACGATTTGTGCACAAGGAATTCTACCGAAGAAAGATTTGTTAAGGGCCATTGAAGATTCACCATCTCCCAAGGACAAAGACCAGTTGAAATCCTTTTTGGGTCTTTGTGAGTACTACTCGTGATTTGTGCAAAATTTTGCTTATCTTACTGAGCCATTAAGGAAGATGTTGAGGAAGGGTGAGAAATTTCAGTGGCAAGATGAACAGGCACAAGCTTTCTCATCTCTCAAGACTCTCATTATGGAGGCTCCTGCTCTTCATCCTTTCGATGAAGACGTACCTTCTGTTGTTACGGTGGATGCGAGTGGGATTGACCTGGGAGCTGTTTTAAGTCAAATAGTAGGTGGTAAAGAGCACACTATTGCATTTGCGTCTAGGCGTCTTTCTGAGGCCGAGGTAAATTTTAGTACGATAGAGAGGGAGGCGTTAGCTTGTGTTTGGGGTGTCAACCACTTTTTGACATATGTTTGGGGGAGAGAATTTACTTTGGTAGCTGATCACAAGCCTCTGGTTTATTTGTGGAATGATAAAGTTTTAAATAAAACTAGTCCTAGATTGACCAGATTATTGGCTAAGCTGTATGAATTCAATATGAAAATGAAGCATATTGCTGGAGAGAATAATGGCAGGGCAGATTTCCTCTCCAGGTGTCCTGTTTACAGTCATGTTGAGGGGAAGTAAATGGAGGAGGAGGATGTTGTTGTGGGGATGGTTGATGGTGTTTTGGTTTCTGGAGAGGTCATTTCCAGACAGGCATGGACGGAGGCTATGAATGAGGATAATTCTTTGTTAATTCTCAAAAAGTATATTTGTGAGGGTTGGCCTGCAGGGAATAGCGTTCCTGATGTGATAAAACCTTTTAGCAAGGTCAAGGAGGAATTGAATGTGGAAGATGACCTTGTTATGAGGGGGGAACGATTGATACCTCCTATTGAATTAAGGCACAAATTGATAAATTTAGCTCATGAAGGACATATGGGAATCCAGGCACTAGGAAGCGGTTGCGATTGTATTATTGGTGGCCAGGTATGGATACAGAGGTGGAATTGACAGTTACAAATTGTTGCACTTGCAGGGGGCAGATAAAGGTTTGCTTATGAGAGAAGTGCCTTTGTGTCCTGTGCCATTTCCTGATAAGCCATGGCAGAAGCTGGGTATGGATTTTATTGGTCCTATAGGGGGTTTCAATGATGGAAAGAAATATGTATTGGCTGTAGTAGATTATCATTCTAAGTGGGTTTCACACAAGTTTTTAGGTGAACCCAATACCACCAATGTAATTGAATTTTTTATAGAGATTTTTCATTGGGAAGGTATTCCCAAGTTTTTGGTCACAGATAATGGGGTACAATTTGTATCGCACCAGATGGTTAATAATGTCAAGCATCTTACTACTGCGTTGTATAGTCCGCAAGGCAACAGCGTTGTTGAGAGAGTAAATAGATTAGTCAAGGAGACTATACAATTGGCCATCAGGATGGGAAAAAATGTACGGGAGATGGTAGCAGAAAGGATTTGGTGTTATCACAACACGCCACATTCTTCTACTGGTATAGCTCCATTTGTACTTTTGAAAGGCAGGAATTCTTGTAACGAATTATCTCCTGAGTGGGTTGTGCAGGAGACAACGGGGAGTGATGTTGTGACTGATTTTAGTCAAGTGAAGGACAAGGTGGATAGACAACAAGCCAGGAGCAAATTGAGGTATGACGAGCTCAAGAGAGTTAAGGAGGTTCAATTTGGTGTGGGTGATGTAATTAAAGTGAAAAAACCTCAGGGTAGGGGTAAGGGTCTGTCCAGTTTTTTCCCAACAACTAGGGTCGTGAAAGTATCTAAACATTCAGTTATGGTGGAGGGTGGCAAGTGGTGGAATAAGAGGAGTGTGGTGAAAGTGACAGATGTGATTCCTAGAGCAACAGATGTGATTCCTGGTATGCAATATTCAGGTGTTTGGGCTGGAAGCGGGTCTAATGATATTTGTTCTTGACGGGGTGCCCTTGGGGAGGGTCGGGTGAGAATGCAAGGCATGGCAGTTTTCCACAGGACAGAGAAAATGTGATTCTTGAGCAATCTAGTGATATTGGAAGGGGCTCAGGAGAAGATGTACAGTATAACATGATGCAGGGTGATGCAAGTATGGGTAATTTGGACATGAATGTTTCGGGTGTTGTGGGCGATGTTGAAGGAATCTGGAAGGTATTGTGAATAGGCCTAAAAGATGTGCTGGAAGACCTAAATATTTAAATCAATATGTGATGTACTAAGGAAGGTAGAGGAATATTTTCAATGTATTATGATGCAATATATTCTTTGTATTATAAGTTATATGGTATTGCAGTCTAAAGTATATTTGGTAAGATGTCTTATTTGGGGGTTGTTTTGTTTCTTTAAGGAGGGAGATGTGTTGTGTTTTAAATTGTACCTTTGTTATAGTTGGTTTTGAGAGGGCATTGTCCTCTATAGAACGTTGCTCGCATGGAGTTCGGATGACTTCATGGCATTCTGAAGCCAGACAGTTGCCGGACTCGGAGCTGCGAGGTCGTAGGTGTTGATTCCGAAATAAACTCAACATTTGAGAACATTTGTCCTTCTTGATTTTCGTTCCGGACATAACATAAATGTAATTAAAAAAATATTTTCAAACCAAAAAAATATTTACAATTATTACATTTCCCATGAGAGCTTGGTAGGAAAGGACACTGCTCCAAATACTGTAAAAGTGGGAAAACAGTGGAAGGATTTATGAAGTGAAATAAGAATGTGATGGCTTGAAATTTGAGTGGGGACCACTCTAGTGGTGTGGTTAAAATGAACAATTTTGGTGTTAAAGCGATCATTGACTCTGGGGTGCACTTGGCCTTACTTTGTGCTAAACATTTTGAGAACAATGTTTCTTTTAAGAAAACTGATTTACTTGAATAGTTATGTGAAAGGCTCATCAAACTAAAAGTGATTTTGACTCTGAGACTGAGTTTAAAGGCAGGTGCACCAGTGATACAGTTTATGCCCCCAATGAATGGGATAGTGCATGGGGTTTGCTACATCAGAAGCATTTGGGGGAGAATACCTAGTCCCAATGCCATCCCTCTTGTTCAAGTGATTAGTGTGGAAGATTAAATAAATTTGTTAGTTCTAGAATTCCCTGAAGTATTTGTAAAGCAGTAGTCTGTTTAAAATTGTATGTACACATAATGTTGTTGAAGTGAGGTTCAGTCCCAGTAGTGAGTAAGGCTACTGGGATTGTGTGAACCCAAAAAAGTCGAACATCTGGAGGCAACTGAATTGTTGGCTCCTGAGGTAGTCTCCTGTATGGCAAGCGGCAATATTATGTTTTGTATTAATTTACAATAACTGTCCACGTATGTGAAGGTAAACATGTTTCCTGTACCTAAAATTGGTGGGACACTGAGCAAACTGGATAATGTGAAAATGATTTCTAGCATAGATTTAACCTCAGCCTACCACACAATACCGTTAAATGAGGAGTCTATGGAACTGTTGTGCTGAAGCACAAACTCACTTGCAGCACACTGGGAAATGCGGTGCTGCCTGAATGACTATTCCATTCCTCAATGCATTTGTAATGGACCTGATGATGCATAACAACTTAGATGGCATGGGTCTGATTATCAAAACCTTTCTAGTGCACAAGAATGATTTACACAAAGTGCTTGATTTGCAAACAATATAAATAGGGGGTGAAAAAAAAATCTTAAAAGCCCTCCCCACACTTCATCCACTCATGTCATGGCACCCGCTGCGATCATTAGCACCATCCACTTTTGCCACAGCCGCCTCCCACCACCTGCATGGACACCTCTCAATGACTTTGGGGCTCTTCTGATGCCCCCAACAAGTTTTTACTTGGGGACGTAGGGAATCAGGCTTTCTTTTTTTTAGCTTTATAATCTTGAACATTGTACTTCTAATACACACAACAGATTACCCCCTTATACATCTGACAAAAATAGACCAAATGTTTGCCAGAATGCTCTGGTCTTTACAAAACCTTGCATGCTTGATCAGTGGTAGTAGGGGATCTTTTTAAAAGGGCTGAGGTGTAATACGTGACCTGAAATGCACCGTTTGAGTGAAGCAACCCTGCCTTCCTGAAAGGAGGTTCAGGTGGAGGTACTCCCCCATGAGAAAAGATTGGAAATATGAAATAAACTAGTGCATTTTACAGCAGAATTCTCACTTATATTTGCTAAAAAGCCATAGACTCTAAAAGGGCGCTCACGATTTCCTGGTTCAGTATATGTAGAAGTGTTTTGTGCTTTCATTTTTAGTTTATATTTTCTAATCACGTAGCCTACGTGACAAAAGGAACCAAACACTGTACACTATTACATTCAGCAAAGTCAAATAATCCACTTGAAGGACATACTTCAAGGAGGATGGATTGTTGCCAAGCATCTAACTAAATAGACAATCAAAAGAAATGCAAAAGCATACAGAACTTTGTCAACTTTTAACTTGTTCCAAGTATGTAATAGCAACTGAATGTGTTATGCTAGGTAGAGTGTCCTCTGTTCGACCATAAAAACCTACAAAGTCACTAATTTGGCGGAGCTCTCTAAGTCCTCCTCTTTCCCTGTCTTATTTCTACTGTCATCACAAGCTTGTCTGTCTTTTGCAAACCATGTCTGAACATCGGGGATAGGGCTGAACGTATTCAATATTGGGGGTAACATGATTTAGGAATGTCAAAGTCTGCTCTTGTAGACATGCATATCAGATTCATCTGAAAATATCCTCTATATCAACAGATCCTTTTAAATCCTTTTCATTTCTTCTCTACAGATTCCTTTTACTCTCTTTAAGACCTTTGGTTTCATGAGTGCCCACAAGGACAAATCTTTCGCATAGACACTCAATCTCAATTTCTCCATAAAATGTAGGTAGGTTATCAGGCCCTTGGTGTCAGTGCAAAACATTCACTTCAATGATCAGTTTGTGATCCCCAGCCATGTTGTCAGTAGCAGCATTTCCCCTGTCCCACTGGCAGATAACCAATGATTTAGCAATGTGTTTTAAGGCTGCATAAAAACTCTCACTGCTCAAATTAATATCAATATTCTTTTCTTCTTTCAGGGTCAAGCTTTGGGATACAGTTTCAGGTGTGTCATTTTTACATAGTGAGGAATGTTTTTGTTGCTTGTCTAATATTGCCTCAATACTGATATTGTTAGCAGATAGCTTGATGAGAATCAGCTATTATACTTCCTGCCCAAAAACAATCCGTAGAGGCATTTTCCTCTTTCTAATTGTGCTGCAGAGAGGAAACAATGAGGAGAACTAAATATATTTCTCCTTGTTGCACCTCTGGTCGGGCAACATACAATTCTGACACATTCCCAGGTCTACCAGTGTTGGTAAATCTAGCGATACATCAGAATACATGAGTGGATGCATGGGAACACCTACGCTCCACCTATGTAATGCCCCCATCACGTGGACTAACGCTCGGCAGCAATTTGTGCTGCCTTGTGTTACTCCAGATATATCAAACACTGGAGGGCCTCACAAGGTGGCCTTACGTAGCTTGGTAAATCTCATCTAGGTTTTGTGTCACCCTTGTGTTACCTTACGTGGCGTAAGGGCGATGCAAACCTTTGATAGATCTGGCCCTAGGCATTTAGTAAGAAAGTCATCTCCTATGTTGAGTGTTTTTAAACAGTAAACTGTTAACTATGTCTTTATCAGACACATTATTCAACTCAATGAGGTTGAAGGAAATCCACCTTTCTGGATGGCCACCCCCAATTTTTCACCTTTTCTGAACCCTATTTGTGCTGGACTAGGACTCGTGTACTGTTACCCCTGCTAAACAGAAATTAAGTGCACGTGCTCTACCTTTAGGCATGGTTACATTGGCTTATCCCTAACTGACTTACTTAAGTTGCCTATAAGTCCCTAGCATATGGAATAGAAGATGTACCTAGGCCCTGGAAGTTAAATGCCACCTGTGGACTGCAGAACATATTGTGCCATCCATAGTGGGCAGTGAAAACATGTGTTCAAGGCTACCCTGTGGAACCTGACATCAACAGTTTAAACCCTGCTCCACAGACCTGTCAAAATCATCCTTTTGACAAGTATGTAAACCCGATTTAAAATATTAAATAAGTCACCCCTAAGCACACCTGGCTACCCAAAGATAGTGTGTATAATATTTAAAAGTGGAAATTACAGATGCCATTTTCCCCTACTCAGTAACTAGGCACAAATTGACAGTGTCACTCATCAGGCTGTAACTGGCACATACGAAAAGTCAAAGTATAGATTATACACTTTAATCTAAGCCTTTTGACCTGTCCCAGCTACAGACACTGTTCAAAGGCGTATTTTTATATTTTTATATTTTTAGATTTCTTTTATATTTATTACAAAGCCAGTCGAATGGGGAAGTCACATTCATTAACTATAAGGAAAATGTAACTTTTGGAAACATTTGCCCTGCTTGCAGCTACTGGAGGCTAATTTGCATTAGCTCCCCAACACCCGCCCATCGCATGTGGCCTGAAAGAGGTATGAAAACTGCACCCAGAGGAGACATGTGCTTTCTTCTCCTTGGAGGTAGATCAGTTAGGGTTGTCTCATGAATTTCATTAACCTCAATGGGGCCTGTCCTGTCACAAGCAAATGTTAGGCAACAGCTGGAAAAAGCCCAACTTTTGTCACCACAGTCAGACTGGGACCAAACACAGTGGGAGGAAGGCTACCCACAGAACCGGGTTTGAGTAACCACAAAGGAGCGGGCTGCTCATTACCTTGGCCATACCTCTATGGGCGTACATCTTTGCACAAGGGCAGAAGGGTTTCCCCATTTTGAATTTTGAGAGTAAGGGGCACTGTGGGATTGTTTTGAGCAAGACAAACAGAAACTACTGAAAAACAGTAGGTGTGGTTGCCCCGGGTACTTTTACCTCATTAGTTAGGATGAGCCCAGGAGTCATCTTCACCCATAGCTAGTCATATGCATAAATGAGACCAGCTAAATGTGACTGGCTAAATGTGGACTGACTTTGTTTTTTGCCACATATGATTGTTTTTGAGGTGTAAAAGATTTCATTCTACTTTATTCATGTGTATAATTAACTGTCCTCCCAAGGTTGTTAATTTCTGCAGATTATGTATTTACTGATGCTGTGCTTTTCTTTTATCTCTTGCTGTAATCTTGATTTATCTTGAGTCCTTATTTTGTGGATTTGCACCCTCAGGGAGATGCACTTCCCTTTTTATCATAGCCTTGAAGGCATCCCCGACTCCCAAATAGGATTATCACTAAAAGAGGAGTACTCCCCTATTTGTTTGGCCAACTCTGCTGTCAGTTTCTGGTCTCTGAGCAATGAAAGGTGCATTCTCTCTAAGGGCATCCATCTTGGCTTTGTAGGTAGGTTCCTCGCCAGAATGAGACCTGTGCAGGAGGTTAAAGGTGTAGTCCCTGTCGTCAGGTATAATTCTCTGGCCAGCGGTGTCTTTTGCTGCTTAAGTCCTCTTTGACATCTTGCCTCAGGACCTGGAGAGCGCTTGGAAGATCTGCTTTCTTGATTCCCACATTAGTATTTATTTCCCCCTTTGAGGTTCTCCTGTTCTTGTTTGTGAGTTTTGCTGTATGAGTTTCAAATATGGTAGCATTCCTGTCGGTGATCCTTTTTTTGGAAGTATATCCTCATTTATTCAATACATGTGTGGCCACTTCATCAGTCTGGTTACTCATGCTGCTAGAGCAGCTGCTTAAGAAGTTCCTTGCTATGTGAATTAGTGGGGCAGATTTAGCTTTCTAGTCTTTGGATGTGCTCAGGGTTGACTTTAACTACTGACTGTTTGAATCTGCATTCCCTGTTTCGTAGTTGTGTACTCCTAGAGAGGAAGTGGTTGATCGCTCTTTGTTTCTATGCCTAAACATTAAAATACAGACTCAACGCTCAATGTGTTTCTCAGGGTCTATGTTAGTGTAAAGATTTCTACACTTCATTCTTTGTTCCTGACCATGAAAGGTGCCTTTCCAGTACATTAACACCTAATCTTCTGCTGGGTTTCTTCTCAGGGTAGGTTCTTCTTCTGCCATTGCATCTTCGTTGTAGCCTTCCACCTCTCTCTTCACTGTGCCGACTACAATTCTGACATATATTTGAGCATATGCCCTTTGCATTGCTTAGTCCATGAGGGCCTGGGGCCCTTCTTGCTTCTTGAATTCTCTAGTACTTCCCTGTGCTTCTCAAATGTTTACCCCAGGAGGGTACATGTGAGAGCAGCATCCCCCCACCCATCCCTGGCGTGCTGCAACCAGGTATCTTGGCTCCCCTGAGTGTTCTCCCTCACAGCTCCAGGGCAGTGTTCTCACCCCACCCCCTTTTCCCAGTGAATCCTCACCTTCAGTACCGCACTCCGTTTCTATTTCTCAGGCGCTGACGCCATTTTGTTGTGCCCCTTTGCACCTTTGATCCATGACCCTAATGCGTCTCCAGTGATGTAATGTTTTTCTCCTTTGTTATTTCTGTTCAGGAGGGTGCAGTCCTGGGATTCAGCCCATTCCCCTGAACCCCTTTGCAGCAATATTCTATTTCTGTCAGGCAAAGTGTGAGCGCACGGTTGCCACACTCTGCCTCTTTGCACCACCTATGCTAGCATTTTAGGCTCCACCTCTCCAGCAAATCTGCTAAGGATGGATCTAGTGTGCAAACTGAATTGTACTGTATATTGCAGTAGTGATGTGTTCAAGTTGAAAAGGCAAATGCTGTTTAGCCATGTTACATACGCATTCATGTGTTTTTAGTGTTCCTGATATAGTGAATGCTTCATCTACAAACAACGGCCAATGCTTTGGCTCAGGTTCTGCCTTATTTATGGTACCAACAGACTAGAGATATAGGTTGCATTTTAATTGGAGACCCTGTCAAAATTAGGTTGTGCCAATAAAGAGGTTTCCATTGCATCCCCAGGTGGAAGCATTGCAAGATTTTGTGAAAAAGGATACCTCAAGCCTTTACCCAGGTCCATGGAAGCAGTATTGTTTGTCTCTGCTATGAGTTTCCATGATTACACCAGACTCCTCATGTTGTACTGTCATCATAGGGAGGGCTTTGGTTGGTTCAGAACAATGGTGATTAAAAGACACTGATTGTCCATTACGCTTCTGCTCTCACTGCTGTGGTGCAGGTCTGCCTCTGGGTTTGAATGCTATTGAAGCAGCTGTCCACTCTGATGGAATGTCTGAAAATATTGTTCTTGGGTCAACCCTCGCTGTTGCAGTACCTCACGCTGTGGCCTCACAGTCCTAACTAGTAAACCTCAGCACCGTTCCATGTCCAGACTGTCAAACTATGAAATAGTGCTGCTCTCTAGTTTACACCCACTTTGGTATGTCTTGTGTTGAGCCCAGCTTCACATTTTTCCCCACATCATTTTATGAAAAAGTCACATGATTGTGTCCTGACCACTGCTCATCATATCAAGTCTCGGTTAATCTCACGGATGTGCCTTTGTGAACATGTAATACTGTATTATTATGCTTATGGTCCCTGTCTCAAAAAAATGTATTCCTACACTATAAGTTGGTTAATAACCGATCATTTGAACCAGTACCCTGAACTCTAATGACCTGCCACAATATAAACATTCCAAACAACTACAAAGACATAGGGGGTCATTACAACATTGGCGGTAAAAGCCGCTTACCGCCGTGCAAAAGACCGCCAATACACCGCCGCGGAATTCTGCCACAGCTATTATGACACACATCTCGGAATCCGCCAAAATTCAGACACCCACACAAGTCCGCCACACCAAAGGTCAGTGATAAACTGGCGAAAACAAAACCTCCACCGTCACGCCAACAGAAACACGCCCATTCTATTACGACCCACGAATCCACGTGGCGGTCTTTCAACCGCGGTATTCCATTGGCGGTACACACCGCTGCGCTCAAAATACACACACATCTCCAAAACACCGCCACATTGGACAATTTAAAATACACACACCTGATACACATAGAAACACCACTCCCACACACCCAACACAATATAAAACACACACCCACATCACCCACAAACCCCTACGACCCAAAATTAGAGACGAAGGCGACAGAGAGAGAGCACAGCAATAGACAACCCCACCACACAGAGGCACACAACACCATCACCCACACAACATCCACGCACAAAACACCACACACCACTACACATCACCACACTCATCACCACATACACCCCACACACATCACCTACACCACCCCATGGCACGCCAAAGACACCCCAGGTTTTCGGAGGAGGAGCTCAGGGTTATGGTGGAGGAAATCGTACGGGTAGAGCCTCAGCTATTTGGATCACAGGTGCAGCACACCTCTATAGCTAGGAAGATGGAGTTATGGCGAAGAATAGTCGACAGGGTCAACGCAGTGGGACAGCACCCAAGAAATCGGGAGGACATCAGGAAGAGGTGGAACGACCTACGGGGGAAGGTGCGTTCAGTGGTCTCCAGGCACAACATCGCGATTCAGTGGACTGGCGGCGGACCCCAACCTCCTCCCCCACAACTAACAACATGGGAGGAGCAGGTCTTGACCCTTATGCATCCAGAGGGCCTCGGAGAAGTCGGTGGAGGAATGGACACTGGTAAGTCAAATCTTAACTATCATATCCCTCACCCTACCTGCATGCTATCACACACCCCCACCCTCGCCCCCTCCCCTATCACTCCAACTCCTCACTAATGTACTAATAACACAAACCACCCATCCCAACACCAAGCCCTGCATGACACAACAAAGCATGGACACCCATCACTAAAGCATGCCCACTGCACATATCCATAACAACCCCTAACCATCATCACACAAGCCACCACACAGGAATGCTAGCACTGGGGTACACGCTCACCCACCCATTGCATACCATGACACACACAGATGCAATAATCATGCTTTTATATCCCTGCAGGACCACTACCCAACGTCACCAGACAGGAGGGTCCAGACATCTCTACCCCACCCACAGAAGAGGCCCACAGTGATGACAGCAGCTCTGGCCAACTGGATCCAGATGAGCAGCCCGGACCATCGTGGGCCTCGGGACAGTCAGTTCCCCTCGCACAGGCACAGCCCAACACTGACCTTCCACCCTCTGGTAACACCAGCACAGCACCCACCCAGCGGGCCCATACCTCCGTACCCAGGACACGTCAATCAGCTGTGTGTCCACCACTACAGGGAACCCAGGATAACCCACCACCCCAACAACAACAGGGACCTGGGGGCAGTGTTAGTGGGCACACGGTCCAGGGGACGGAGGCACAGGAACACAGGGGAACTGGGAGGGCTGCTGTGCGACAGGGGGCGGACAGGCCAAGAGAACCCACTCTCCACGAGGCCCTCTCCTCCATCATGGGGGCATACCACCACTCCCAGGAGACGATGGCTACGGTCCTGGCCACGTTTCAGGAGACCCAGCTCATGCAGGACGAACAGTATTTGGGGTTCAGGGAGGAGCTCAGAACCATCAGCTCCGCCCTGGGCACTATTGTAGGGGTGCTGAAAGACATACAGAAGACCATGAGGGACACCGTGGCACTCCAAGGGGCCCCTGACACTAGCCTGGACGATAAACTGCCCACCACCTCCGCCGGCGCTAGTGGACAGGACGCCCCGCCACAGGACCACCACACCAGCACCCCACCCCCTGCAGACGGAGAACCACCCCGCAAGCGGTCCCTGAGATCCAGGAACAGGACAGAGCAAGATGGCAAGACCCCCGCCAGGAAATGAGACCACCCAGATTGTCATCCCACTGTCCCACTTTGTTACCCTGTCCAGATTGGAACTGTCCCAGCTCCACTTCCTATGCCCATATGGGCAGTGCACCTGTGAGACTAATAGACTGGACTCTGCCATGGACATTCCTCCACCATCACCCCTCACCATTTTGCCACCACCTCCAATAATTAGCACTTCAATAAACACCCTTGAACCACAAAACAATCTGGAGTCAGTCTGTGATTTTGAAAATGTGTATTATCTATGACAATGACAAAATCTGTTCGAAAATGTAATGTCAACATACCTATGTCACACATCACAAGCCCATGAAGGATGCAAGCAGATGACACACGTTGGTAACCACACTTGTGAAACCGTAATGGAAATGTACCACTCAGTTAGCAAATACTGCTTCAAATTGACAGACAGGATAGAGGTAGAAGTGTGAAAGTAAATGTAATAGTAAAAAAATTGTTCTCACCTGTGTGTCACTGGAAATATTGCTGTATGACAGAGTCCCTGTTATCAATGTCTTCTTCCTCTGCTTCATCCTCATCACTGTCCACAGGCTCCACAGCTGGCACAACACCGTCATCTGGACCATCCTCCTGCAGAAAAGGCACCTGGCGTCGCAAAGCAAGATTGTGAAGCATAGAGCAGGCGATGATGATCTGGCACACCTTCCTTGGTGAGTAGAATAGGGAACCACCTGTCATATGGAGGCACCTGAACCTGGCCTTCAGGAGGCCGAAGGTGCGTTCGATCACCCTCCTAGTCCGCCCATGGGCCTCATTGTAGCGTTCCTCTGCCCTGGTCCTGGGATTCCTCACTGGGGTCAGTAGCCATGACAGGTTGGGGTAACCAGAGTCCCCTAATAGCCACACACAGTGCCTCTGGAGTTGACCCATCACATAAGGGATGCTGCTATTACGCAGGATGTAGGCGTCATGCACTGAGCCAGGGAACATAGCATTTACCTGGGAGATGTACTGGTCTGCCAAACATACCATCTGTACATTCATCGAATGATAACTCTTCCGGTTCCTGTACACCTGTTCACTCCTGTGGGGGGGGACCAAAGCCGCATGGGTCCCATCAATGGCACCTATGATGTTAGGGATATGTCCCAGGGCATAGAAGTCACCTTTAACTGTAGCCAAATCCTCCACCTGAGGGAAAACGATGTAGCTCCTCACGTGTTTCAGCAGGGCAGACAACACTCTGGACAACACGTTGGAAAACATAGGCTGGGACATCCCTGATGCCATGGCCACTGTTGTTTGAAATGACCCACTTGCAAGGAAATGGAGCACTGACAGCACCTGCACTTGAGGGGGGATTCCTGTGGGATGGCGGATTGGTGACATCAGGTCTGGCTCCAACTGGGTACACAGTTCCTGGATTGTGGCACGGTCAAACCTGTAGGTGATGATTAAATGTCGCTCCTCCATTGTCAACAGGTCCACCAGCGGTCGAGAAAACCGGAAGATTCCGCAATCTCCTCACATGTCCCAGCTGACGGTGCCTAGGAAGGACAACAGCGACCAAAGAGTCAACCAATTCTGAGGTATGTACCCACAGCTACACAGAACACAACATAAAATACAAAAATCTTCCTGTATGTGTATGAGTCCAGGCCTAGGTATGTGTGACACAGTTGTAAATGAAGCCATGTGGGCCCCTGAAATGGCGGCTGCCTGACCTCTAAAGTGGGACAATAGGATGTGAGGTAACTGCGCTGGCGTTGTACACCGTAGCGGTAGGCGGTCGTAGACCGCGGCGCAATGCTGCATTGGTTAACATTGGACCCTATGGGTCCCAGGAGCCAATGACTAAGTGCGCCGGCGGTGATGATACGCATCGCCGCGGACGTCACTGCCGCGGACGTGACCGCCATTTTCTATCTGTTCAATCACTCAATACCTGATCTTCAACAGGAGAGGACCTACACTGCAAGTGCTGCTGTGACCTCGGTCTGGAAGAGACAATGGCACGTGCGTCTGGGGAAAGGGCCCCTGCCTTCATTGTACAAGAGTTGGAGAAGCTCGTGGACGGGGTCCTCCCCCAGTACACGCTACTCTACGGTCCTCCAGACCAACAGGTGAGTACATAGGGTGCAAGTTGTATGGGCTATGCCTGGGTGGAGAGGGCTGGATGTAAGTAGGAAGGGGGCAGAGTTATGCGAGCATGAAGGAGTGTGAATGCATGTGCCACATGGCAAAGGCAGGGATGTGGGCCACTCACTACAACGGTGCAGTTGGTAATGACTTCTCTTCTTCCCCTGTACATGTCATGTAGGTCAGCGCCCACCAGAAGAAGGATATTTGGCGTGCCATCGCCAAGGACGTCCGGACCCTGGGGGTCCACCAGAGACGGAGCACCCACTGCCGTAAAAGATGGGAGGACATTCGCCGCTGGAGCAAGAAGACGGCGGAGCCTCAGCTGGGGATGGCCTCCCAACGTGGGAGGGGTGCCCGTCGCACCATGAACCCCCTGATGTTCCGGATCCTGGCGGTGGCCTACCCTAAGTTGGATGGGCGCATGAGGGCATCACAGCAGACACAAGGGGGTGAGTACACTCACATTCTCATGACTTTGCACGCAGTGGAGGGGTCTGGGTGGGGGAGGAGGGCTGTGGGTTTCCCTAGGCCAGGGCGAGTTCCGTAGGCTAGGCCCCTCCATAATGCAGGCCATGTGCAACTCCACCCCACCTCTGTAGAGTGCCAAGTACAGGTATACATGTCCCTATGTCATCTGTGTGGGCAGATGACACTCATAGCCATGTAGGCCATATCCCAGGAACTGCACCTGTAGAGGCCAAGAGCACGGCGTAGTGCAGGGGGCTGCTGTGTCTGTATTGTACGCCAACGGTAGCGGTAAGCCATGCACTCAACCTGTCTTTCTTCTGTTTCCCCACCCCTTTTTGTGCTCTCCCTGTTCTTTTGTGTATCAGCATCATCAGGCGGAGGTACAGGGGCACCGGAGCACAAGGGGGCTGCGTCCCACATGGCCATGGAGGGCCACACCACAGACTCGGAATACACCAGTGGGACGGAGGGCGAGGGGAGCTTCCCGGCGGTCACCGGATCAGCAAACAGCGACACGGACTCGTCCTCCGATGGGAGCTCCCTTGTGGTGGCGGCACCATCTGTGCCCCCCACTTCTACAGGTACAGCCGCCACCCTCCCTACCAACACCGCCCTCCCAGCAGCCCCTCAGCCTTCGCCCGTGCCCGCTCATCCAGGAGGGTCGGCATCACCTTTGCCCCAGGCACCTCAGCCCCTGCCCCTGTCACCCCTGCTGCCCTCAGTGAGGAGGCCATTGACCTCCTCAGGTCACTCACTGTTGGGCAGTCTACCATTGTGAATGCCATCCAGGGTGTCGAAAGGGAGTTGCAACACACTAATGCATTCCTGGAGGGCATTCATTCTGGTCAGGCTGCCCATGATCGAACCCTGCGATATCTGGCCTCAGCACTGATGGCAGCCATTGACCCTGTTTCTAGCCTCCCCCCTCCAACTTCCTCCACCCAGGCCCAATCCCCTGTACCTCTGCCTATCCCAAGCACACCATCAGACCAGCCTGCACACACGTCAACACACAAGGGCAGCTCAGGCAAACATAGGCACCACACATCCCACAGGCACTCACACAAGCATCACCCACATACAGACACAGCAACATCCACTGCCTCCACTGTGTCCCCCTCCTCGTCGTATCCCTCCTCCCTCTCAGTGTCGTCTACACTCTCACCTGCATGCACTACCACTACAGCCACTAGGACTCGCACCAGAACACCCAGCACCACACCCCGCTCACCTGCACTCACCACCCCCACTACCATTTACAGGTCCCCTGTGTCCTCTCCCAGTGTGTCTGTGACGCCCCCTCCCAAAGTACACAAACGCGGGCACACACACACCCAACATCCATCCACCTCACGACAGCCTCCAGAACATGCACCTGCACCCAAAGCATCAAAAGTTACACCTCCTACAACCACCTCCTCTTCCTCCACTCCCAGACCCCCTCCAGCTACCCGTCCCAGTGTTCATCAGAAACTTTTCCTGAGCAACCTTGACCTCTGTCCCATCACCCCCCCCTCCAATTCATAGGTCCCGTAGTAGCACCTCAGCCAAAAAGATTATGGTACCAGTGGTGCCTGTTAGAGGTATGTGGAGTGCACCGGGTACCAGGGCAGCCAGTGTGACACGGAGCCAAAGCACTGCCAGTCCACCCCCTGTGAAGCACCATAAGTTGGACAGTGCCCGACAGGAGAGGGGGAAGGCACCTGCCGGCAAAGCCGCCCACAAGGGTCCCGGGGGGAGTGTCGAGTCAGCTGTGACTCCTCCCAAGGTGGTGAAGGGGCAGAAGAAGTCTCCAAAGTCTGGGAAGAGCAGCACGGCGTAGAAGTCCGCCATCCTCCCCGCTGCCCAAGACGACACCGCCAGCCCCATCGACACTGGTCCGGAGACCACCGCCAGAGTCAGTGCCCAGGAGGGCAGCACAATCGTCACTGGTCAGGAGACCACCGCCAGAGTCAGGAGGGCAGCACATTCGTCACTGGTCAGGAGACCACCACCAGAGTCAGTGCCCAGGAGGGCAGCACAATCGTCACTGGTCCGGAGACCACCGCCAGAGTCAGTGCACAGGAGGGCAGCACAATCGTCACTGGTCAGGAGACCACCGCCAGAGTCAGTGCCCAGGAGGGCAGCACAATCGTCACTGGTCCGGAGACCACCGCCAGAGTCAGTGCCCAGGAGGGCAGCACAATCGTCACTGGTCAGGAGACCACCGCCAGAGTCAGTGCCCAGGAGGGCAGCATAATCGTCACTGGTCAGGAGACCACCGCCAGAGTCAGTGCCCAGGAGGGCAGCACAATCGTCACTGGTCCGGAGACCACCGCCAGAGTCAGTGGCCAGGAGTGCCCCGGCAGCCACAGCCCCGCTGGGCAATGAGGGACCGCCATGGCACACACCGCTGCACAGGTCAGAGACAGCAAAGTCAAGCACCGCTGAACAGGGCAAGCACCGCTGAACAGGGCAAAGACCGCCATGGACAGCACCGCTGAACAGGGCAAGCACTGCTGAACAGGGCAAGCACCGCTGAAAAGGGCAAAGACCGCTGAACAGGGCAAAGACCGCTGAACAGGGCAAAGACCGCCATGGACAGCACCACTGAACAGGGCAAGCACAGCTGAACAGGGCAAGCACCGCTGAAAAGGGCAAAGACCGCTGAACAGGGCAAAGACCGCTGAACAGGGCAAAGACCGCCATGGACAGCACCGCTGAACAGGGCAAGCACCGCTGAACAGGGCAAAGACCGCCATGGCAAGCACTGCTGAACAGGGCAAGCACCGCTGAACAGGGCAAAGACCGCCATGGACAGCACCGCTGAACAGGGCAAGCACCGCTGAACAGGGCAAGCACCGCTGAACAGGGCAAAGACCGCCATGGACAGCACCGCTGAACAGGGCAAGCACCGCTGAACAGGGCAAAGACCGTCATGGAAAGCACCGCTGAACAGGGCAAAGACCGCAGAACAGGGCAAGCACCGATGAACAGGGCAAGCACCGCTGAAAAGGGCAAAGACCGCTGAACAGGGCAAAGACCGCTGAACAGGGCAAAGACCGCCATGGACAGCACCGCTGAACAGGGCAAGCACCGCTGAACAGGGCAAAGACCGCCATGGCAAGCACTGCTGAACAGGGCAAGCACTGCTGAACAGGGCAAAGACCGCCATGGACAGCACCGCTGAACAGGGCAAGCACCGCTGAACAGGGCAAGCACCGCTGAACAGGGCAAAGACCGCCATGGACAGCACCGCTGAACAGGGCAAAGACCGCCATGGAAAGCACCGCTGAACAGGGCAAAGACCGCAGAACAGGGCAAGCACCGCTGAACAGGGCAAGCACCGCTGAAAAGGGCAAAGACCGCTGAACAGGGCAAAGACCGCTGAACAGGGCAAAGACCGCCATGGACAGCACCGCTGAACAGGGCAAGTACCGCTGAAAAGGGCAAAGACCGCTGAACAGGGCAATGACCGCTGAACAGGGCAAAGACCGCCATGGACAGCACCGTTGAACAGGGCAAGCACCGCTGAACAGGGCAAAGACTGCCATGGCAAGCACCGCTAAACAGGGCAAGCACCGCTGAACAGGGCAAAGACCGCCATGGACAGCACTGCTGAACAGGGCAAGCACCGCTGAACAGGGCAAGCACCGGTGAACAGGGCAAAGACCGCCATGGACAGCACCGCTGAACAGGGCAAGCACCGCTGAACAGGGCAAAGACCGCCATGGAAAGCACCGCTGAACAAGGCAAAGACCGCTGAACAGGGCAAGCACCGCTGAACAGGGCAAGCACAGCCAACTCAAGCATCGTTTGGCCATGAGCGGCAGGGGCAGTGATGGAACTGGGACTGTCACGGGGAGCATGATGCACTCTGGGCACCAGTCCCCCTCCAGAACCAGTGGAGACTGTTATCCACTTGAGACACTGTGGCTTTGCACTCCCCAGGATGGTACAGTGGGCAAACCACCCACTGAAAAGACTTGAGAGACTGTGGCTTTGCACTCCCCAGGATGGTACAGTGGGCAAACCACCCACTGAAAAGACTTGAGAGACTGTGGCTTTGCACTCCCCAGGATGGTACAGTGGGCAAACCACCCACTGAAAAGACTTGTGAGACTGTGGCTTTGCACTCCCCAGGATACATCAATGGGCATGGAGCCCCGTCGTGGATCTGGCGTGGTGCTGTCATCCGGCTGAGGTGCTCCCCCTTCCCCCTGAGGTGCCTGTTGTATTTCGATCTGATGCCCCTGCAGTGTTCTCTCCGTTTCAGGACAGGTATCGTGTGTGGGCCTCGCCCATGCATTTTGGGTCCAGTGGTCCACGGACATTGAAATGTGCATACCTGCACTATTAATCATGATGTATATATTTGGAATGTGTATATATTTATGTATATATGAGCTTACTGTATTTTGATACATTACAATGGTTGTACTCATTTCCTTTTGTCTTTGCATTCTTCCGGGGGGGTTGGGGGTTGTTACTGTGATGTTTGGAAATGAATTGGTGTGTGTGTTGTAGTGGGTGAGGGTCGGGTTGGGGGTGTTGCGTGTGTGTGTCCGTGACTTTTGCCTCCCCCTTCCCCTATGTCGTAGGTGCAGTACTCACCATTGTCTTCGGCGCCGCCGTTGCTGATGTTCGTAGAGGAGCAGGAAGACAAGCGCAGGGAGAATTTGGAGTTCCGGCTCCATGGTGCCCTCCTTCCTCGTGGAGTGTGTTAAGGTGAGCGTTTTCCCATTGCTAAAGCTGTTTCCGCCGTGTTTTTCTCCACGGTGTATCCGCCCCGGAAAAGGTGGCGGATTGGCCTGTTGTAATACTGTGGGCGGTACTTTGTCTTCCGCCTGTCTGGTGGCGGTGACTGCCACGCTGCTTGTCTGTACCGCCGTGGCGGTCGGAGTGTTAAAGTGGCTGTCTATGTTGGCGGTTTCCGCCACGGTCATAATTCCCTTTTTTTTTTTGCCGGCCTGTTTGCGGTATTACCGCCGCTTTAACACCGTCCGCCAGGGTTGTAATGACCCCCATAATTCTGAAAGTATTTATAATAATACATGTATGTTTTCATTTCTTCTTTCTACAAAGTGATGGGGGTGATATGCCCTTCAATCCCATTTCCAGAGAATCCAATTAGTTGGAAAGTAAACAAATCCACAATCCAAATGTCTAAATCATTCAACACCCAATAAACATATAGGGCATCATTACGACGGGGAGGTGGCCGCCATAGTGGCTATCTTCCCGCTGGGCCCATAAAAAGTTTTCCGCTAGGTCAATGGGTGTAACCCTGAGTTTCAGCCCGCTGGCCTAGCCGTCAATACCCTATAGCATTGTCTCCAGTTCGTAATCGACCCAGCAGCAATGCTGTAGGATGCCAAGTGCATGGGCAGTGCAGGGCCCCCCTAGGGACTTGTGAACCCATTCTCTGCCAGCCTTTTCATGGTGGTGCTACCGCCAGGAAATCGCTGGCAGAGAACGAGGTCATAATCCCCAGGGCTGCCCTGGCGGATTAAGACCTCTGCAACCGCCCAACAGCCGGGAACTCTGATCCTAGTGGTACTGGCAGTCCGACCACGGCATGACCGCTGTGATCATGATATGGCACTGGGACGGCAGCATTGGCGCCAGTCTGACCCCCACTGCCCATAATGTTTGTTTGAAAAAACAGCTGCTGGAAAATCAAAAAAATACCAGGAATAATGCATACATTTTAATAGACTTAGGGCCTCCTTATGAGTTTGGTAGTCCCAAACTCACGAGGAGAACGTCACCCCGAGCATATTACAATGTTCTTGCCGGGTTGATCGGCGGGAACATTTTAATTCATGTTCCTGCCGGGCTGACCGTTGAGAACAGTGTTGGGATATTGGTCTCAGCTTCTGAATGCGAGGATGCTGGACAGGTAGGGCCTTGCACTGCCCATGCCACTGGAATGGGCAGTGCAGGGCCCCCTGTGGCCCCCAGCACTGGCTTTCTTCCAACCTCTTCATGGTGGGGTCCCCACCATGAAAACTCTTGCGGAGAGAGGGGTTGTAATCAGCAAGGTGGCGCTGAGTTCAGTGCCGCCCTGGCTGGTTACAAGCCTGACCGCCATCATGCCATTGGGAACCATGTTCCCGGCGGGGACGGCGGTCCCCTAGTGGGTCCACCCGCCAGGGTTGTAATTGGGCAGTCTGACCACCAAAGTTGCAGCAGTCCGAACTTCAACAAGAGTGTGGCAATCCTCAGACCACCACACTCGTAATGAGGCCTGTAGTCTCTTACCTGACCGCAAAAGCCACACCCTTCTGTCATCTACTACAACGGTCCACCACCTGAAGAAACAGACAGTGTAGCAGAGAACAAGAAAAAATGTCAGCTCCGAAAACAAAAAAGCAACAATTCACACCATACAAAACAAGGTTAACCTATGGTAAAAAGAGAAACAAACGTTCACATGCATTTTAAAAATTGTTTCATTATTTATAAAGATAGGTATTTGTTTTGTCTAAATTGTAAATACTTGCAATGCAGGTAAAATAAACACTATAACTATTTAAATATTAAAAGATACAATGAAATAAACATATTTCTTTTTAAAAAGAAGAGTAAGTGGAAAACCAATGTATTACTTTTATGTTCGTGTGTCCATTGTTTTACATCTAGGGTTTAAGCTATAATATAAATTGTTTACTATTTAAATAAACCATCCACAAAAACAAACTTAAAAAATAGTTGAACAAAGAATAGTTAACAAAATTAAAACCGACTAGCATGTAAAAAAAAAACATAAGCCACTAAAAATATGTCCTAAATATTATTATGCTACAAATTCTTAACCTGAGCATTCCTGGCACCACATCCCTAAATACTAAGCAGTCATAACCAAAAAAATAATACCCAAAAAATGAAAAAGACAAAGGGGCTGATTATGAGTTTGGCGGTCCGAGGATCGCCAAACCCGTGGTGGCGATCGAACTGCCACACTGCTGGTGGTCTGACTGTCACATTATGATCCTGGCGGTTGGACCGCCAGGAGACTGCCGCTACCTCAGGATCATAGATCCTGACGGGGTGGCAGCGGCCGGAGTCGTGGTCAGCCACAGCGATGCAGAGTTCGGCATTGCCATGTCAATCATGTCTGCACTTTCCGCTGCCCTTTTTATGGTGGGGTGCCCGCCATGAAAAGGCTGGCGGAAAGGACCCTTCACTGCCCACGACCATGTTGCAGATAGTGCGCATTCCGAGGGTGCGCATTCCGAGGGTGCTGGTGTGCAATGGCATTGGCCTCGGCTCCCCAAGGTGGCTGACTGGCGGAAACATTGTAGTACAATGTGGATTGAGGTTTTAATACGACATTTACGCCGGTCAGGCTGGTGGAAACATCATAATACAACAGGGGTGGTGAGGCTTACAGTTTGATGGCGGCTTCATCCCTGCGGGTTGGCAGTCCAACGGTCGGACCACCAAAGTCATAATCAGTCCCAAAGTCTCTCAATTTCCCCAAAACCGGCAACAAAAAACACAACATACCATCCATCCATGACTCCTGCCCTTGATAAGCTGAAACCCATCACTAAAAAATTAGTACTGTAACTAAAAAAATTAACCTCTTCCCCGCAAAAATATTTAGATTCCCCCAAAAATTCTGAGCCCCCCAAAAAATTAAAACGCCACCCCCATCAACACCACACACCCTACAACACAGTGGTAAAATATTATTACTATTTATAAAAACATAAAGACAACCCCTAACAAATGAAAATACCCAGAAATCATGAACCCTTCAAATAATGTCTCAAAAATTAAAACACTACCCACACATACCCATATACAACCTACAACCCGTCCCTAAAAATGTTTCACTATTAATTAAAATAAAAAGTTTAATTTAACAAATTAAAATATCAAGATAACCTGAACCCTAAAAACAACAGTCACAAAAATGAATTCACTATCTACCCATAACCCTTGCACACCTTACAATGCATCCCCAACAATTTATCACTAGTTTTTGTAAACATATTTTTATTGGCATTTATCATGTAACAGACATAACATATATAATCTTCTGTTCTTAGAACCAAGCAGAGGTGAGCACTTTCCAAATGATCTATAAAACATGTCATGGTATACACACTCGAATATAGTGCTTGTCTCGGGTCTGACTGTCATGTGAAAAAAGGAAAAAGGAAAGCGGATTACAATGAGGTTAACAGTTCTCAAATATATCCTCTGTATACAGGATGGTAGACAGATTGAAGTGGCCATACAAAATCCTAAAACTAGTGTATACAGACCATAAAGCAAAACGTAAGCAGTCCAGGGTGTTCAGTCATCTGTATGTAATGGGGTATCTTAAAATGTGTATGTGCAGGGCAATCTGTATCCACCCCCACCTATTTAGAGCCGGGGATCCTCAGGTGGAAATGCGGAGTGTGGACAAGAGTTTTCGCTCTAGGCGGGTTGCACGTACCTCAGGTAAGTGGCCATGGGGATAGCCAGTGGATCTTAGGTTGATATGTCCGCCCGGTACCACATTGTATTGATACAGTGGGAATTTAGTGTCTGTGTCCCCTCTCCTTCCTGCCCTATAAGTCTACTGATCACCATCAGTCTAATGAATCTAGGTGTTCCCCTTCCACCTCGTTGGGCTGTGTGTCCCGCTCTTCTGAGTCACTTCCTGAATCGTCCTCTATTGTTCACAAACCTCCAGTACCTTCAGCCAGTGGCCATCTCCTTATGCCCTTGGCTTCCTCCTTGAGCAATGCTCTTTCCTCTACCCTAGCCCAGGGTGTTATGTCTCTCTCCCAAGTGGGAATCGCTGTCCCCCTGTCCACTTTCCAGTGCAGTGCTATTCAGTGCTTGGCCAGTGCAAACGGTAGGTCTTTAAATCTAGTGCCAATTCTCCTGGGCCATGGTCTAGGGAATCGTCCCAGCAGGCATGTCTCTGCCGTGCTTGTCAGTGCATGACTTAGAACCTGATTAATAGTGCTGATCACTGTCTCTCAGAAGGAGTGTACTACACTGCAGCTCCACTGCATGTGGCCAAAATTGGTATCAGGAGCTAAGCACTTTGGACAGTGTTTAGCCTCCTCTCCATAAATGACTCATAACCTATGGGAGGGGGTTTCAGGTATGTCATTTGTGTGTAGTTAAATTGGACATATTTTAACTACATATTCCTGGAAATGTGTTTGGGGTAGGCCTGTACCTTATTCCACTCAGAGTCAGAAAGTTCCCGTCCCAGTAATGTTCCCCATCTCTCTCTAATCACTACTAATGGTTTCCAGTCCATCGCTAAGAGTGCCTGATATAACCACTTTATCAAGTTGTGCCCAAGGTCATCAGGAGGTGCAGGACCATATGTGTCTCTGGTTCATGGCTACCGTTCATCCACCGGCCATGAAATATCTGCCCCAGTGCCCAGTAGGTCAGAAACTGGACCCAGGGTAGGTCATACTGACCAATCAGGTCATCTAATGGGATGAACGTCCCCATTTGGGAGCAGTCACCCACTGTCACCACACCCATAGAAGTCTAAGCGGAGAGCTGCTGTCATGTGAAAAAGGAAAGCGGATCACAATGGGACAGTCCTACCAGTGGCATGGACGGGGCATAGAGAGGAGTCCCAGTGCTCCTCCAATGTCTTCTCTGCCAACATTTTAGTGCCACTCTCATTAGTACCCCTGGATGAGGAAGCACCACTGCCGGGTGTACAAGTTGTGCCAGCAGAGCACCTTGATTACTCACCATCCCTGTGGGGTCCAATTCCATCAGGTGCATTCCATCTAGCCATTGAGTGACCCATTACAGTTGTGCCACCAGGTAATACAATTCAAAATCTGGAGTACCCAATCCACCCCCACGTCTGGTGAACGCCGGTGTACTGCTAAGGAGACTCTACTACGTCCTCCGTCCCATGTTACCTCCCTAAGAAGAGTGCCCAGTTGCCAGAACCAAGAGCCTGGTATGTTGATAAAATAAATATGAGTCTTGGTAATATGATTATCTTGGATAGTGAGATCCATGCCATAACTGGCAGGTTCAACGTTCTCCAGAATTGAACACAGGCTCTAAGAGAGCTGAGCCTCCATCCAGATTAGCCTCCTGAAGATCGTCAAGTGGGTGGAAAACCTTGATCCCAAGAACCTGAAGGACACTGGCGGCCAGTGTAGTTATTGAGAAAGAGTCTGTGGTCGGTCGGTTCCGGCTGTCACGAGAAACAAGTACTTTTATTTGCATTTGCGCTTAGTCCAGAAAGGCTGGCAAAATCCTGCAACAATGCTGGTGCGTTCATAGCCCCTCATGGGCCTTCCTCCAAATAGAGCTGTAGGTCATCAGCATATAGGGAAATAATATATTCCTTGCCATACACCTCCACCCCATACTTGGCCCCTTGTAGTCAGAAAAGTTCTGCCAGTGGTTTGATAGCCAAGGCATATAAGAGGGGGGACGGTGGGCATCCCTGTCTGGTGCCTCGGGAAATCCCATATTGGGCTCAGAGAGTGTCTCCTGTTTTCACTCTGGCTGTGGGATCTGTGTATAACAATCAGACCCAGTTAACCCACCTCTTACCCAGTCCCATCTTAAGCATGACCCCAAGCAGGTAAAACCATCTCACTGAGTAGAAGGCCTTCTCAAGGTCCACCAACATTATAGCAGCATTTAGATGATGACTCATGTCTGAATGATATAATATGTGATACAGTCTGCAGAGGTTGAGAGATGTGTTCTGATCACTATAAACAGAAATGTGCATATGGGTTAGTAGTCTCTGGGCCAAAACGTTACTAAGGATTTTAAAATCCATGTTCAACATGGACAAAGGGTGAAATGCAGGTACTGGTGCACCTAAGATTCTGTACTTAAGGAGAGGGACCATCAGTGCATCCCTGGTCAACTCCCACAGTGTCCCCAGGTGCAGCAACTCTTACAAGGACTCTAATCTAGGGGCTAAAGTAGGAGCAAAGGCAGCATAGAATTTTATCGATAGCCCACCGGGGCCCTAGGTCTTCCCAAAAGCCATATCTTTAATGGTGGTCCTCATCTCCTTGATCGTCACTGGGCCTCTGTGCGCTTCCTGAGTCCCAAGATCTAGTACTGTCAGGGACAGAGGAGCCAAAATGCCCGTCAAGGCCACCGGCTGAAGGTTCTCCAGGCAGGCATAAAGCTTTTAGTTGTATTCGGGGAAGCAGGTTTTAATGGCTCTCTGGGAATAAAGTAGTGAGCCTGCATCTGATAGTATTTGGGTAATAGGCGTGCTCCTGATGTCTGAGCGGACCAACCAGTCCAGAAGTCTGCCCGGCCTGCCCTCCTCATCATGTGCCTTGGTGATATAATTCTTGTAGTCATGACAGCTGAGGAATTCAAGAGTGGCAATGTAGGTCTCCCTAACCTCCCTGTGTTGTGTCTGTATCTCATCCTCTACCCTCCTTTAATTAATGAAAGTGAGTTTCAAGTACCCTGAGTTCTTCACTCAATTCCCTCTTAATCCCTGCTGACTGCACGAGGCAATGGCCGTACAGTACCATCTTTAATGCGTTCCATTCTACAATTATATTCGGTGCTGCGTCCTGAATATGTTCGAAGTATTTAGAAATGGCCATCTGTAGTGAGTCTTTCAAGGAGGTATCTTCAATCATCAAAGGGCTAAGACGCCAAGTGGGTATCACTGAGCGTTCTTCAACAGGTTGAATTTTCAATAAGAGAAGGCTATGGTCAGGCACTGTACGCCCTATATATTTTGTGTGAAGCACTTTGAAGCCCAATCAGGTCGAGCAAGTAAACATATCAAGTCTGGTATGCAGTTTACAGATAAGTGAGTAGTACAAGTAATCTCAAATCTGTGCATGCTGGACCCGCCACGCCCCAGTCAGTTCCCAGTTTTGCAGCCTGGACCCTCCACACCTTAGTCAGTTCCCAGTTTTGCAGCTAGCACCGAAAACCCTCTGAGATCTTATGAGCTGGGGCCCCAGGCAGAGGTGGGGTGGATCAACATCTGCCACACAATTAAAAATCCCCGCCTAGCATAGGGGTCATCTGTCACTAGGGATGCCAAATGGGTAGGCACTGTGTGAAGAAATCCCACCTGATCCTTATTCAGGGTGTAGACACACCCTCAGGTCACTTCCCTGCCCAACAATCTGCCTTTGACCAACACATATCAACCCTCTTTATTTATAACCGAGTGCATGTGTTCAAAAGGTATTCCTGCACTGACCCATATTAGCACCCCCCGGGTTCCCAGTTTTGCAGCCAGCACCGAAAACCCTCTGAGATCTTATGAGCTGGGGCCCCAGGCAGAGGTGGGGTGGATCAACATCTGCCACACAATGTGAGGCACTGTGTGAAGAAATCCCACCTGATCCTTATTCAGGGTGTAGACACACCCTCAGGTCACTTCCCTGCCCAACAATCTGCCTTTGACCAACACATATCAACCCTCTTTATCTATAACCGAGTGCATGTGTTCAAAAGGTATTCCTGCACTGACCCATATTAGCACCCCCCGGGTTCCCAGTTTTGCAGCCAGCACCGAAAACCCTCTGAGATCTTATGAGCTGGGGCCCCAGGCAGAGGTGGGGTGGATCAACATCTGCCACACAATTAAAAATCCCCGCCTAGCATAGGGGTCATCTGTCACTAGGGATGCCAAATGGGTAGGCACTGTGTGAAGAAATCCCACCTGATCCTTATTCAGGGTGTAGACACACCCTCAGGTCACTTCCCTGCCCAACAATCTGCCTTTGACCAACACATATCAACCCTCTTTATCTATAACCGAGTGCATGTGTTCAAAAGGTATTCCTGCACTGACCCATATTAGCACCCCCCGGGAGTAAGCAGAGCAGGATGTAGCATAAGTCTGGCCCGGCCACCTTCGCTTTAAACGTTCTATCTCCTCGCCTGTGAGGTGCGTCTCCTGTAGCATAACGATCTGTGCACCACACCTCCTCAAATACCTATGAATGTTTTACGTTGGGAGGCAGACCCCACCCCCCTAATATTCCAGGACATAAAAGTTAGTGTATATCTTGAATCAGTCATACCTACAGGATGTGTGAAGTGTCCATGTGGTCTACTCCAAACCCCCCCCCCCCTCCAAAGTCCAGAACAAACTGTAGTGTGACCCCTAGGACCAGCAAACACACCCCCAACTACAAACTCCATTTCCCAAGAGCATCCCAGAAACGGCCGGCCACCCAAACGTGTAAAACAAAAGCACCATTATAAGATTACCACCCCCAGTCACTCGGCAGGGGTAATCCCACTGGGGGTAAAGAGGGGAAAGAAGGGACTCAAGATGCTGAACCAGCCCAGTTTATCTCAACCAGCGGGGCTACAAGTCCTGTATGGATCAAATGGTCCTGTGAGCTGTTCGGGGAATGCCTTCAGTTCAGACCCTACTCCCCGCTCTCAGTTGTGGATCTGTGTGACAGGTCACAGCGATCTTGTGGGGGCAGAGCCTGTGTCCGACAGGTCTCCTCTGTCAAGCTGGTTGTCCAGGAGGGTCCAGCACCACGTGGTTAGATAATGGTGGTCATTGTGACCCTGGCGGTCTTTTGACAACCAGGGTAAATGTGGCGGTCCCACCACCAACTGGCTGGTGGTGCAGACCGCCACATTATGAGTGTGGCGGGTTGGCCTCTGCCAACCCGCCACATCTCCACTCATACCGCCATGGTGGTCGGAGATGATCATCTCTGGCCCAGCGGTCCACAGAAGACCGCTGGCGGTATTAGGAGCCGACCTTCCGACATGGTTTCCGCAGCGGTAGCATCGCCACGAAAACCATGGCAGAAAGGCTACCGGTGACAGGGAATTCCTTCCCTGTCACCAGTGGGTGGCTCCCCCCCAGCAAGCACTAGACCCCACTCCCCCACATCTCCTTCGGCCACATCACCCTCCACCCCCTTCAGCCACATACATGCACACAGACACCCACACGCACCACGCATACACCCATTCACTGACACTTGCATACACGCATCCACTCACACACATCCATACCTGCATTCACAACAACATCCATACAGGCATACACAACAACATCCATACACGCATTCACTCACATGCATCTGAACATACATTCATACATGCATACTCACACGCAGACAAACACGCATTCACCACAACACTCACACTTGCATACACACATGCATACACACTGACATGCAGATATCCATACAACCACACATTTAAGCATTCATGCACACATGCAGACACTACACACTCACACACGCACACAAAACACCCCCTACCCTCCCACCCCACTCCCCTGTCAGACGATCACCTCCCCTGGTCCAGGGAGAAGGTCGTCCGGCAGGGAACAAGAAGGGGCGCTTCCACCACCGGCAGCACTTCACCAGCAGGACACCGCCAAGCCATATTATAGCCCATAATACGGCAGGAGGTATACTACCGGTGGGGCAGGGCAAGTGGTAGAACCGCCAGAGCGCCTCTGCCCAACAGCACGACTACTGCTGGATTTCCGCCCAAAGTGTGTCGGAAATCCGGAAGTACCCGTAATATGGTGGGCTGGAGACCAGCGGTCTCCTGGCGCCCGAGGCTTTGGCGGTCTTCCATGAAGTCTTAATGAGGGACAATATTTTCAGAAGTCTGGGGAGACACCCTCTGGGAGGCTTCTCCAGTAGTGTTTGGCGCCTCTGAGTCTGAAGCCCATGAGTCCTGTTCTGACGTGCTAACTTTCTGATGTGCTAACTTCTGCTTTATCCATCTATTGTGTCAGCACCAACTTGGCCTCAGCCTGTAGTGCTGCTGCTCTTTCACATTGAATCTTGGAAGGGAAAGCTTTCTTCAAGCAGGACTCCTGACAGGTATCTCTGGTTTATTTCCTGAGCCATTGTCTAGGGCCTTTGGGCCTGGGTTGGGTCTTGGAGGGCGAGACACCTGCCTTATACACCTCCAGCCATGTCCAAGCCTTCTCAGGGGTTTCACAGAAGTGGGTAGAGCCATTTAGAAGAATCCTCAATTTTGCAGGGAAAATCAGCGAATGATGTAGACCTTCATCGCAGAGTACCTTCTTGATTTCCTGGTAGGATGCACATTGTGCCTGGGCTCTTGCGGTAAAATCAGGGAATGCCAGGACCCTACCATTGTACACCACAAGTGGGCCATTGCTACAGGCTATCTGGAGTATAATGTCTCTGTCCGCGTAGTGGAGAAGTCGTGCCACCACCAGGTGAGTGGGGCGGCCAGGTGCCAACGGGCAGGCTGGTACCCTATGGGCTCTCTCTAAAGCAAAGAAAAGTGTCAGGTCGTTGGCAGCTACATCTTTCTGAATCCTAACAAGGTCACCATATCAGCCCCCTCCACACCCTCCGGGAGCCCCACCACTCGGATGTTGTTGCAGCAGTTACATGTCTCCACATCCTCAGCCCTTTGTTCTAGAATGCACACCCTTTCAGCTATTTCTCGTACTTTGTGGACAGTGCAGTCTGTACTGGTTTGAGCTCCCCAACTGGGGATCACACAACTTTAACCCAATCTGACAGCTTATGATGTTCCACCTGTTGCAGGCCCAGCCACACGGAGACCTCACTAATGTCTTGCTGGAGTGTAAACAAAGTGTCCGCTACAGCTGCCAAGACCCTATCCAGATGGAAGTTGATTGAGATGATGGTTGGTTCCCCATTCCCTGTATCTTTTGGAGGATAGGGCGGTGGGTCCTTGGTCCCTATGGGCATAGATTTATTCCTAGGTTTGCTCATGATGCCCACAATTGTCTCATCCAGCAGGCTCTTTATCAACTCAGCCAGCTGCCCCAGCAGGAGTACGTGTTTTGTGAGGCTGGTGAAGGCCTAAGTCTATCTCTGGTCAAAGAGTGGGTCGCCCCTGAGATCAAAGTGCTCCCAGTAACCCAGTATCACGCTATATGATCAATGTTACTCTGTTCCTGGCTGTGAGTCTGCAAGTCCAGGATCTTCGTCTTCCAATATCACTATCTCTCCGTACAGGCCTTGTGTGTCCGTAGGCTATACAACATTACTGCACCCTCACAGTGCAAAATCACAGCATAATCCTCCCGGAGTCATGCCACGGAGAGGTCTATGACTCTGAGCGGCCCTGTATCAACTCTCATTTCACACATTCTAGGCAGTGAGTAGCCCAATCCCCCAACTACGGGCCACCCGATCTCAATAGTCACAGTTTGCTGGGGGGGGGGGGCATCAGAAACTATAGTGTATTAAAGCCAATAGGCAACAGGTAGAATGGCTTAATGTCACTTTGTTGTCACTGACAAGACTCCTGGTTAGGCCACCAGCCACGGCATGTCCCTTGCACCGCAGACGTGTTCCCCACCATCAGTCAAGTCTCCAGATCAACCTTCCAGCATGTGTGGTCCTCTGTGATCTTCAGTGCATTTGGGCTATACTTCCTGGCCCCTGCATAAGGAGGCTTGTGTCCGACGAGTCTGTGCGGCCTATCACACTGGCCCTGCTGTCGTTCACATGGTTGCCATTGGTACAGGGCAGCCACACTTGATCCTGCCATGGTAACGGACCGGTCCACAGGTCCATGCTGCCCATCGTGTTCATTTGTTGCCACAGGCGGTGATCGAATTGCAACACTGAGAGACCCCATTGCTTTGTGCCACCTGTTGTTAGGTAGCACTGGGCCCCACCAGCCCCCCCATTACAGGTCCCAAGTTCAGCCACCCCTGGCTGTATCATGTCAGTCCGGGGCACAATCTTCCCTCACGTTCCGGGGTCACCACCTCCTTGGAATGACCACCAACCGTCGCCGCAGCTATGGGCCATGTGGTAACTAGGCTGTCAGGAGCAACTCTGGCCTGTGACCGCCATCTTCACCACAAGGGCTGCCCGCTCGGGTAATGAAATTAGTGATGTTAACCCCTTAGGTGACCTTCAGCCCTCATTGTTCCACTACCGGGGGAAGTACTTCCGTTTCTGTGTGCCTACGTGCTGCCCACCACAGCTCCACTGTTATGATTTAGCAGGATTATCGCTAGGCTGGCGTGGAGCAACAGGCTCACACATCTTGCAATTGCAGCGTCCAAGACACGCTCCCTCAACAACTTATCACTGTTAATAAAAATATAAAAGCAAACCCCTAAAAAAATAAAATACCAAGACAACCTGAACCCCAAAAAACTGTCCCAAAAATGAATGCATTTATGTGGTGTTTTCTATGACTGTATGCTTTCAATGGAATGTTGCATGTACAGACTTCTACAACTGTGTTCATCTTACTATAGGTTTCACCAGTTGTCAGTTGAGGATCAGTACAAGTGCCCTGCAGACTGGGGCAGAGGTGCTATAAATAAAGGACTTTAATTTCTTCTACTGGACCCTGATTCTGCCATTCCCCACATACCTGTTTACTCTGTAATCCGTCCCTTTTAAATGTAATAACTATTAATTAACAAACGTACACCCCAAAAAAAAATTCAACCTCCCCACACACCCTGAACCTTGAAAATAGCCATCTCAACAATTAATACACTTTCCACCAATAACCTTAGTTTACAGTGCAAACCATCTCTTAAATGTAATCATTATTGATTCAAAAGATTAAAACTGCCCAGGCACCATGGACCTCTAAAATAACAGTTCCAAAAAAATTAAATCACTAGCCACCCATAATCTCTGCATACTCTGCAACTGACCAGTAAAGCAAAGCAGTATTTTTTTAAAAAATGAACTCCAAAAAAATTAAAATGCCTAGACACCCTGAATCCCCTGTGAAATCCAGTATAATAGAAGATGAAAAGATTATGATAACTTTTTCTTTTATTAAATCGAAGAAACTCCAGCCGCAGCATAAAGCATGAAGCAACAGCTCGACATCCATAGACCTGAGAGGAGCCCTAAAGGATTGGACCTGCTCCTTCTTGTAATCAGTGAAGTATAGGAAAAAGTGATGGATGGAATGCTTGAAATAACCTCAGCCACTGGTAATTACTCGGGTCGCATCCAGTTTATAATTATTTTGCACACCATGCCAGCTCAGCTTGGACCCAGACCTAGGCAGATCAGTCTTGACCCTGATCCAATGGGAACAGACCAGTGTGAACTGCCAGGCCAGGTCCTCCCTGAACTCGAACACAAGCAGCACAGGACCAGTTTTAGTAGCAAGCAGCCAGGTATAGCTTGGTTCCAGTGCCACAGTGCACACAGGACCCATGTCTGGGCGTATTCGTCCTACTTAAGGGAATACACTGAAGTACACAACAAAGTGATAGATGGAATGCTTGAATTAATTTCAGCCACTGGTTATTGCTGAGGACTGCATCCCAGTCCATCCTTATTTTGCATCACATGCCACCACTGCACAACTTTGTACCCTAAAACCCATCCCTTAAACGTAATCTGCTTGTTACCCCTTACAACTACCAACCCCTGAACCATAGAAACCATCACTATCCTACTCATTACTGCACTGCACTGACCCGCGATGTAAAAACATGCAGTCTAGTGACTCCTGATGTAACAGTTATCATGATGTAAAAACATTGTGGTAAATGTTACATGAAGAAGAAACTGCAATTTAAAGGCAACATATCTATTTCTAATATCAGAAGGGAGAGAATTTTATCATATGCCCCCGTAACCATTCCTTGTAATGCTCTCTTATATACTCTAAAGAAGGTCTTGGAAGGGAGGTGGCCATTGCCAAATACTCAGACATTGGGGATAGGGATATCTGCTGTTGTTGTAGATTTCAATTTAGTAAGCCCTCCATACTATATTAAACTTTCTTGTTAAAGAGTGAAATTTCAACCATTCAATGAAATGAGCCAATTCAGTCTTAGCAATATGGGGCTAACTTTCTTCTATAGATTCAGACCTGCCAAAATCCTGGCTGAAAAGTTTTGAATTTTTGAATAGACACAAAGGGCCTTATTACAAGTGTGGAGGTCCAAGGCCCAATTGCAACTTTGGCAGGTGGACCCACCTAAAGACCGCTGTCCCCGCCAGGATCATAGGGCCATAGATATGAACACATTTTCCCATAGACACAGAATGAGTAAAACCCTTTGATACATCTGTCCCATAGAGCCCAACAGGGTGACGGCGGTTGGGCTTGTAACCAGCAATGGCGGTGCTGAACTCAGCACCACCTGGCTGATTACAACCCCACTTTCCGCCAGCCTTTTCATGGTGGGGACCTGCCGTGAAAAGGCTGGTGGAAAGCCAGTGCCGCCCACCCCCATAACCATCGAAATGCGCACTGCCTGCTGTGCAGACAGTGCACATTCCGAGGGTGCTGGTCGGCCCCCTCTGTGCTACGGTATAGGACTCGGTTCCTTCAAGGGGGCCGAGTCCTGCACTGTAGCACTGTTCCCGCTGCACTGACCGGTCGGAATACTCTATTAAAATGTTCCAGCCGGTCAAACCCGACTGGAACATTCTAACAGGGCGGGGGGATGCCACAGGTATGATGGTGGCGTCCTCCCAGCGGCATTGGCAGTCGGCTGGTCCAGCCGCCAATGTCGTAATCAGGCCCTAAGATTTTCTTTAGGGTTTTTAAGAAGAGGGCATTAGAATAGTGGAGCCTGTTATCTTAATCACTTTAATAGACAGCTGCAATGCATTTCTGGTGGTCATTCTACAAAGGGCCCATATTGGTGAATTTATCTGTGCATAGGATGAGATGAGCACCAGGTGGGTCTTTTTGGGGTTGCCATTTTGAGGGCTGTCAGAAGCAGAAGGGATCAAAAGCATAGTAGAGTTGTTCTGTGACAGCCAGAGTCTGTGAGTGTCAGCAAACAGGCTCACAGTCTCTTGAGGGACAGTAGGGCTTGGGATGACAGCAGAGCTGAAGGTGCAAAAAAAGTGCTTATCTCAAAGCAAGTAGTATGTAGGTTTAGAGCATAAGTGAGCGTACAAACTAGTAAGTAAGAGGTAAAGGAGTTAAAGGGAGATTTTAAGGTGAGCTGGTGGAGGTGGTCAAAGTCTAGCAAATGGGGACCTACGGTGCCTGGACAACAGAGGAGGTCCTAAGAGGGCTCAAATTGTTTCAGAGGGTCAACTCGTGGTCTTAAACAGCCTGCACAGATGGTCCTTCAGTCTATGTTAGAAGAGGAGGTCTGAGCTCCAGCAGAAATGTTCTAACTGCTGATAAAATGTGGGGTTTTTAAAGCTGGAATTAGTAGGAGAGCCAGCTAAAGAGAAGGTTGGATGCTGTCTGAGGTTGGCAAAGGAGCAATCATCACTTGCAGAAATGGAAGCAGATGGGCTCCGAGGGATGCAGCTGGCAGAACTGAACGAGCACTGCATGTTGACTGACAAACCCTGAGTAGAGAGAGGGCTTTAAAACCTTGTTGATGGTACTAGAGGGATCTGAAGGCTGGAAGAGGGAAAATGCATTTCTGTGGTATCTGAGCATTCTGAGGGGTGAAATGTATTCTGAGGCATAGTAGACGTGTTCTGAGGTGAGCATACCCATGGCAGGGTGGAATGAGGTCCCTAAATCTGAAAAAGGGCATTCTGAAGTCAACAAACAGTGTGAATGTGACAAGCAGTACAGGAGTTCCTTCATCTATGGGGACAGACGTATTGTAATCAGGAATCTTTGAGGCCCAGCTAAGGGACTGAAAGCCTCTCGATGGTCAGCACATCCATGGCAGAAGGAGACACTGTGGTCTGAAGGCTGGTAGAGGAGAGTACCTGAGGGCCTGCACGAATGTGTTTAGAAACTTAACTGGCAGAGAGCTCTTAAGACTAATGTAAGTAGAAACTGTCAAGAGCTAGCAGAGAGGGGACTAAGGCCCATATTTATATTTTTTTAGCACCGCATTTGCGTCAAAAAGCGGCGCAAATGCTGCGCTACAAAAGTATAAATATGGGCCTAAGTGGTTCGGACAGTCTGTACACAAGGTTCCAAAGGATGCTTCTTATGGGCTTCTTTCGGCCATCTGAAGGACTCAGGGGGGCAGCACTGAGAGCAGGTGGTGGAAGAGGTGGCCTGACCTTCTCCCAGTAATGGCAAAAAGGGTTTCGGAAGGAAGCAGGAGAGGATCTAGCTCCTGGATAAACAGTGACCTTCCTTTGTTATATTCACAGCTATTTGCTAAATCGAACACTGTGGCCCTGATTCTGACTATGGCGGGCGGCGGAGGCCGCCCGCCATAGTCCCGCCGACAAATGACCGCACCGCGGTCAAAAGACCGCGGCGGCCATTCTTACATTTCCGCAGGGCCGGCGGGCGCTCTCCAAAAGAGCGCCCGCCGGCCCAGCGGAAATGCCCCTGCAACGAGGACGCCAGCTCAGAATTGAGCCGGCGTAGTTGCAGGGGTGCGACGGGTGCAGTTGCACCCGTCGCGTATTTCAGTGTCTGCAAAGCAGACACTGAAATACTTTGTGGGGCCCTCTTACGGGGGCCCCTGCAGTCCCCATGCCATTGGCATGGGCACTGCAGGGGCCCCCAGGGGCCCCGCGGCACCCCCTACCGCCATCCTGTTCATGGCGGGTTTCCCGCCATGAACAGGATGGCGGTAGGGGGTGTCTGAATCCCCATGGCGGCGGAGCGCGCTCCGCCGCCATGGAGGATTCAATGGGGCAGCGGTAAACCGGCGGGAGACCGCCGGTTTACCCTTTCTGACCGCGGCTGAACCGCCGCGGTCAGAATGCCCTTGGGAGCACCGCCAGCCTGTTCAGGGTCAGAATGACCCCCTATATATGCTATTTTACCAGTGTCAGGGTAAATAGTGACGTTTCTTTGCTATTTCCATAGCTGCTAAACAGGTAGTACAAAATCTCTGCCAGCTAGTCAGACTTCAAGTAAGTAGTGAAGCTGGTTTGCTATTTGCTTGGCAGGCGGCCGGACAGTGGATACATTCTAAGTGGATACATTCTAAGTGGATACATTCTATTATTTAGCGGTGGCTGGGTAACAGTGAATGTTTGAGTGTTTTACATAGTCCCTGTCAATACAGTTCTTAATGTCTGATTTTAATTTTGCAGACTTGCTAAATTTCCCACTTGTACGAAACAGGCGTACACTACTGATACCAGGGGGTTGTCTTTTCTGTGTTTATTCTAGCTTGCTGACTTTTTAATACCTTACTTTACGTAGTATATATACTTTCCACTTTAAATTAATAATTCTACTTTCCTTATAGATGTGTACATAAATGGTCTACAAGCAACTCCATTATACTCCATTTATAGTTATATCAACTGATTTCCCTATTCTTTCCATTACAACACAAACATTTACTAAACTATTGTGCTTCAACTTGCTGGGCCCCATGTACGTTTACTCCTTCGGCATGAGCGCCTTTATATCGAAGTCTCTGTCTACAACTCTCAATACAGACCTAATGGTTTTGTCAAGGTTTGCTTTATTCGAGTTTTAAACTAAAACTTCAATACCATGAGTGTCTTTTTGCATACACTACCATCAGTCTACTGAAGGTGTCTGACTCATCCTAGTCATAAGAAAATAGGGCCAGATGTACGAAGCTCTTTTCTGGTCGCAAACGGCCCGATTTGCAGAATCGGGCTGTTTGCAACCAGAAAAAACACATTTCTGGATGTACCAAACCCAATTTTGCAATTCAGTAATTTATTACCGAATCGCAAAATGGGTTTGCGAGTCAGCTATTTGGAAGGGGCGTGCAAAGGGCGTCCCTCCCTAATAGCGACTCGCAGTGGTATGTGTGAATGTTTTGTGACCGGAATGCGGTCAAAAACCATTTGCAGATTACCACCAACTTTAACTTGGTGGTAACCATTTGTAAACGGGAAGGGGTCCCTAAGGGACCCCTTTCCCTTTGTGAATAGGGTCCCCAACATTTTTTTATAGCCTACTCTGAAAAAATAAAAAGGAAACTTTTCATTTTTTTTTTGTAATGCACCCCGTTTTCCTTTAAGGAAAACGGGCTGCATTAAAAAAAAACAACAACAAAAAACTGCTTTATTTAAAAAGTAGTCACAGACATGGTGGTCAGCTGACCCTAGCAGGCCACCATCCCTGTGAGTGTGGTCATTCCCAAGTGGGTCACAAATTTGGACCTGCCTCATGAATATTAATGAGGCAGGTCCCTTGTGACCCATTTAGGAATCGCAAACAGTGTCAAACACACTGTTGTACGTAGCAGTTTGCAATTTCCTAATTGCGAATCGCAAAGATTCACAATTAGGAAATCTCAAACTGGATTCTGTCTACATCTGACCCATATTGATGTTCACCTAGGCAGAAGGCCGATAAGAAATCTGACTGCTTTGCTTCCTTGCCTAACACTCACCTCAGCCACACACACACCCTCTCCCCACCACCGGAAGTGGATCTCATCCGTAGCAGGATCAGCTCATCCATGAAAAACTAATTACAACAAGAGCAGGTGACTGGCAAGGAGGCCATGCTGCCTGATAATGGGCTCGTTTGATATGTGTATGCATGAGAGGCAGTACCGCTGCACAGAAAGAGAGTTTGACACCTGTTAAATCCCAATTGAGAGCCTTGCTGTCCAAGCTGTGAACATATCCTGTCAAGTCTGAACCATGGCAGATGAACACAGCATTTTTCTCTCATTTTGTTTTTTTCCCAAGTCTCCGATAAGGTTGGGCTAGCCATTGGCGTAACAAAGGCCCATGCAGCCCTCACGGTGCGTGGCGGGGGGGGGGTATCTGGGTGGGAGGGTCCCGAGCTCCAGGGAGCCCCCTCAGCACAGTACACTGTGCTCGGGTGGCAGGCCCCTGACCTGGCCCAGGGGGAAGAGGGCCCACTACAGGTACGTTGCGGGGGCAGGGGAGGGGGTGGAGGGGCTTAAGGTTCGTTACATCACTGGTCAATCTGGTAGTGCGAGAGGGCTGGTTTCCAGGCCTGTGTGTGGACCTGTGTTTTGCCTCTATGTGGGTCTGTTTTATTTTTTTTAATAAATGTAATTATTGCAGTTTTTAATAACAACAGGAACAGTGAAATATAAACTGGCATTGCATTGCATAGATGCATTCGAAAATAAGTAAACCACATACAATATTCAGAAATCAGAATATGGACCAAGCAAGTGGTTGATATCCCCGACAGCCTTCCTCGGGTGATTTCGCCTATATAGGGACATATTTACGAGAGGCTTGTGCTGCCGGAGCGCCACTGATATCTATGAGGCCACGCAAAGTCACTTTGGGGAGACGCAAGGTTTTGGCGCTGCCCCAGGTTTAAGTCATTAACTAAATCTGTGGCTGCATCAAAATCCATGGGTGTTGTGTGAGAAAACCACCCGCAATGCCCAAGGAATGGGCCCCTCGTGCAGAATAAGGCAACGCAGCGACTTGAGATGCTTTGCCTTACTCCATATCTATGTGGCTAAGTGGCTTTGCGTGGCCTCATAAATATGGTTGAGAGGCTTGCACTGCTGGAGTGTCAAAAAACATGATGCTTCTGCGGTGCAAGCCTCTTGTAAATATGCACCTGATGCATATCTCCGTGCTGGCGCAAGCCCAGGGCGCTATAAACAGTCTCTCCTTCTGAGGAGCGTAGTACATTCCGCGGATCTTTTGGGTTTGTTTTATGGTCTGGTTGGCAGGTTTATAGTATTCTTTTCCCTGATTTTACCACAAAACTTGCATACAACAAGGGCGAATGCATGCAGTCATTCATAACTTGCAAAAGTACTTATACAACTCTTCAAACCTGCCCCATGTTTTGCAAATGCAGGGTGCTTTTTAGCTATCTGAACACCACCATGAACTGGCACAGAAAAATACTTTAAGGTTCATTGTTAACAAACCTTAACAAAGGCAATAGCTACGGCTTCTGTGCTGTGCAAGCCTACAGAGGCCAACAACGTATGACTGAATGTGCACAAAGACCAACACACCTACCGATAAGAAGGACCACCCATCATTGCAAATCTGTGTGCAAAAGAATAGAGACTTATTGTGTGAATCTTATTGAGGTGAGACAATGTGCTGCTTGACCTGAATGACTTATTTGCAGACCAGATGGCCACCAACATCAAGTGCAAGACAGTAAATGGAGCCAATCAACATGTATGCCAACATTTTAGAACAGGAAAGTGGGTGATTTTGAGAAAATAACTGGGGGAATATATTTTTCCTATTGATTTCTATTGAGGCAGCAGCAGCAAATTCAGATGGGAGACAGTAAAATGAAGTCATTTTTTGCCTAAAAAATCGGGAATCTCCTGCCTGAATTGGGCCTACTTGCATGTGTGCATCACTGCCAGCTTTGCTTCACGGCTCCTCTTAGATGTCATGTCCTCTATGCTTTGGTACTAGAGGGCTGGTTTACTTTTGGTATGTGAATTGGTAGAAGAAGTTTGCAAGTATAGTGTTTTTGTTAGCATCAAGTGAGCCCACCTGTCTATCTGGAGCCTGGGTACTTACAAACATTTTCTCATGGGCTGAAAAGTTTGATCTGTGATGTGCCTGAGGGCTGTATTGTTGCCAGCGGGGTGGCGGTCAATCAATCAATCAATCAGTCCATTTATAGAGCGCGCTACTCACCCGTGAGGGTCTCAAGGCGCTGGAGGGGGGGGGGTGTTACTGCTGCTCGAAGAGCCATGTCTTGAGGTGTTTCCTGAAGGCGAGATGGTCCTGGGTAGTTCTTAGGTGTGCGGGGAGGGAGTTCCATGCTTTGGCTGCCAGGTAGGAGAATGATCTTCCTCCGGCGGTGGTTCTGCGGATCTGTGGGACGGTGGCGAGGGCGAGGCTGGCTGAGCGGAGCTCACGGGTGGGCGTGTAGAACGAGAGGCGGCTGTTGAGGTATTCGGGGCCCATGTCATGGATTGCTTTGTGTGCATGGGTGAGGAGCCTGAAGGTGATCCTCTTGTTGATGGGGAGCCAGTGCAGGTGTTTCAGGTGGGCGGATATGTGGCTGTGGCGAGGAATGTCGAGGAGGAGGCGTGCAGAGGCGTTCTGTATGCGTTGTTGTTGTTTCTGAAGCTTGGCGGTGGTTCCTGCGTATAGGGTGTTTCCGTAGTCCAGTCGCCTTGTGACGAGGGCATGGGTAACCGTCTTTTTGGTTTCGGCGGGGATCCACCGGAAGATCTTCCGGAGCATGCGTAGGGTGTTGAAGAATGATGACGAGACAGCGTTGACTTGCTTGGTCATCGTGAGGAGGGAGTTCAGGATGAACCCGAGGTTGCGTGCGTGATCCGAGGGGGTTGGTGCGGTGCCCAATGCCGTGGGCCACCAGGAGTGGATTGTCCGAGGAGGAGGACCTCCGTCTTGTCTGAGTTCAGTTTTAGGCGGCTGAGCTTCATCCATTCTGCAACATCTTTCATTCCTTCCTGTAGGTTGGTTTTGGCGGTGGCTGGGTCTTTGGTGAGGGAGAGTATCAGCTGGGTGTCGTCGGCGTAGGAGATGATGTTGATGTTGTGTTTGCTTGCGATGGCGGCGAGGGGGCTCATGTAGATATTGAAGAGGGTTGGGCTGAGCAAGGATCCTTGGGGTACGCCGCAGATGATCTCGGTGGGTTCTGAGCGGAAGGGAGGGAGGCGGACTCTCTGGGTTCTGTCGGAGAGGAACGAGATGACCCAGTCCAGGGCCTTTCCTAGGATTCCAGTGGTGCAGAGGCGGGTTATTAGGGTGCGATGGCACACGGTATCGAAGGCTGCCGAGAGGTCCAGGAGGATGAGGGCGGTTGTTTCTCTGTTGTCCATCAGGGTCCTGATGTCGTTGGTGACTGCGATGAGGGCGGTTTCTGTGCTGTGGTTGGCTCGAAATCCAGACTGGGATGGGTCGAGCGAGTTGTTAGTCTCGCGGAAAGCGGTCAGCAGCTTATTGACGGTCTTCTCGATGACCTTGGCCGGGAAGGGAAGGAGAGAGATGGGGCGGAAGTTCTTCAGGTCATTGGGGACTGCCGTGGGTTTTTTCAGGAGGGCGTTGATTTCTGTGTGCTTCCAGCTCTCGGGGAAGGTGGCTGATGCGAACGAGCTGTTGATGATGTTCTGGAGATGGGGTTCGATGATGGTGTCGGCTTTGTTGAAGATGTGATGGGGGCAAGGGTCCGAGGGGGAGCCGGAGTGGATGGTGTTTATGATCATGGCGGTCGGGCGAAGGAGTTGGCGGTAAGGTTGGTGTAGGAGAAGCGAAGCATATACACTTAGTGGCTGAACTGAATAATGTGACCCACGTTACCAAATTGTGTGATCCTAGGCAATGGTTTTATTTCACTTTTCCTCCTTTATCACATACAAGAGGACCTAAAAATACATGACTACCAGATGTGGGCTGTACAAAACCTTCTCCTGTGCTTGTGTTAATGAACTATAGTGTGGTTCATGTACACTAGGAACGGAGACCACCCAAAGAGTGCACATAACAACAGACTTGCCTCTTTAGTTCACTATTGGAGTTGTTGTCAGGGTAGGAGGAAGAATTAGTGTTTCTAAATTAGTTTGAAAACTATCACTTTTAAATGAATACTTCTCAATGCATTGATATTATCAATTGTACTAAGGAGAAAAGGTTCTGCGGGTTAATTAAATACACTTTTCGAATTTTGAAGAGAATGTCATGTTTTTACACTTTTGCTGCAAGACGTTTGAAAATGAAGGTGTTTCTAAAGTTAAGGGGTGCATGGCTCTCTAGTAACTTGCTTTCTTTAGGACCAATTAGCGGTTAAATAAATGCTTGCTATTTTATCTTTTTATTATTGGGTGAGTGAAGTGAACAGCGGCCTACTGCTTCTGTGGACCAGGGGCCGCATGTAAAGGTCAGGAGGGCCGCATACAGCCACCTGGCCATACTTTGACTATCAGTGATCTGGAGGGATAGGCTGTTAAGCAAATGAGGGGTGTCTGAATCCTGAATGATTGATTGTGTTTACAAAGAACTAAAGTAACTGAGTGCTTTCCTGCAAGGAAGTGGCTCATGTAAGTCCTCCTGCAAGCTGTGAACTTCGGGTTGTTCGTGCAACTAGTGCTGCCTGTGAGCTTGCACTTTAAGTCCACAGACTGAATGATTGTCAATGACACTTAGAGGACATGGGGTAGCAGATTAGTATGAGACACCTGGGAGTGCTTTGCACCACCCACTTGCTTATGGCCCATCCTGACACCTCCCACTCCTGCCCAACATCTCAGTAAAGCTCTGCGTGGAAACCGTGACGTGGCACGTCACCGTGCAAAGCTGGCAGTAAGTACAGCGAGATGAGGGCCAGACCACAAGTTAGATTTCTTTTTTTTTTCTTTTTCTTTTGCATCATAATATTGCGCTTTCCTTCTGTTTTTGTACGTGACTCTGTTTATAATAATACTAAGGTCTTACTCTGCCCATGCTCTTTCTCTCTTGCTACATTCCTAGATATTCCCAGATTAGGGTTATCTAGTGGCGGCTGGTGATCCTTGAAAGTGGTAGGGCACAGTACTTGCCCTTAGTTCCAGCAAGTGAGAACACTGAGCAAGCCTGACTTCTTTTAAGAAGATGAGATGGTTATTACCTTGAGAACTGTCTGGAAAGAATGGGGTCAAAACTGGATTTTAAAGCACTATTTCCATATAATTATGTTAAAATATGTTCAGAAGGCAAAGGCTCTGAAAAGGCACTCATTAAATATTCAAGTATTTGTGTCTTGTGGCATGCCAAATGAAGCCTGAGGCTCCCCAAGAGTTGACCACAGTTTTCAAAATGCATAGTGGGTGTCATTAATCACCTCCATTGTGCCAAGGCCAACATATTGTTGTGGGGGCCCCTCCCTATGCTAAGAAGTATGTACAATATGCTGGTGCCAGAAATTTCCCATTGATGACATCCATATACTGTGGGTGGCATATAAGCCAAAAATTACCACTAGTATGTCATGGCCAGTATTGTGGTATAGTTGCCTGTCACCATTCCTCCTTATGCCATGGTCGTACTGCCTAGTTCCAAGAATGTTTGCCAGTATACCCTACAGAGTATTTTTCTATGGGTGTCTCTTGTGCCAAGATTTACCTTCAATAGACCAGTTCCAGCACTTTGCCACATGTGCTTGCATAAACCAAGAATTATCTCAAGTATCCCAGAGTCAGCAACAAACTTGCAATCGTAATATATTCACACACACACTCATTCATGCTCACTTACATTCACTCCCTCACACCCATTTTCATTGACATTTACTCAAACTCATATGCACTCACTCACATTGTCTCCATTTCACTACTCACACACATTTTCACTATCACTCACACTCACTTTCACTCTCACTCACTCTTTCTCACAGCCTCACTTGCATTCTCACACACTCTCACTGATTTGCACTTACTCTGGCTCACTCTCCCTCATTCACAGTAACATTTACTTTGACTTACTCTCACTCATTTATCACTTTCACTGACTCACACTGACACCCATAGAAGCACTCACACATACATACACATGCTCACAAATACAAACACAGACAGATACACAGTCACCCGCACTTACCTTTCACTCTTATACTTCAGTCTCTCCCAAATCATTTGAGGGCAAGGCGAGGCCAGTGAGTTTGCTGACCCCAGCTCACTCTATGATGAGTGGGAGATGGTGAGGTATCAGCCTGATTAGCATGTGGCCCCAGGCACTGCAAGGTTGAAGCCTAATTCAACTGGTGCTACCTTTACAGATGCTGGTTCAGCCTGTCACAAATGGGCAGGACCCGAAGTATGTCAGGCCAATCAGATCAAAGCTGACACTTTGCCAGTCCTGGAAAATCTATCTGATGGCTAAACAGGCACACTATGGGCCTGATGCATACTTTTTTTGCGCCGCATTTGCGTCATTTTTTTACGCAAAAGCGACGCAAACTTACAAAATTCAATTATATTTTGTTTCCTCCGATTTTGCGTCAAAAAATGACGCAAGTCCGCCGCTAAAAAAGTATAAATCAGGCCCTATGTGCCTGCACCATCCTTCCGACAGATGCACTGTCTCGGGCTTTCTAATGCTCAACCCACACATGCAGCAATGGTTATATTTTGTAGGTAGTAGCCACTACTGGTCTTATTAAAACGGGGCAGAAAGCAAATAAGGCAGAGCAAATAACCACGAGCCACGACTGTCTATCCCTAGGTCTGCTGGTCTACATTGATTGTCCTCTTAGTAGTTCTTTTTCTCTCTCTTTACTCCCTGTACCCATAGGTCTGGTCCAGGTAGCGCAGAAGCAGGTACAAAGCCACAGTGATTCAGGTTGGCAACCCTCTACACATTCAGCCATCTGCACACATAAGGTTATGCCAAGAGGCAACTCTGTATCCAGGCATCACTGAAAAGTATGAATTTGCTCAGGAATCTCTGCACCATTTCATTTAATTTATATGATTTTTTAAATAGATTTTGCCAAAGTGCTATACAAGATCATTACTACCGTTTAAAAATAGAAAACAATACAATGAGGCAATGTCACAAACATTCACAAACTGCATGTGGGATAAAATTGAGCCTCCGAAAGAAGAGAACTAAATGATTGCAGAGGGTTTGGTACCAGAATATCATGGTATGAAAATAATTTGAAAAACTAATTGTGACTGCATCACTGTCTACAAAAATATCGTCCAGCGCAATGAATAGAAAATCTGCACCCCTTGTAGTGATATTTTTCTAAATGAGATTTAGGCTGTGATAACTATGGCAGTCAGTTTTTGGTTGTACTCTGAGACACAACCACAAGAAGCAAATAGGGCAGAAAGGGAAGGTGACTCCATTGCTAGCAGCGAGTAGAGAGGAAGGCTGCACTGGGGACAAAGGAGGCCGAGAAGTAGAAAGTCAAATTTTTGCAGAAGAGTGAAGATTACAAAGGGGAGAAGGAGAATCAAGGCGGGGCCATGAATCCACTTCAAGACAGGCCAAGAAAAATAATACAGCAAATGAGAGTGAAAATGCGCCCAATGCAAAGAAGCAAAAGAGGGAACGGGATGAGCCGTCAGTTAAAAGGAGGAAGACAATAAGCAATCAAACATTTTATGTAGGTTGGAGACGAGCAAGAGAACTGACTCAAAGATGAACTGCAATATTCAGAGATATACAGTTGTAAACTAAAAGTATCGGCAATAGAAGAGATGTGTTTGGAGAGAGATAGAGATGGTTCAAAATCAGGGTGTAGCTTGTGATCGGAGGAAGATAAAGAGAAAGAGAGAGAAAAGGGAAGAAAAAGAATAGTGTCTTGAGAAAGCAGGCCTAGAAAAGAATATCATTTCAACCTCAATCGAGATATGAGGAGGACAATTTGAAGACACCCATTGCTGGCGGTAGGGAGGCCATCTAAATAGTATTGTTCGGTGAGAATCAAAAGAACACATGGAGATAAAGATCTGGAGATCATACACGTAAAAGGACAGGATGGAGGGAAGAACTAATGATAGAAGCAGTTGGAGCGGTAAAGACACAGAAGAGGACAAGGAACCCTTTGGTCCAGTAAGGGACAACTGGACAGGAAGAGAATTAGAAGACTGACCAGCGAAGTGTTAATCACCAGGAAAGATAAGAGTCATGAAAGGGCACATGCAGCAACCTCAAGAGAAGACAACATGGAGCCTTGAGAAGAGTGGTCACTGGCATTGGAAACAGGAAACAGACAAGCAAGGCTACAAAAAGACTCAGGAGGGACGTATAGAGGTAAGAGATATGTTACAGGGGCCAAAGCCATTTCTGTATAGTGAGGGGGATGAAAAGTATGTCAGGGTGTATGCATGTATGTATGTAGTTTTTGTATAGCACAAAAAAACTGCTAAAGTCGGCAGAGCACTGTACAGATCGTTGACTAAAAACAATGCAGTTTAGTACCTTTGCAAGCGTGGTTTTGAGAATAGGAACAGTAGCAGCAGCTTGAAAGTGTTGGGCAAAATACCATAAGAACAGAGTGGGACTAAATGAAGGAACAAAATGGAAGTGGGGATTAGTGAATACAGTAGTAGAATTGGCCATGGGGTGGCAGATCACCAGCTCAAGCTGAGACATGGAAAAGAAAGATGAAAATTCAGTGAGAGGTGGAGTAGAGAGAGAAAGTGTGGATTTAGAAATAGAAGGAAAATATGAACTGGGACTTTGTCAGTTTTAGAAATGAAGAAGCTAGTAAGTCAGACGGAGTGACAGGAGAGAGAGAGAGAGAGAGCGAGAGAGAGAGACTCTTGATCGAGAAGTGAGAGGGATGGGGAAGGTGAGGAGGAAGAGAAGTGATTAGGTTTTGGTAGTCTAATTGTTTAGCAGAAGGTGGGACAGGACCATAAAAGGAGCGAGGAGGAGACAAATTAGCAAAGGCAGAGAGTAGGTGTGAATTCTTCTGCCATCTCTTAGCATCTCAAGAAGCATATTCAATGCAAGTTTATATGCTGCAACAAGTGATGTGTAAGTAATAGTGATACTCAGAAACACAAAGACCCCCTGCCAGAGGCTGGCTTAGTTCACGTCATTCAATCCTACAACCATATGTCCCAACCAATGTAGGATACCAAGCTGCAAATAGTTATGTATCTCTACTGCTACTCAGGTCACAGTGGGGAAACAAAATGGGAGCCTGTGGGCTGTGCTAACTTCTTACTCAGGTCCTGGATTCCATGGTGGGTCTTCCAGGAGCAGAATAAGAGAAGGAGCGCCTTGCCGCAAAAACGTGCTATTCCGGGCCCTATGCGGCAGCGAGGAACTCCCGCTACAGAGCAGGTCACATTTTCAAGTTTAAAAAACAGGCTTTGGCAGCTTTGTGCTTATAGAAGCTCATGAACTGTTTTAAGAAACTAAGCCATATTGCCAACCATCAGATCTGATGTAAGCCATGGTTGGAGGGGCTTACAGGTAGGGATAAAGGAAGTGTGAAGATAAAGGCAGTTCAGAGCACACAAAATGGCTGTGGTAAGATAGCAATAATCTTAGTAGTAATGAGAAAGGCTAAGCAATCAGCTTGTTGTAGAAAGAAATTTGCCTTATGCACAGAAAAACCTCTGCACAGGCAACACTACATACTGCTAGTTTTACACTCTGTCATCCCTGGATTCTATCATCTAGTTCTGAAATAGAAAGAGGAAAATCCCTCTGAAGATTGTTTTTGTGCAGGAACGCCCCCCTTCCTGCACAAAAACAATTCTGCCTGCAATGCGGGCACCCTTGCACCACAGTGCAAATATAAGTGCGCTGGCACTAGGCAGCCAAAAGGGAGCCAGCACAGGGAAAGGACAGGAATGTGCTGTATAATGTTAAACGCAGCTCATTTCTCCCCTTTCCCTCTCATGTAGCGCAGCGCAGCAAGGTGGCTTGCCGCGCTGCGCGAAAGCTTGATAAATATGTCCCTTTTTTAAATACTATTTATATTTGTAAAACATTATAATATATTGCAGAGTACTGAAAAAACATGTTTTATATTTGCATCAATATGTTTTAATATATATTTAATACATATTTATATAGAAAACGTTTTATACATTTTCAACACAAAATCTTACATTGATTTCTATGGCATGGAAGTTTTTTTTATTTCAATTTCTCTGCTATTTTTCTAATTTTCTTTAATTTTGTAGTCTTTGTTGGGCTGTTCGTGGAATTTGCAGTTGTAGTTTTCCTTTGCTGGCCTCTAGTTCAGGTAAGACTATTTTAAATGTATTTTCTAGAGCTTTAGGGCCTGATTACGAGTTTGGCGGTTGGATGAGCCGACCGCCAAACTTGTGGGGATGAGGCAGCCGTCAACCCGGCTGCCTCACCCCCACGATATTGCGATGTTCCCACCAAGCTGGCCGGCGGGAACATCGGATTACGACGTTCCCGCCAGTCAGCCCGGCGAGAACAGTGCTACGATATTGGTCTTGCCGCCCTTAAGGGAGCCGAGTCCAATAACGTAGCACAACAGCACCCTCGGAATGCATTCTGAGGGTTCTGGCAGGGGAGCTCCTGCACAGCCTTTCTGCCAGCCTTTCCATAGCGTCATGGATAGGTTGGCAGAAAGGGGACTCGTGCTCAGCACAGCGATGCTGAGCTCAGCACCGCAGTGCCTGAGCACAAGTCAGACTACCGTCAGCCCATCAGGAATCATGTTCCTGGTGGGTATGGTGGTCCCCTGGTGGTCCGACTGCCAGTGTCGTAATGTGACGGTTGTACTGCCTGGAGTGCTGCGGTCCGACCGCCACCGCGAGGCTGGCGGTCTTGAGACCACCAGCCTCGTAATGAGACCCTTAGTAGTGTGGGGAGATGTTTATACTTTGTTAGGCTCATCTTTGTTATTGAATGTTGTTTTAGTGTAATATGTGTTAGTTTAAGGTATTATGGCAGGCTTTATGGTGAAATGTAATATTTATGTGTATTTTATATGTGTATTCAAGGTGTTTTTGTAAATGGGTTGTAAATGTTTTATGGGTAGGTATGTTTCTCTTTTTTACAGGTTTTAAGTACCGTCGTTGGAGTTTATTGTTAACATGGATACATTTTATTCATTATATTTAGTGACTTCTGTTACAGGGATGTATGCTAAAGCAATTAGCTTTTTTATTTGATGTGTCATTTCTAGGTTAGTTGCATGTGCTATATTTAGGGTGGATGTTGGAAGCAGCACATTCTGGTTGGCTGTGGTAAGGCCCTGGCCAAGCAGAACCTACCACTTCCATCAGGAGTGGGTGATTACAGTCACTGTATAACCTGCACTTACCCGTAGGTAGTTTGGCATAGAGCAGTCAGACTAATCACAGGGGCAATGTGTAAAGCATTACCACTGCCACACAACAAATACACCGAGCGTCACAAAAGAGACTTCACACAAGGTGCATGTAAATAAGGTTTGTATTCAACACACACATTAATTAACACAACATGAACATCATGTAAATCTTAGCATAAATCACATTCAAAAATAACACTTGCAGTAATAGGCCCAATTGTGTTAAAACGACATTAGCAGTATGCACACGTGAGAAAAAAAATACGTTCCCTCCCAGCACCCTTATGCGGTGCTAAAACATTGTCAGCACAAGACCCACCCTAGCAATTAACCTAATTCAATGTCACACAGCTATAGGATGCACCCTGGTTCAGAACGATAGCAGCAATGTGTATATACAGAGAATTGCAGCACTTATAAATAGATTTGTGGCCTAGGCCGCACAGGTAAAACTCAATGTCAACTGTGATAATCCTCTGACAAAGAACCAATGTGTACGGCAACATGGTCATGTGTTGCAGTTAACCACAGGAAATCACTTCCAGTCACTCACTCCGCACCGCTATGAGGTGTCACGGATATCAGGCAGGCTAGTATAATGCGCACTTGCACACATTCACTCCCAGCACCCTAATGCGGTGCACTGATATCTGGTAGACTAGTGGTCGCTGTGCTCGCAGATTCCCCTGGGTCCAGGCCTCCTTCCACCCTTCAGCTACTTCCTAGTACCCCTCCCACCATGAGCTGGAGATGTTAGCACCCTGTTCCCTAAATCCTAGGCTGCTCGTGGCCAGAGGTACACTTCTTCAGGATCCTGGTGCAAAGGTGTGGGGAAGAAAGAGATAGCAGCTGATCAGGCAACAGTCGACAAATGGAGGTTGGACCAAAACTTGGGAAGTTCACTCTGGTCTCCGCACCGTGCCTTCTGGCGTGGGCCCCGGTCTGCCACACATGGGGGAAGGACATGCTGTTCACAGTGGCGCACAGCCATGCCAGGTGCTCCAATACACAAATAGTTACCAATTCTACACCTCCCCGGTAGGTGGCACAACGTCTTGGGAGCGATGACTTGAGTCACCCCAGACAGTCCTGGTTGCACATGAAGAGTTACCAAATCCGCACCTCTCTGGAAGGAGGCAGAGTGTCTGGTGAGCGATGACTTCAGCCGCACCAGACAATTCTGATCACATACGAAGAGTTACCACTGCCGTACCTCCCTGGAATGAGGCACAACATCTGGTGCTCAATGACCTGAGTTGCACCAGACAATTCCGATTGCACACACTAAGAGTTATCAATGCTGTACCTCCCCGGAATGAGGCACAGTGCCCGGTGATCGGTGATATGAGTTGCACCAGACAGTTTTGGTCACACACACAGAGACACAAGTTAATTGGTGCCGCACGAGGTAGAATGCAACACTGCTCCAGGTAAGACCCCACCTCGTGAATTGGACACCTCATACAATGAGCATGCAGTTGGGTGTTACGCGAGAGAAATGTGGCACACTCAACAAAAGCGGGCCACTTGGGGTCCTGCAACTGATGAATTTGCTCACTTCCAACAAGATGCTTATGCGTGTCGTGGCCCCACGATGAACGGCCACACTCCTTGAATGCAGGCAGTACTTTGAAGGCTCTGCACCTGGCAAATCCAGTCTCCAGGTGCAATACTTAGTTCCTCGCTAACACCGCTGCTGCCAGGTGATGTCCAGCATATAATGTAAGCACTTAAGAAGGCATCACTCTCCAGATGACAGGTCTAGGACCCTCGCGGGAGGTCTTTGATTTTCCTGAGAACTTCACTGAGAACAGGGGGCAAGCCAACAAGCCCTTGGAGAGCACACTTCCGGGTTCCACTCAGCAGCAACCGGTTTGCCCAAGACAACCACGAAGTAGGAAGGGTGGCGGGCTCTTTCTAGGGCAGTAATTACTCCTTGGGCCAAACAGATTGCCCTGGCAGTGTGCACCAGGTTGTCCAGAATCTCCGTCCCATGTTCCTTCAGTGTATCTCCACTTTGCTGCAGTGTGGCACCAGTAGTTATACTGTAGTGTGCCTTTGAAGTCGGGGGAGGTTCAGAGGGTTCCCCTTTGAACCAGCGATGTGTCCTCTAAATTTCAGTCCTGTCTGCCATGGGTCTGGGGAATGCAGATCTTAATCTTTAGTGAGGCCATGATCTGGCTCTGAGTGTCCAAGTGTCAAAACTTCTCACTCCAGTCTATCTAGCTAGGCCCACAAATGGCAGAGGCATTGATTCCAGTGGGTGCCCAAGTTTTATAGCTGTCGCTGAGGAATGCACAGATGTGCTCCTCCATCCCTTAGTATGGACGAGTCAAATTAAAAGACACATAAAGCATTTTAGGGCAGAGAAATGTCCATTTTCTAATAGAGGCATTTCTCTATGATTATTGACAAAACCACCTTTACCATAGAAAGGGGTTTGTCAGGATAAATCCAATGATAATAAACAACATGATGCCACTCTGCTGCAATCCATTATTGCAGCTGGAGCATTTGTAACACTTCTCCCATGTTAAACTATAGGCAGAGCAACTCTCCCATGCAGTGAAAACATACATGTGTATTCTTCACTCTCTGGGCATGCATGACCCTGCGCAAATACATGCCTGCATTGGCAGGCTTGACACATGTTTAATAGTACTATAGGTGCAAGTGCACACGCATGCCTGCTAAGACAGGTGAGATACATGTTTAAAACACCATAGCTGCTGGTGCGCACACCTAGGCCTGCTATGACAGGCTGGATACATATTTAAACATTCACTAGGGGCAAGTGCACACATAGGCCCGTGCCACTTCCCAACATATGTGGGAAAGCGCACATGCACTTTCACACTGTACTTACACTTGGAAAGTGTTCGGGCCCTGGGGCCACTAAGGGGGAATCAGCAAAACCTACTAAAAAAAGCAAAAAAGTCTGAGGAACACCACCTCAGCGTGTCAGGTCTAACAATGGATTTTTGTAGGTGCCCTTTAACGCTCTGGCTACATTGATAGTAGCACCCCTAAATCTCATATTGTGGGTAGTACATATGTATGGCCAAAATCATTGCCTGTTTAAGATCTATGATAATTTTTGTGGGTTATAGTTGATAAATTGTTATTTTAAGTATGTATCATTACATTGTAAGATGCATTTTGTTTGTTAGGTAACAGTGCATATACTAATAGCATGTTTGCTTTTTATATTAAAAATCACACTAAGGAGTACGGGGTTCTCTTATACACCAAGGGGTGGACACCAAGGGTACCAATTGTGCCGTTGGTTCCTCGTAGTCCTCTGTTAGAGAAAAAAAGTCAGTATGAGATTGGTGAGCGTTAAGAGGAAAAAGGGGGTATTTCCTTTACGGACTAGGTGGTCTCACACAATATATAGTGTCATGCTTCATCATTTGACCACCTAGTAGGGCAGTGCCACCTGGGCGGATTCAACCTCACTGTTAAAAGAACAGGAGGGAGTGCGTGAATAAATTCTAGGTCTGGCAAGATCGGGATCCAGCTAATCTAGGGAATAAAAACACCTAAACAGCCACCTGTGTAAAGATACAATTTAATGATGGGGTCTGTTTGGTGTGGTTAAAAGCATAGAGTGGGATGCCTCTGTGAGAACAAGGACTCACAGGGTCAACTATCTAAAGAGTGATAGCCAAAATGTTTCTGCCTCAGTGGTGAGCCTAGGAAGGTCTTGGGACATTCATCAGGGCATCGGATTCCTAAGACTCATATTAGAAGTTGAGAAGACACTACTCAGTTGGTAACAGGTATAAGGAATACAGCAATAAAGCAAATGGCCTACCTTGCCAAGGAACTACCTTGAGGTGGCCCTATCCCTAGAGGCTAGTGGCCTCTGGTATCCAGGAGGGGGAGTGTCCCCTTCTTGTCAGACATGCATCAAAGGGGGCGCTCGCTGTGCGCCTATGCCGTCCTCTCCTTGGACCGCTTTTTATATTAACCATGTAGTGTGTATATTTGAATGATTGGTGGAGGGCTTGACTTGAGAGTACCATCCACCATCCATGTGTTATCTTGTGTTAAGATTAGTAAATTGTTAGTGATAGCATAAATGATACATTTTTTATCATTATTGAGATTGTCATAGAATAAAAGGTGCCCTTTTAATGTGTGTTTAGTATCTCTATATCTTCATATTTTAAGTGCTACCGGTGTTTCGCTGGCTGATCTATACATTCTGGAAACTAATATTTTTAGGCTTGATATGCCAAGGAGTTAACCTGCTGCTTGTTCAGAAACGTTTAGTATAGTATCATTCCTGCTGGTTTTTGTTAGCTTGATTGACCTTTTTTAGGATTGGTAAAATATTTTTGACTTTTATTTCGGTAATATTATGGTTATGTTTCCTAAAGCTTACAGCTATTACATGCTAAGCCCTGTGATTGCATGTGTTTGAATAAGATTTGGTGCATTTCCAGTGTGTCTTCTTACTGGTGGTGCTCTAAGTATATCCTCTTAAATTTAATAACAGCTTGCCTTTTTCCAATTTGATGTATTTTGATATTTCCAAAATGTTGTATGTGTTATAATATTATTGTAACATTGCAACTGCATAGTTTAACATACGTGTTGCATGTTTCCTTTATTTCGTTTTGGCTGTAGAATGTGCAGGACTCGTTGGTGTTGTTTTGGCACAGGTTTCTTTTGTTGACATATGTTGAGAGTAAGACATTTATTAGTTGTGTCAGTTAATTTTTTATTTTAAAATTTCGTTTTCTCTACTTTATTTTTTAAATATGTTAAAGAGTCATTTTTACTTTAATTTTAGTTTCATGGTTTAGTTTCAATACTTACTTTTTGATGTGGTCTTTTTTGTACTTATAATAATTTTATGTCTGTGCCTTTACTGTTTTTTTACCTTTGAGCTTTTCTTCCTTCTTATAGAGGATGCATCTGTGTTTTTGAGAAATAAGTATGCAGCACAGTTTTATCTGTTTGTGATCCTAACATCATTTTTGTATTGTTATTACTTTTATTAGCTTTCATTTATTGTCAAGCTTATTTTGTTTGTGGTACTTAGTCTATTTTTATAGATTTCCAATCTGGCAGAATGATGGTGCCCTGCTGTAATTGTTCTTTGGTATGTATTTTGCTGTGTTTTTATGGACTTTTTATATTCGTATAAAGCATTTCTATTTGTTAACTGTTTTTAGGTTTAATTTGATAGGTTAGTAGGACACTAATTTGAATTTTCTTTGCACCATTTAAGGTAAACTCTCATTAATGTTTTTTGTTATATCTTTAATGTATATTAATTTTATTTTGACTCATATTTACATCTATGTGTATATTTCATGCAATGTCATCTTTTAATTTAGAATTGCAGTGATTTCCTTGTGTTTGAGATTTTCGTGATTGTTGCTATGTTCCCTTAGTTTTAATATGTAGGCAATATTTTCTATTTATTTTTCTTTACAACATTGTTGTATTTTAGATATTTATTGCTACGATATTATATCATCAATATTTGTGCCTTCAATTTTCAAGTATAGATATTTTCAACATTTTCTGGGGATATCTGTGTGAATCAATATTGTTTGTCTCACTATAGTGTGATACAACCTGCATAATTATGTGAAATTCTGCAAAAAATATGAAACATTTTGCAAAATGCAAAACTGGCATTTAAAGCAATATTTTAGCATGAAAATTTTTCAAAAGAGCAAAAAAAAAAACACAAGTGCCATCAACAACAGCCCCTCATGTTCTGATTCTTCCCTTTGTTCTCATGCTAAAGTTTTGTCACGTCATTACATCACGTGGCTTAATGGCATAATTTTGGGAATTTTTTGTCACAAACATAATTCAAAATGTGTGAAATTATGCACGATTTCACAGGAGTAATGGAAATTTTGCCTGGGCCTAGGTAGATTTCAGAATACATAGGTATCTGAAGAACAGTGGCTTCTGACACAAAGGGGCAGAGCCCTCAAAAGGTGTTGGAGGCAGTCATGTGTCCTTGCCAACAGAATTGCTTGTCATATAGGTAACTGCTGGACCTAGCCCTTTTTGCAGGGCTGCTCCCATATTTTTGCCTTCTGTTGCTGAACCTATTTTTGTCTGCATTATTACTCTGTGCACTTTTTCTCTATTAACCAGTGGTAAAGTGCTTGTGCTCTCTCCCAGAAATATGGTACAATTGGCATCTACCTTATTGGTACATTTAATTTACTTGTATGTCCCTTGTAAATAGTACTATGTATACCCAGGGCCTGTAAGTTAAATGGTGCTAGTCAGCAGCTACATTGCTTGTGCCACCCACTAAACTAGCCTTTGAAAATGTCTCATACCTGCCACTGCAGCTTTTACATTTTTTAGTGCCATTTCAACCTAGCAAGATAAACAATTTGCCAGGTCTAAACATTAATTTGCAGTACTTATAAATCACTCTTAATGTAGGACCTAAAGGCAGGGTACATTGTATTAAAAAAGTTGTACATGTGTGCTTAAGTTATAATTTCCTGGCAGTGAAACATCCATAAAGTAGTTTTCAATGTTGTAAATCCCATCTGCCCCATTACCTAACACTGGGTTACTTTATTATATTTATTAAGTGCTAACTGTAGATTAGGAGCAGATAGAGTTATGCTGTTTACACTCAAACGAATTGTAATTTAAAATCCTCTTTACTGGTGAAATTAGATTTTAAGTTACAATTTTGAAAATTCCACTTTTAGAAAGTTGCCATTTTCTTGTCCCAATCAAATGTACTTTTCTGCCCAAGTCCTAGATCACGTGACTGGGCTGGACAGGGGGCTTAGGTGTCGACAGGATGGGCCATCCCAAGAGGATGACTGGGGAAAAGCTGTACCCGGCCTCTGTTACATTTCAAAGGGCTGTGCCTACAGCGCACACACAAAGGAACCTGACACCAAACCTGCCCTCTCTTTTGTCACCTCAGACAGTGTGGACCCTTGACCAGGGGAAGCTTTGGGGGTAGGACAGGGTGTCCTCACGCAGAGGCTAGGACCAGGTATAAATATTGGGCCTCCAGAGCCACTCATCAGAACACTCCTGTGCCTGTGGAAGCTACAGAAGAAGGTCTTCCCTGCTGCCAGAGGACTGCCTTGCTACTTGAAGAACTGCCTTGCTGTCTGAGAAGGAAGACTAGACCTTCTTGCCTTCATCCCAGGCTACCAGCCTGACTCCAAGAGCCAGTTAGTTTACCTGTGTGAACTACAGGAAAACAGCAAGCTTCAGAAGCCTACCTGCTAATTCACTGCTGACCTGCTGCAGCTGGACCTGCCTGAGCCCTGCTGCGGGCTTCTGCTGGAGTGAGTCTTGATCCCCAACAGGTGCTCCCGAGGTCCTGGACCCTTGATTGCTGACAGTGAGATTTCCTCCCCTAAGTGAAAAGATGAATTTGATGAAGTTTAGGCTCCTCATGACCCCGGATGAGCCTGTTTGTGCCAAAACATTGGTGCCTGCGATGACCTCCAATGCAAAGCTCTGGATAAACCTTATTTTCTCAACGACGACTGTCCCCGATGTCAGGCAACACAAGACCTGCACTTCCCATTACAGCAACAACCACTCGTGCTGACAGCCAACGTGAAGGTACAGCAATGGCTGTCCATGACGCCTGACTGACTCCTCATGCTACAATAACAACCGCCCTCGACACCAAGCCTGCTCTTCCCGCTTCAGTGACAACTGCTTGCAGTGTTCAGCCTCCTCCTTGTGCCCTTCTTCAGTGAGAACGGAACTCTTTGTGCCAGATTGATGAGGTAACTTTTCAATGGGTCTAACCTGGTCCCTGTATCTGACTCACCCTCCATCGCGGTCGGCTTGAAAGTGTGAATTTGACGGGGTCTAGTGCAACCAAGTGGTGCTTAGTGTTTTCAGGTGCCATTTTCACTAAAAACTGTAAAATTAAATGTCTGGTTCTACTGATTGGATTTTTGTCACTCTGGTATTTTTATATTTATTAAAATGTACTCAATTTTTCTAAATTGATTTGTGATTTTTTGTGTTATATTTTCACTTTATTACTGTTTGTGTGCTGCATAAATACTTTACACATTGCCTCTAACTTAAGCCTGACTGATTTTGTGTCAAGCTACAAGAGGATTAAGCACAGGTTAATTTAGTGACTGTTTGTGGTTCACCCTTACAAGGTGTCGGAGAGGGCCCCTTTTTGACATGGTAACCCCCCACTTTTTGCCTAGTATATGATGCAATTTTGGCTGAAAGTGCACTGGGTTCCTGCTAGTCAGGTCCCCAGTGCCAGATCTCTTTCCTTAAACCTGCACAATTGTTGCCCAGTTGGCAATAATTTTGGCACCCCTGTAAGTCCCTAATAAATGGTACCACAGGCACTTAGGGGATGTGTACATGCTGCAGCATGTATTTTGCCACCCTTAGGGATCCCCTCACCTAGCTCATGCTGACTGCCAGCGCAGGCTGCGTGTCTTGGTGCAGGTAAAAGAGAAAACCTGACATGGCATACAGTCTGGGTGCCATGGCTCCTAACACTGCATGCAATATATGTACGTCACCCCTACAGCAAGCCTTGCAGCCCTAAGGCAGGGTGCATTATATTACATGTGTGGACATATCTACAAGAGCTTCTATGCCCCTGCTATGTCATTGTCAATTCTTAGACAAAGTAAGTGAAAAGGGAAGCTATTTAAGTACATGTGCTGGACAATGTCAATACGGGTTCCCCTGCTACATTATGGCTTCACTGAGAATAGGGATGTTTGGTATCATAAATCTCGCATTAATAAACCTACACTGATTCCAGTGATGGATTTATTCATACACACACCCAGAGGGCACCTTAAAGGAGCCCTCTGAAAAACCTACCAACTACCTGTGTGCTGGATGACTAGTTTTAACTAGCCTGCCACCAACAGATGAGTTTCTGACCCCCAAGGGTGAGAGCCTCTGCACTCAGGTGGTGAGGAACAAACCCTGCTCTGGTAGGGGTGTTAACACACCTCTTTCAGCAGGGTGACCTACGACTCTGCACTCCAAGGCAGGGGGCTTCAAAGAGCCCACCGCCCTTAGTATGCAGATCTAGCTTCCCTCAGTAGTGAGGAGATGCCAACCCTCCTGACCAGGGCCCATTTGGCACCTGAACAGGTGTGAACATTAGTGTTCAGAGAGGCATGTACACCCTCAAGTCAGTTCCATCCCTAGGGTGAGCTGCCTGATGTAGACACAAAATTTAAAAGTCTGCCATCTTGGTGATGGCAGAACTAGGAACTCTGGGACATGGTTACTTCCACTCCCCAGAGAAATTAGTGTTATAGGGGGCATAGTGACCCCAGGGGTAAGCAGTCCCTTGGCTATTACCCTGTCCTCCCCTAGCACTCCTGAATTCAGTATTTAGGTGAGCCCCTGGCACCAGGAATTCAGATCCCGCTGACCTGAAAGAAGAAGAAGGACACTCCAGAGACGCAACATCAAGAACTGAAGACTAGAGACTGACTCAGCGCCAACCCTGTGAGCCTGCCTACTGACTTAGGCAATTGCAACAAAGAGACCTTGTCTTGCAGCTGCTTGTGCCTCCAAAAGCCCGGGAGGACTGCCAGCCTTCACTTAAGAACCAGGAACTCCTGTGGAGTAGCTGAGCTGCTTCCCTGCATCTTGCAGGGACCTAGGAAGAACTGAGAGCACACCAGACCTCCAAACCCTGATACCAAAAAGCACCACTGCACTCGTGCCCCCTAGCCCAAGTCAAAGTGGGCCAACGGTGCCAGTGTGGTCCCCAGGCCCTCCAGAGACAAAGTCTACCTTGGGTCTCCCCACTGTGACTTCACGACAATGCCTGCAGCTTCTTTGTGTAGACCCCCTCTACTGCGAGTGACTTGGAGACAAAAACCTGATGCCTCAGATCACCTCTGCACCCGGCCGCCACAGACCGCGGAGAAGAGGACCAAGGGTGACCCTATGTCCCCTAGCCTCGTGAAACCTAAGCCCACTTGTTGGTTCAGTTGGATTAGACTCCACGTCCATGCCTGCAGCCTCTTTCTGCAGGCCCCCTCTACCGTTATCTCCTCCTGTGACAGAAGGACACCCCTACACCCAGCCACCCTGACCGCCGGAGAAGAGGACAAACGGTGTCCCCATGCCCCCGAACATCACAAGTTCTGAACTCCCTTGTTGGTTAACCCAGACTGCCTCCCCCCCCCCAGTCCCTACCTGCAGCACTTTTTTGACTGGACCGATTTCCATTGACTTCAACGAGGCACCCGACGCTGAACTGCATCCCTGCACCCAGCCTCAGGTGGTCTATTGGTGTGGTCTAGGACCCTGCCCCATACTCACCTTAAGTCTGGAAGATTGGCGCTGGTAAGTCACTGCTGAGTCCCTGTTTGCGGTGTATATTAATCCTCCATAGGTTAACAGTGCAGCTTCAGAAAACTGCACTGTTGACTTTTCAAACCTATAAGAATTTCTATTGCAAAACATACTTACCTGATTGTATTGATTCTGGTGCCTAAACCTATATAACCGATTTAAAGATATTTGGTATTTTATATTTGTTATTTTTTGTAAATTGATGTGGATCTCCTATTTGAGTCTTGTGTGTCATTTATTGATTGTGTGCCTACTGCAGATATCTAACACTCCTCTCTGATAAGCCTCAGGACGCTCAACCAAAATACCCCTTAAAAGAGCACCTTGGAATTACTAGAGCAAGCCCCTGTCCATTTATAAGGGATCCCCTGGATTCTCAGAAATAACCAAGCCTGCCTTCTGACTTGCATCAGTGTGGCTGAAAAGTCTTCTAGAATGCCTCTTACTGTTCTATCAAGAGATGGTTACATTTCTTTCTAATACACCAGAAGCACAAACAACATCAAAACTTAAGAGATGATTGCTTCAACAGAAAATTGCTTCCGTCTAAGCCGATCTCAGCAAGTTTTTAGTATTCCTTTAACATGATATTTGTCAAACCTGTGCTGAACATTTTCTCTTTAGTTTTGCAGGCTACTACCACAAATCACTGTTAACCTACACATAGACACAGACAGCCAGTAATGCAGCAAATATACATAATCATATCCACACATAAGAGGGAAAATGTTGGTTTGATAGAATCAGCGGATTAGTGTTCATGTGTGGTACAACATGCAATTTACTCTCATATGTTTCTTTAAAATGCCAAAAGATGATAAATTGATCAACCTAGTTCATTACAGTAATGTTAGCAGACAACTTCATAATCTTCAATGACATACGAGTTAATACGAAGATTCAAAAGAAATGTAGCTATGTCGAAGTTTAATGGTGGCAAAACAAGTGTTCTTAAAAACTGGAAATCTACCAAACATCTAAAAACCAATACTTGGCTGAAAAAAAAGGACAACTTTGCTCAACTAGACAAATATCTTGTAACCTAAGAGGCTATGTACAAAACCGTAAAAAATTATATGTTTTCAAAAGGACCCTGTAAAGACGAGCGGTCAATCCTGTTCTTCACTTTACAAAAAGGGTTTATTAGGTGAACACGCATACATTAGAGATACATCCAAAACGGGGCACAGAACGTCGATGAGCGCAGTCATCTGTTAGCGCTGTATGGAATCCTCGGGCATCACTAGCTATGTCAGAGAATTCCATACCACGCACCTGCATTCTTGCTCACATCATCACACTTCTCCCCCTTATACAAAAGTACAATAAGAATGTAAAAATCTGAATAATTCAAAAGAGACATGCTTATGTGAAGTGAAATCACTAGAACGAACAAAGAAAACGAATTTCTGAGTTTAGCCTAATAACTAACTGAACCAATCACAAAGATGATTGTGTTTTTTTTTAAGGCAAAACATAGTCCTGAAATTTTGTGTGCCTGTGGCATTTTCTCATACTCCTTCTTCTGTCAACTTTTAATTGTTCGGCATGAACTCTATCCCCCACTTGTTTAGCTTGATCCGAAGATTTGTAACCATGCTCCTCACTCCCCGCAATTCTACTTCAAACACTGGGATCTAAAGCTAATCCTGTGATACCCCACCAACTACCATCTGTTAGTCTTCTCGAATCTGCTGAACTTTGACATGCCTTTCTTGACTACTAAGGGATCCCTTACTCTCACCCAATCGCCCACCTGCAGAGTATTGTTACCATGAATCCCACTCAGTCTTTTCCTCCCCACAACATCCGAATTGTATCTTGCCATACTCCAAGCTTCCTTCAAGTTACTACCTTCATGAAACAACTCAATCATCCAAAAAGGACATAATTCTGTTGTCGCAACTCTGCCTCTCATTAGTTCAAAAGGGCTTTTACCAGTGGCAACATGAGGTGTAGTACGATGAGACCAGACTAATTCCTTAATAGCTTGCTCTACCGACATGTTGCTCTTGAGAGCAGCTTGAATACACTCTACAAGCACACGATTAAAACGTTCCACAATGCCATTGCTTTGAGGATGATATAATGGGGTTCTTATGTGTTTAACTCCACACTTGCCTAAGAATTGACACATTTCCCCGGATACAAATTGAACCCCATTGTCTGTCAATATCTGTTCGGGGAAACCCTCACGACCGAAAACATCTCTTAAGCATCTATTGACACTTTGGGCCTCATTACAACCTCGGCGGTCTTTCAAAAAGACCGCCGAGGCTGCGGGAGCCAGAATACCGCCATTGCCGGCGGTATTCCTGGCTCCCTATTATGACTTTTCCGCTGGGCCAGCGGACGGTAACAGTGTTACCGTCTGCTGGCCCAGCAGAAAAGTCACATCAACATTGCTGCCGGCTCGTAATAGAGCCGGCGGCAATGCTGATGTGCAGCGGGTGCAGTAGCACCCGTCGCACATTTCACTGCCCTAAATTCGAGCAGTGAAATGCGCGATGGGGCTATGCCTGGGGGCCCCTGCACTGCCCATGCCAAGTGCATGGGCAGTGCAGGGGACCCCAGGGGCACCCCAAGTCCCCTCACCGCCAGCCTTTCCATGGCGGTGTTTACCACCACGGACAGGCTGGCGGTCGGGGACTCATAATTCCCAGGGCAGCGGTGCTTGCACCGCTGCCCTGGGGATTATGACCGCCAGGCGGAAGCCTGGCGGTATGTTGGAGGGGCCGGCGGTATGGCCGTGGCTATTGCGCCACGGTCATAATAGCTGGCGGAACACCGCGAGCCTGTTGGCGGTGTTACCGGCAGCTTACCGCCGGCCGCCAGGGTCGTAATGACCCCCTTTGTGTAGTTGGGAACCTTACAGGTAAAACTTCCACCCATCTCGAAATATGATCCACCATTACAGTGAAATACCTCATGTCAGGTGGTAACACATGATAGGGCCCTGGAAAATCCAAACCAATTTTCTGCCAAGCTCTAGCTGGTGACGGAACAAAAGAATCCCCCGCTTCCTGAGTAATAAGGACTTTGTCACTTAAGCAGCACCTAGCGCAGTTTCTCACAAATTCCTCAATTTCTTTGTCCATCTTAGGCCACCAGAAGTTTGATCTCAATTTTCTTTTGGTAATGGTGAAACCTAAATGGCCAGAATGTGCTTTAATTATCAAATCTCTTCTAAAACACTCAGGAGGAATGAGTTTATCACCCCTAATAAGTTTGTCACCTTCAATAGATAATTCATCTGACACCTTCCAAAAAGGTTGTAACTCAGATGGCAAACTCTTCTCCTTTGGCCAGCCAACCTCAACCATATGCATTACTTTGCATAGCAAATTATGATTCTTTAATGACTCAATCCAAGACCCTTCATCCGAAATGTTGTCAAACTCAGTGATGAATGCTATAAAACACTCCTCAATTTCTGTCTCCCACTCTAGTTCGCCATCCTCTCTGATAGGCAAACGAGATAAACAGTCTGCTCTACTGTTTTCCCCGCCAGGAATATACTCAACCGAGAAGTTGAATTCCAACAATTTAGCTGATAGTCTGGCTATACGAGCAGTGGAGCGTTTAATTTGTTTTCCTGATAAAATTTCTACCAGAGGCCGATGATCAGTTTTTAGGATAAAATGTCTACCCCAAAGATATTGCCTATATTTTTCTACACTCCATACGCAAGCTAAAAGTTCCTTTTCAAATACGGAATATTTCCGTTCCACCACTCGCAAAGTTCTTGATGCAAAGCCAATGGTATTCTCCTTGCATTCACTGGAAACTTGCGTTAAGACTGCACCCAAACCATACTCACACGCATCTACTGTAACTATGGTCTTACTACTTTCTGAAAAGGATTGTAATACTTGGGATTTAACAATGCTTTGTTTAATCTGTTCAAATGCCTCATTGCATTCCTCAGACCAAACAAATGCTTGTTTTTTCTTACGTATTGACCTGAGACATTTTGTGGTTTTGGCAAAATCCTTCAAAAATTTCGCATAAAATTCACACAATCCTAGAAAAGATAATAATTGCTCTTTGGTCTCTGGCGCAGGAGCTTCAAGAATACTTTTTACCAATCCTGGCTTAGGTTTGACCCCCATTTCAGATAGAACATGACCGAGATACTCAATTTCCCTGGTCTTAAAAATGCACTTGTACTTCCTTAGGGTAACCCCTCTATCCTCCAAAGTTTTCAGGACTTCTTCCAAAATTTCGGCATGTGCAATATCTGTGTCAGCAAAAACCAAGATGTCATCCTGGAATATCACCACATTGGGATTATTGGGAAACATATCTGTCATTAATCTTTGAAATACGGCAGCAGCCGACGCTAAACCAAATGGCAATCTGCAAAATTGGAAAGTCCCGTCAGGAGTCACAAAGGCGGTAAGGTGTCTTGAATTAACATCTAATTCCACTTGGTGATAGGCCGATCTTAAGTCTAATTTCATAAACCAACTGGCAGAACCTACCTTCGTAATGAGGTCATCAATTCGTGGTAACGGGAAACTGTCAACCCAAATCACTTCATTCAAACTCCTCAAATTCACACACATTCTCAAATCCCCAGAACTCTTCTTTGCCAAAACAATGGGAGACAACCACAGCGTAGCTTCCACTTTCTCTATTATACCCTGTTCGCACATATCTTTAAGCAACTTGGATAAGTCTCTTCTCACACTAAAGGGAACATTTCTCAATTGATGTTTTATAGGCACTGCTCCCTGTTTTATCTTAATTGTGTGCGTGAAATCTGTTATTTTCCCAAAATTGTCCTGAAATAACTTCTTAAATTTTTGTTGCCAGAAATTAGCAGTGTGAGAAATAGTTTGAACACAGTTAGTATCACCCCTCTCAATAGTGACAGGTTTTTCCCTTCCCGGTTTGATGATTAATTTAAACTCAGCCTGGTGAATTAGCCCCAAGACATTGATACCTTTTCTAGCTACATAAACTTTGCCTTCAATGGTTTTACTAAAAATAGACAATGAAGTCCAAAAGTACCCAATCAAGTCAATCTTGCTGCCTTCAAGAGCTAGCGTAGCAACATCAGGCGGAGAGAGAGTTTTTTCCCCCCAGAACTCATTGAATTTTTCTAGCGAAACAATTGTAATGCAAGCTCCTGTGTCAACCAATAATTTAACTGTAATTCCTCCTATTGACACATCAATGTCAGGATCTACTACTAACTTGTTTACTGTAGGAGTGTCCCTGACCACTAATACAAATTCATTGTCTTCATGTTGAACAGTTTCTTTGTCTCCATCTAGTACACAACAAACATTACTCTTCTTGATGCTTCTACATACTTGTGAGAAATGTCCAAGTTTGTTACAACTCCTACGCTGTTGATTGACAGCAGGACAGTTCTTAAAGGAGGAAATATGGTTCGCAGAACCACATCTAAAACACATAGGTGGTCATTTCAACCTCGGCGGTCTTTTCACAAGACCGCCGAGGGACAGCCGTGCTGAAGACCGCCAGTGCTGGCAGTCTTCCGCTCGGTGAATTATGACTGCTGGCAGCCCTCCGTCCTTTTCCGGACGGAGAGCCGCCAGCAGCCATACTGGCGGTCGGCGGGGAAGTGGAGGTTGCTCCACCTCCACTGCCCCGTCAACAGAACACCGCCCACCGAATCACGTTCCGTGATTCGGCGTGGCGGTGTTCTGTTGACGGGGTGCTGGCAGCGGAGCAGCCCCCATGGATCCCGTCCCCTCCCGGAGGATCAACGGACCAGGTAAGTTGATCGTCCGTTAGGGGAGGGGGGCGGGGGGTGTTGTGTGTTGTGTGCGTGCATGGGGGTGTGCGTGTGAGTGTGTTGAGGGGTTGTGTGATTGCGTGTATGAATGCGGGGGTGTTGTGTGGCTGAATATGTGCGTGTGTCTGCCTGTTTGTATGTCTGTGAGTATGTGTGCGTGCATGACTGTGTGTGTGTATGTTGGTATGTATGTTGGCATGTGTGCGGGTATGAGCATCGGGTGTGTATGTATGCGTGTAGGGTGGGGGAGTGTTGTAATGTTGGGGGGGTGTGCGTGTTGGGGTGCGTGTATGAATGTTGGGGGTGTGTGCATGTTGGGGTGCGTGAATGAATGTTGGGGGTGGGGGTGAGGAGTGGTGCATGAATGAATGTTGGGGGTGGGGGTGGGGAGGGGGGCCCTGCCACCTTTGGGGGGGTGTCAGAGGGGTGGAGGGAGTGGGGGGGGACTCGGCGGTGGGGGTGGGGGAGACCCCTATCAGTGCCAGGGAAGGAATTCCCTGGCACTGATAGTGCTTACCGCCATGGATTACATGGCGGTTCCCAACCCCATGAAATCCATGACGGTCAGCCGGGTCGTGATACCGCCGGCGGTATTGTGACGGCCGCCGGGCTGGAGACCCAAGTCTCCAGCCCGGCGGTCGGATCGGAGAAGTGGCGGATGACCATGGCGGTAACCGCCATGGTCATAATTCCAAATTTTTTACCGCCGGCCTGTTGGCGGTAAGACCGCCACTTCTCCGCCAACCGCCAGGGTCGTAATGAGGGCCATAGTCTTGTGGTTGAACTTTGGCGACAAAGTATTTCTGGCCTCTTGTCTCCTTTCAGCACAAACTGATTTCTTGTTATCATTGTTCTGTAAGTTCAAAACTGCACCTGAAACAGAAATGTTAGACAACGACAATTCCAATTTATTTGCGTCCTCCAGCGAACATTCAATACTCTTTGCTATGTTAATAGCCTTATCTAGGGACGGGTCTTTGCATGTTAACAACTTTTCTTGGATCCTTTTAGAATAACACCTCGCTACTAATTGATCACGTATGAGTTGAGAAGTAAAATTTTCAAATTCGCATTTGGCAGCTAAAACCTTCAATGCTGTAATAAACGAATCTATACCTTCATTCGGATTCTGTGATCTTGTAAAAAATTTGTACCTATGTACTACAATATATTTTGTTTTCGTGAAATGCTTGTCCAGTTGTGCTACTGCCATCTTGAATTCATCCAATTCTTCATCCTCACGTAACTCGTAGACTGGTAAATGATCAAAGATGTTCTGACCTTCCACACCCAGATAATAATACATTAAACTCTTTTTCCTGTGAGGCCCGTCAATGGCTCCCAAAAAGGCCTTAAAGGAACTAAGCCATAACTTCCATTCCAAGGGGGGATCACCAGGGTCCTGTAAAAAAGGACCAGGCGGCATTAGATTCTGCATTCTGCATTTTCCTTTTTATGAGTTTTCTTCTTTAACTTTTCAGAAAATGATAAAAAAAATTATAAAAGTCGAAAGAAAAATGTATGTTCCTCCTTTTTTTTTTTTTTTTTGAATCTGCACAATGTCCCAAAGAAAGATGGCTGAACCGGTTTGCCACTCCAATCAGAAGTAGTCCTTCTTCCACTTGAAGAAAAAAAAAAAAATCCTTTCTTTGTTTGCTTGATCCTCCTGGCAAACGAGAGGGTCTTTAGGATGGTGCTCAGCAAAATCCTGTACAGTATGGAAAAAGAGCTCGAATCCACGAGCCAGAAAATTCACAGGTAAGTGAATGTAGGCAAAGACTCCCACAGCGCTCAGTGTCAGGGACGCGCCGCCAGTAACAAAAGGCTAGCACGCGAGCAATGTCCAGTACAGCACGCGTATGTGCCGTTTATAGCGCGTTTATTTAAGACGGCTCGTATCGCTTTGTCAAATAGTTAAATTATAATAAAAAGCACGTCGGAATCTTACTCTGTGCCCCCAAAGCGCCGCCTTCTAAAACATACAGCCAGAAACCGCAGCTGTTATGAACTCCGCCGCGGCTGTTATGAACCACCAAAGCCGGGAAAAGAGAAGAGCCGGGAAGAAACAAAAGGCTCCTTTGTTCACCCTCGTCGCCACTTGTAAAGAAGAGCGGTCAATCCTGTTCTTCACTTTACAAAAAGGGTTTATTAGGTGAACACGCATACTTTAGAGATACATCCAAAACGGGGCACAGAGCGTCGATGAGCGCAGTCATCCGTTAGCGCTGTATGGAATCCTCGGGCATCACTAGCTATGTCAGAGAATTCCATACCACGCACCGGCATTCTTGCTCACATCATCACCGACCCGCATGCTTTGTTTATAACTGCCTTGTTAGTCTGTGCAAAGGGACAATGTAACACGGTTCAAATGACGTGAAGGCGCTTACAGTGACACTCACCCAGTTTTTCTGCATTTTTGCCTGACTCAACAAGCATTGGCAAAGCCAGTGTATCTTGCCTTTGAGACTGTTGGCTCTGCCATTGCTTTTCTCCTTTCATTTTAACTAGCAGCGTTTGACATGCTCAGTGAAAAATCTGCATTTTAGTGCCTGCTGGGTAGGGTATGGAGTTTTTAGGGGAAGTGAATAATACTAAGAAGTGTGTACATGTACAGGCAAGGCCCTGGAGGTCTGCAGCAATCAGCGGCCCTACAACAAGCAGAGGGGACAGCTTCCAGTCACTGGAGCTCTGTGCACATTATTCTGTCTGAGTCTTAAATGCCAAATAAATCACCAGTGCATTCCCACACACGCATGATACTTTTTCCTCGAGGAAAATAACTTGTTACTAGCATGGGCCGTCTTGGCGAGTTACAATACTGTCATACTAGGACTAAGTGATGATCGATGTCCGAGGGTGACAGGACGTTTGTTTAGTGAAAGTCAGCAGGGGTGCCTCTGTGACCTCTTCAGCACAAACATGGCCCCATAGCTTCTGTATCCTGGAATAAATTAGGTTACTTTCCATGGTGGTTGTGGCATGTGGCCGGGCGATCATCAGTGCGGGTGCCAATAACACACGACACACGCAGGGCGGGTAATACTGAGTTGCTGCTGGGGTCAACCGCGCTCATTTTTATGGGCGAGCACAAAGTGCTCGGTCCATTCTGTAATTTCTCTTTGGGCTTCAAACCACGCCCATGCCACGTCAGTCACTTACATTGGTTCGTGGGCTTGCCTTTTAAAATCCGCTTGCTTTCATTTGTCATACGTCATGCCTTTTCCGGTGTTTAGCCCACCTACACAGCACCGGTAAAGTACCAAAAACATACGAGGCTTGATGTTTTCAGCCTGGAGTCTGGACTACTTTATCTGTTTATTTTTCACGCAGCACGATCGCGCTGCATTTTACATAACGCGATCGCGCTGCGTTTATTTTTGCTTTACAACGCTAATAGCTCTAACTCGAACAAATGTGAGACCCGTTGCATTGAAAATGCTTGTTATTATCTCGCTGTCGTGGGCCCAACTCTCTTAACCTCAGTTCGCAACAAATTATCGGAGAGCCCGGATGGCTCTCTACAGTGGTCATACATGGAAGTGAGATAGTGAAACTAGTGACTGAGCGCCATCCTCAGAAAAGCTGTCTAACCCTTTGCTCACAATTACACAATTATGGGCACTTGTTATTCCCACCAGTACATCTCCAGAGATATCTGTTCAGTAAACATATACTATTGAGAAGCAAATCTCCGTGATACAGTCAAACGAACACCTTTGGCCATGTTCGAAACACCTCAACATCACGGTGGGGCCATGCCATACGAACAAGGTGTAGTTTGTTCTAATTGTTAGGCAGTACTGAAAATAATAAATAAGCTCCTCAAATATTGTTCACATTCTGGAGGCGCTTTCAACAGTAGTAACGCCTGCCACTCACAGGTAATATTCAGGTGACAATGCCCCTCTGAACTACTGCCTCTTTTGAAAGTGTGCTTGTGTTGTCATTTACAATGTGATGGGTCTCGCGTTTGCTCGAGTTACAGCTATTAGCATTGTGAACTCCTAACCGGACTTTTCTTGCCACATAAATTGAAAATTTAAAGTAAAACAGTTTTACATAAGTAACCGGACTTTTCTCGCCATAAAAAGTAAAAGTTTCACATAAGCGAGCCGATGGCTGCCATCAGCGCAAAACAGCCACACAGAGGAAAATAAAAGTTCACTCGCAGTGAAACATATTGGCAAAAGTGCAGTTATCCATGTAACCGGCAAAAGTGCAATTATCTATGTAACCGGCAAAAGTGCAATTACCTATGTAACAGGATCAATGTCATGCAAAGTGCTAGATTACTGCCCAGCGACGGAAAACATCGATCCTCGTATATTTTCAGTAGTTGGTCAGTGCGCTCCAGGAGGGCTAAACACAGGAAAAGGCATGACGTATGCATGCTTTTCACTAATGAAAGGAAGCAGATTTTAAAAGACAAGGCCACGAGCCAATTAAAGTGATTGACATGACGTGTGTGGTTAGAAGCCCAGATGGAGATTACAGCTGGGGACGGAGCGCTTTGCTCTTTCCCCTGAAAAAAAGGCACATATTTAATCAGTTGTTTAACCATTGAAAGATTCTTGTAGGACAACTTGCTCAAAAGTTGCATTTTAAGAAACAGTTATAAACAAAAAGAATTGTAATTTAATATTCAGACAACCGCTTCTTATCAGTGTAAATAAAACTTGAATCACCTGCCAGGAAAGATCTTTTAAATTGATCATACAAAGTGAACAGACTCATCAATTAAAATTTTGTTGAATTTTTCTAAAACAAAACTTAAATACGAGCTTGAGGCTGCAGAGAGCGAGAGCTGACCCAAAGCCACTTTGGTCATTGTTTGGTATATTGCAGTTGTTGTGTTGACATAAGCTCTGATCGGCACCACCTAAAGCTATGGTAACTAGACCTCAGACATCCCACAAACTTCGGGACCCACCTCCATTACTCACCAATCGACCAAATGAACACGTCGAAGGTTGCACCCCGTGTAGGAGGCTGGCTTGGCTTGTAGTGAGTACCAAGGGGTACTTACACCTTGCACCAGGCCCAGGTATCCCTTATTAGTGTAGAGGGGTGTCTAGCAGCTTAGGCTGATAGAAAATGGTAGCTTAGCAGAGCAGCTTAGGCTGAACTAGGAGACGTGTGAAGCTCCTACTATACCACTGGTGTTATATGCACAATATCATAAGAAAACACAATACACAGATATACTAAAAATAAAGGTACTTTATTTTTATGACAATATGCCAAAGTATCTCAGTGAGTACCCTCAGTATGAGGATAGCAAATATACACAAGATATATGTACACAATACCAAAATTATGCAGTAATAGCAATAGAAAGCAATGCAAGCAATGTACAGTCACAATAGATTGCAATGAGAGCACATAGGGATAGGGGCAACACAAACCATATACTCTAGAAGTGGAATGCGAACCACGAATGGACCCCAAACCTATGTGACCTTGTAGAGCATGGATACTCAAAGTACGGCCCCTCTGATCTTTACATGCGGCCCCCTGGGCAACATGATCACTGGCAGCTGTTTGCTCGACTCTGCACTAACAATAAAAATATTAAATACACACACAATCATTTATTTCAAACTTAATTGGTATTAAAGAAAGGAAGTAACTAGGGACTCCTGCACTTAACTTTAGAAACTACTTCATTTTCAAAGACATCGTGCAGCACAAGTGTAAAACTAAGACAGTCTCTTTAAAATTAAAAACGTGTATTTAGTTAACATGCAGAACCTTTTTGCTTTAGCACAATCTATTTTATCAGTGCACTGAGATGTATTCCTTTAAAAGTGATCGTTTTCAAACATACATTTGGAAACATAAATTTTGAAACATTAATTATTTCCCTTATCCTGAGAACAGAACCAATAGTAAATTGAAGAGGCCAGTCACTTGGTATGTGCACTTTATCGGTGGCCTGGGTTCCTATCATACATTAACAACATTATAGTTTATTAAATCAAACATAGAGGCAGGTTTTGTGCAGCGCCCACCATGAATCATGTATTTCGAGGTCATCTTAAATGTGATAATGCAGACAAAGGAGTGAAGTGAGACTAAACAATTGCCTAGGATCACACAATTTGGAAAAGTGGGTAAGCCGGGATTCCTTCCAGATTTTCTGGTTTTCCATTGTTTATTTCAGCCACTAGATGTATATCATTTGCTTCTCCTACACCTACCTTGCCACAAATCCCCCGAGTCACCCCACTTGACCGCCACAGCCCTGGCATCAATGCGGCCCCCAGGCGCGTGACAGACCAAATGTTTTGGCCCCTGGGAAAATGTTTGCGAGTACCCATGTTGTAGAGGGTCGCTGGGACTGTAAGAAAACAGTGAGGGTTAGAAAAATAGCCCACCCCAAGACCCTGAAAAGTGGGTGCAAAGTGCACCTAAGTTCCCCATAGAGCACAGAAGTCGTGATAGGGGAATTCTGCAAGAAACAACAACACCAGCAATGCAACAACGATGGATTTCCAGACGAGAGTACCTGTGGAACAAGGGGACCAAGTCCAAGAGTCACACTCAAGTCGTGAGTGGGAAGATGCCCAGGAAATGCCAGCTGTGGGTGCAAAGAAGCTGCCACTGGATGGTAGAAGCTGTGGATTCTGCAAGAACGAAGAGGACTAGGAACTTCCCCTTTGGAGGATGGATGTCCCACGTCGTGAAGAAGCTTGCAGAGGTATTTCCATGCAGAAAGACTGCAAACAAGCCTTGCTAGCTGCAAGGGTCGCGGTTAGGGTTTTTGGATGCTGCTGTGGCCCAGGAGGGACCGGGATGTCGCCAATTGCGTGAGGAGACAGAGGGGGCACGCAGCAAGACAAAGAGCCCACTCAGAAGCAAGCAGAACCCGCAGAAGTGCCGGAACGGGCACTACGAAGAGGAGTGAACCGGAGCTCACCCAAAGTCACGAAAGAAGGTTCCACAACGCCGGAGGACAACTCAGGCGGTCGTGCACTGCAGGTTAGGATGTCGGGGACCCAGGCTTGGCTGTGCACAAAGGAAATCCTGCAAGAGTGCACAGGAGCCGGAGCAGCTGCAAATCACGCGGTACCCAGCAATGCAGTCTAGTGTGGTGAGGCAAGGACTTACCTCCACCAAACTTGGACTGAAGAGTCACTGGACTGTGGGAGTCACTTGCACAGATTGCTGAGTTCCAGGGACCACGCTCGTCGTGCTGAGAGGGGACCCAGAGGACCGGTGATGCAGTCATTTGGTGCCTGCGGTTGCAGGGGGAAGATTCCGTCGACCCACGGGAGATTTCTTCGGAGCTTCTAGTGCAGAGAGGAGGCAGACTACCCCCACAGCATGCACCACCAGGAAAACAGTCGAGAAGGCGGCAGGATCAGCGTTACAAGGTCGCAGTAGTCAACGTTGCTACTTTGTTGCAGTTTTGCAGGCTTCCAGCGCGGTCAGCAGTCGATTCCTTGGCAGAAGGTGAAGAGAGAGATGCAGAGGAACTCTGATAAGCTCTTGCATTCGTTATCTAAAGAATTCCCCAAAGCAGAGACCCTAAATAGCCAGAAAAGGAGGTTTGGCTACTTAGGAGAGAGGATAGGCTAGCAACACAGGTAAGAGCCTATCAGAAGGAATCTCTGACGTCACCTGCTGGCACTGGCCACTCAGAGCAGTCCAGTGTGCCAGCAGCACCTCTGTTTCCAAGATGGCAGAGGTCTGGAGCACACTGGAGGAGCTCTGGGCACCTCCCAGGGGAGGTGCAGGTCAGGGGAGTGGTCACTCCCCTTTCCTTTGTCCAGTTTCGCGCCAGGGCTGGGGGATCCCTGAACCGGTGTAGACTGGCTTATGCAGAAATGGGCACCATCTGTGCCCATGAAAGCATTTCCAGAGGCTGGGGGAGGCTACTCCTCCCCAGCCCTGACACCTTATTCCAAAGGGAGAGGGTGTAACACCCTCTCTCTGAGGAAGTCCTTTGTTCTGCCTTCCTGGGCCAAGCCTGGCTGGAACCCAGGAGGGCAGAAACCTGTCTGAGGGGTTGGCAGCAGCAGCAGCTGCAGTGAAACCCCGGGAAAGGCAGTTTGGCAGTACCCGGGTCTGTGCTAGAGACCTGTGGGATCATGGGATTGTCTCACCAATGCGGGGCAATTCCATGATCTTAGACATGTTACATGGCTATATTCGGAGTTACCATTGTAAAGCTATACATAGGTAGTGACCTATGTATAGTGCACGCGTGTAATGGTGTCCCTGCACTCACAAAGTCTGGGGAATTTGCCCTGAACAATGTGGGGGCACCTTGGCCAGTGCCAGGGTGCCCACACACTAAGTAACTTAGCACCCAACCTTTACCAGGTAAAGGTTAGACATATAGGTGACTTAAGTGCAGTGGTAAATGGCTGTGAAATAACGTGGACGTTATTTCACTCAGGCTGCAATGGCAGGCCTGTGTAAGAATTGTCAGAGCTCCCTATGGGTGGCACAAGAAATGCTGCAGCCCATAGGGATCTCCTAGAACCCCAATACCCTGGGTACCTCAGTACCATATACTAGGGAATTATAAGGGTGTTCCAGTATACCAATATGAATTGGTGAAATTGGTCACTAGCCTGTTAGTGACAATTTGTACAGAGACAGCATAACCACTGAGGTTCTGTTTAGCAGAGCCTCAGTGAGACAGTTAGGCATCACACAGGGAACACATACATATAGGTCACAAACTTATGAGCACTGGGGTCCTGGCTAGCAGGGTCCCAGTGACACATAACAAACATACTGAAAACATAGGGTTTTCACTATGAGCACTGGGCCCTGGCTGGCAGGATCCCAGTGAGACAGTGAAAACACCCTGACATACACTCACAAACAGGCCAAAAGTGGGGGTAACAAGGCTAGAAAGAGGCTACTTTCTCACACAACCCCCCCCACCAAACGAAGGACAATAAGGCTAACCTTGGCCAGTTGAGACTTTATTGTCTAAGTGGTGATAAGTAGAGAGTAGCTCTGCAATAGACTGGTTACTCCCTTTATCATCCACTATATGGTTACTTCCCTGTGGGGATGTAAACCACCCTGTTTGAAGTTTTTTAGCTAAGCAACAATGTGAAGATATATTTTCAGAGTTTCTATCAGTACGTTTTAGTTTAGAGCAGTGGGAATTGTCCACTGAACCTATTTGTAGTGATGAGAATGCCAGACAGGGATGGTGTCTCAGTAAAGCCATAGCTGGGCAAAAACTTTGTCCATATGGCTGGAAGAGAGAACAGGGATGCTCTTTCTCTTTAGTTGGAGCAGGGCAGGGATGCTGTCCTATGAGCTCCACACTAGGGCAGGGATGCTGTCCTAAGTGTTGTGAGGCAGTGCAGGGTTTCTGCACTAAAGGTTCACTGGGAGGGTTGGAGGGATGCTCCATGTTAACTAAAATGGTGCTCTTTTTCTCACCAATGTTAGTTATCCCACAGGGAGGTACTTCCACCTCAGGGAGTACAGCTATGCCAGCTGATGATTCCCTTGGAACAGGTGCCACCCCAGGAGAGGTTTCTCCCACCACAGGAATGGTATCCTGAATGGCAGAGTGGTTAGGGGATACTGTGATACCCTTTTTACCTGTTGTTGGAGAGGGATCCTGAGTTTTCAGGCCTTCTCTCCTTTGCTTTTTCATTTCAGTAGGAATGAGAGGGAACAGTTCCTCTGGGATGCCCAGCATGGCTGCATGGGCATAAAACTCTACATCAGCCCAACCTGAGGCCTCTAGGTCATTACCTAAGAGACAGTCTACAGGTAAGCTAGGTGATACCACCACCTGCTTAGGGCCAGTAACTCCACCCCAACTAAACTGAATTATAGCTAAGAGAAGAAACTTAGTGGAGTTATGGACATCAATAATCTTGTACTGTTGTCCAATGATGTGTTGTTCAGGATGCACTAGGTTTTCAGTCACCAAAGTGATACTGGCACCTGTGTCCCTGTAGGCCAAGGCCTCAACACCATTTATTGAAACTGTCTGCCTGTACTTATCCATTGTAAGGGGACAAGCAGCCAGTGTGGCAAGGCTAATGCCACTAGGTGTGACAGAAACTGTCTTGGGACTGACTACCCCAGTTTCTATGATGGACCCATAAGTGAACCCAACTACACCCTTTGCTTGACTGTTGCCAGCAGTCCCACCACTAGTACCACTACTGCTAGGGGCACTAGAGCTTGATGTATTAGTGGTGGTAGGCTCAGGGGGTTTACCTGGCCAGGACTTATCCCCTGGCCTATGGCTACTGTTTTTACACACAAAGCACCAAGGCTTTTTAGTGTGTGCAGGTTGTGAAGAAGAGGAAGAATTTGTTTTATCCCCACCCCCTGAAGAGTGTTTAAGATTTGAAGTGGGATCTTTGGTTGTACCCTTATCCCCATGCTTATCTTGAAATTTCTCACCATCTTTCTTCTTGCCATCCTTGTCACCACCTGTATGAACTTTTCTGTTCACTCTTGTTCTGACCCATTTGTCTGCCTTCTTTCCCAATTCTTGGGGAGAGGTCAGATCTGAGTCCACTAGATACTGGTGCAACAAATCAGACACACAATTATTAAGAATATGCTCTGTCAGGATTAAGTTATACAGGCTTTCATAGTCAGAAACTTTACTGCCATGTAACCACCCCTCCAAGGCCTTCACTGAATGGTCAACAAAGTCTACACAGTCTTGTGAAGACTCCTTTTTGGTTTCTCTGAACTTGATCCTGTACTGTTCAGTGGTTAAGCCATAACCATCTAGGAGTGCATTCTTAAGAACTGAAAAATTATTGGCATCACTTTCCTTCACAGTAAGGAGCCTATCCCTACCCTTTCCACTGAAAGATAGCCATAGGATAGCAGCCCACTGCCTTTGAGGGCCCCCCTGTACAACACAGGCCCTCTCAAGTGCAGCAAACCACTTGATAATGTCATCCCCCTCCTTATAAGGGGGAACTATCTTGTGCAGATTCCTAGAATCATGCTCTTTCACAGCATTACTATCTGCAAAACTGCTGCTGCCACCATGGGGTCCAAACCCCAACCTCTGCCTTTCTTTTTCTAAGTCAAATGCTTCCCTGTCTAGATCCAGCTGTTGCTTTTTAAGCTTCAGTCTGGACTCTTCCACTCTCAATCTATTGAGTTCCCTTTCTAACACTCTGTCTTCAGGGAGGGTGGGTTGGGCATGCCTTGACACAGAAGAATGGTGTGAATGGACAGAGGGAGACCTGTCCCTAACAGATGGCACTCTAACATTTTGGCCTACAGAAGTAACACTCCTACTGTGATGAGAACTCACATTAGCACCAGACGTGCTAGGTGGCCTGCTAAGGGGCAGGTTGGGAAGGTTCCCTTCTAACACTTTTACTGGGGCCACCCCAGAATCAGAGTGTGAACCATCAGCTAATTTCTCACCAGATGTGCCAACTAAGGTCTTATCCTGTTCAATGAGCATATTAACTAACAGTTCTCTTGAGGGATTCTTCCCTACCCCTAAACCTCTTTCAATGCAGAGACTCCTTGCTCCTTTCCAGCTATGGTGATCATAAGAAACTCTGGTCAGATCAACAGTTTGGCCTGTACCAGACATGATAGAAAAGGTTTAAGGGACAGAAAAAGAAAGAAAAAGTTTCAGAACTTTTTAAAGAACAGAAAAAAACTTTTACAACTTTTTAAGAACTTTTTGAAAGTTTTAGAGGTACTTTTCAGCACTTAGCAAAGGAGTAAGAGAAGAAAAGCAAAACTTTTTGGTTAGGTGTACATACACTGAACTTGTTTTGTATATTTTTCTCTTATGAAAAGTACAAAATGACAAAGTGGTAAGTAGTTGCAAGTACTTATCCCACCGCTACACAACCAATGTAGGAGGCTGGCCTGGCTTGTAGTGAGTACCAAGGGGTACTTACACCTTGCACCAGGTCCAGGTGTCCCTTATTAGTGTAGAGGGGTGTCTAGCAGCTTAGGCTGATAGAAAATGGTAGCTTAGCAGAGCAGCTTAGGCTGAACTAGGAGACGTGTGAAGCTCCTACTATACCACTGGTGTCATATGCACAATATCATAAGAAAACACAATACACAGATATACTAAAAATAAAGGTACTTTATTTTTATGACAATATGCCAAAAGTATCTCAGTGAGTACCCTCAGTATGAGGATAGCAAATATACACAAGATATATGTACACAATACCAAAATTATGCAGTAATAGCAATAGAAAGCAATGCAAGCAATGTACAGTCACAATAGATTGCAATGAGAGCACATAGGGATAGGGGCAACACAAACCATATACTCTAGAAGTAGAATGCGAACCACGAATGGACCCCAAGCCTATGTGACCTTGTAGAGGGTCGCTGGGACTGTAAGAAAACAGTGAGGGTTAGAAAAATAGCCCACCCCAAGACCCTGAAAAGTGGGTGCAAAGTGCACCTAAGTTCCCCATAGAGCACAGAAGTCGTGATAGGGGAATTCTGCAAGAAACAACAACACCAGCAATGCAACAACGATGGATTTCCAGACAAGAGTACCTGTGGAACAAGGGGACCAAGTCCAAGAGTCACACTCAAGTCGTGAGTGGGAAGATGCCCAGGAAATGCCAGCTGTGGGTGCAAAGAAGCTGCCACTGGATGGTAGAAGCTGTGGATTCTGCAAGAATGAAGAGGCCTAGGAACTTCCCCTTTGGAGGATGGATGTCCCACGTCGTGAAGAAGCTTGCAGAGGTGTTTCCGTGCAGAAAGACTGCAAACAAGCCTTGCTAGCTGCAAGGGTCGCTGTTAAGGTTTTTGGATGCTGCTGTGGCCCAGGAGGGACCAGGATGTCGCCAATTGCGTGAGGAGACAGAGGGGGTGCCCAGCAAGACAAAGAGCCCACTCAGAAGCAAGCAGCACCCGCAGAAGTGCCGGAACAGGCACTACAAAGAGGAGTGAACCGGAGCTTGTCCGAAGTCACGAAAGAAGGTCCCACGATGCCGGAGGACAACTCAGGAGGTCGTGCACTGCAGGTTAGAGTGTCGGGGACCCAGGCTTGGCTGTGCACAAAGGAATCCTGCAAGAGTGCACAGGAGCCGGAGCAGCTGCAAATCATGCGGTACCCAGCAATGCAGTCTAGCGTGGTGAGGCAAGGACTTACCTCCACCAAACTTGGACTGAAGAGTCACTGGACTGTGGGAGTCACTTGGACAGAGTTGCTGAGTTCCAGGGACCATGCTCGTCGTGCTGAGAGGGGACCCAGAGGACCGGTGATGCAATCTTTTGGTGCCTGCGGTTGCAGGGGGAAGATTCCGTCGACCCACGGGAGATTTCTTCGGAGATTCTAGTGCAGAGAGGAGGCAGACTACCCCCACAGCATGCACCACCAGGAAAACAGTCGAGAAGGCGGCAGGATCAGCGTTACAAGGTCGCAGTAGTCGTCGTTGCTACTTTGTTGCAGTTTTGCAGGCTTCCAGCGCGGTCAGCAGTCGATTCCTTGGCAGAAGGTGAAGAGAGAGATGCAGAGGAACTCTGATGAGCTCTTGCATTCGTTATCTAAAGAATTCCCCAAAGCAGAGACCCTAAATAGCCAGAAAAGGAGGTTTGGCTACTTAGGAGAGAGGATAGGCTAGCAACACCTGGAGGAGCCTATCAGAAGGAGTCTCTGACGTCACCTGCTGCCACTGGCCACTCAGAGCAGTCTAGTGTGCCAGCAGCACCTCTGTTTCCAAGATGCCAGAGGTCTGGAGCACACTGGAGGAGCTCTGGGCACCTCCCAGGGGAGGTCAGGGGAGTGGTCACTCCCCTTTCCTTTGTCCATTTTCGCGCCACAGCAGGGCTGGGGGATCCCTGAACCGGTGTAGACTGGCTTATGCAGAAATGGGCACCATCTGTGCCCATGAAAGCATTTCCAGAGGCTGGGGGAGGCTACTCCTCCCCAGCCCTGACACCTTATTCCAAAGGGAGAGGGTGTAACACCCTCTCTCTGAGGAAGTCCTTTGTTCTGCCTTCCTGGGCCAAGCCTGGCTGGACCCCAGGAGGGCAGAAACCTGTCTGAGGGGTTGGCAGCAGCAGCAGCTGCAGTGAAACCCCAGGAAAGGCAGTTTGGCAGTACCCGGGTCTGTGCTAGAGACCCGTGGGATCATGGGATTGTCTCACCAATGCCAGGATGGCATTGGGGGGGCAATTCCATGATCTTAGACATGTTACATGGCCATATTCAGAGTTACCATTGTGAAGCTATACATAGGTAGTGACCTATGTATAGTGCACGCGTGTAATGGTGTCCCCGCACTCACAAAGTCCGGGGAATTTGCCCTGAACAATGTGGGGGCACCTTGGCTAGTGCCAGGGTGCCCACACACTAAGTAACTTAGCACCCAACCTTTACCAGGTAAAGGTTAGACATATAGGTGACTTATAAGTTACTTAAGTGCAGTGGTAAATGGCTGTGAAATAACGTGGACGTTATTTCACTCAGGCTGCAATGGCAGGCCTGCGTAAGAATTGTCAGAGCTCCCTATGGGTGGCACAAGAAATGCTGCAGCCCATAGGGATCTCCTGGAACCCCAATACCCTGGGTACCTCAGTACCATATACTAGGGAATTATAAGGGTGTTCCAGTATGCCAATATGAATTGGTGAAATTGGTCACTAGCCTGTTAGTGACAATTTGTACAGAGAGAGCATAACCACTGAGGTTCTGGTTAGCAGAGCCTCAGTGAGACAGTTAGGCATCACACAGGGAACACATACATATAGGTCACAAACTTATGAGCACTGGGGTCCTGGCTAGCAGGGTCCCAGTGACACATAACAAACATACTGAAAACATAGGGTTTTCACTATGAGCACTGGGCCCTGGCTGGCAGGATCCCAGTGAGACAGTGAAAACACCCTGACATACACTCACAAACAGGCCAAAAGTGGGGGTAACAAGGCTAGAAAGAGGCTACTTTCTCATACCCCGACCCACACATTGCACTGTCTGCATAATCCCCTATGTTTCTTGCACATTATGGCACCCAATTTTCGTCCCACATTGTTTGTTATTCTCTGCTCTGTCAACACACCTCACCTATAAAACACCCTCGTTAGCTTAAGCACTTCACTGCCCGCCAAGTTGTATCTTGTCCTCCATGGCTTAATACCCAATTTATTTACCTAGCACAATAGCTCACCCCCGCATATACCCCCCCTCCCCCACCCCCACAGCATCTGCCTCCCACCTTTGTTTGCCTCCTCTTAATCTGTCACCAAACGACACTTTTCATACCCTTCCCCTGAATCCTGCACCCCTTTTTCTTCCAAGTGATTTTATCTGTCCCTGCAACTGTACCTGTCAAAACTCCATGGTAAATGCAGTGCTTAATTTGTGCTTGATGTGCCCGGTGCGAAGCACCGGCACTTAATTTTCAGGGCCGGCGTTTATTTTTCTACCTCAGGCATTTATTGCGAGCAAAAGACACATATGGGAAAGCTGAAGCAGAGAAAAGCGAAAAAGCGTCACAAAGGGAGAAAACAGAAAACTATAAGAGTGAGCTGAGGGGGCAGGACGTGGCTGTAAATGGATTAAAGAGGCCCAAAATGGCTTCAGGATTACACTGCCTCGGTCCTCCGAGCTCGCACATTTCATTGCAGCAGCCGCGTTTTTCGTAGGACAGCTTTCGGCACCGGCACGTTCTTATTTACAAATTAAGCACTGGGTATATGTCATCCACCATGGTGTTCATGTCTTTCCGTCTTCCACAATTTAGCAACAGTATTTCCTGTCTGTCACACCACTATAAATCCCCCATTGTTTGTCAAAACCACATGCATCTGTAACCGGTCACTTTCTCACTTCATTTGTCGTGCCTTTATATCTGCTAAACCGATGCACTTTCTTTGTCACCCCTCCGTTGCTGTCCCCGCCACTGTGTCGGTTATTTATCATGTCTGTCAGGCCTAGCTGCATCTATCAGTCACTTCCTCCATCACCTCGGCATTATGTGGCCACCACTGGATATCACCATAGCCATAGTCCTTTCTCCCACTTTCTCTTACTTTCTCCATTGTATCTGTTCCAAGCCTGGGCCTACCACACTGTCAGGGTCTCTCATTTCATATTGTGTCTCTGGCAGAGCTTAATTTGTGCTTATTATTTCCGATGCGGAGCACCAGCACTTATTTTTGAGGGCCGGCGCTTAGTTGTCTGTCTCAAGCATTTACTGTGAGCAAAAGACAGAGGAAGAGAAAAATGAAAAAGCGTCAAAAAGGGGAAAAGCAGGAAGCTGCAAGAGTGAGCTGAAGGGGCAGAGAGTGGCTGTAAATGGATTGAAGAGGCCCGAGGTGGCTTCAGGATTACGCTGCCTCAGTATTATGTGCTCGTACGTTTAATTGCAGCAGCTGCGTGTTTAAGAGGAGGTCTTTGAGCACCAGCACCTTTTTATTTACAAATTAAGCACTGGTCTCTGGTCTCACAATTTCACCATTGCCCTGACTTTTTTCCTGCTATTATGAACTATAACCCTGCACTCAGTGATGACTCAGGCCCTGCTTTTCTTTGGCTTCTCCGGAGACCCCTATATACTTTCAAATTCCAGATTAAGTGTAGTAATTGTATAGCTCTTTAATCCCTGGTGGCACAGCACCCAGGATAATGTGCCGCATGGCTACACACTAAGGTCCAAAAGGTCTCCCTCTCATATTCTAGACCTGTTGTTGTTGCTCGTTTTTAAAGGAGGACCCATGCTGGTTTAATTGCAATGTGCTCTACGACAGACATGTGCCATTCATTATCCATTTTACGAAAACTGACTTGTACCAGACTGACCGCATGTCTGCCTGGCCATAGTAAACAAGAAACTTACCCGAGTTGATGTAATCTGTAAATACAGGTGTGTCTAGAAAACATGCTTAGGTACACAAAGAACATGTATCCATTAAGGACATTAAAATACGCCAGAGCTGCCGTCTTTGCAGCTGGGGAAGCAGGTTCGAGTCTTGGCACCACTCAACAGTGTGTGATTCTGGGCAAATCACTTTATCTCCCCGTGCCTACAAAGAAAAAAAAATGAATATGTCTTTGTGTAATGAAACTGGTGCTCATGTGTTCCAATACCTTTATTCGAGTTCCCGCAATATAAAAAAGAAAAGTTACATCAAAAACATTATTTTCTCTCCAGTGTGTAGTAGCTTCCTAATGCAGCCCTGGTTATCGCTATACTTGATTTTACATGCACACAATGCAGGCTTTGGTTGGAACATGGGCTTGCTAGGTTCAGGACAAACTTTTTATTATGGGTTTTAAATCTTTTTTGCAAAGTTGTTGTCCCCCTGAGACTGGCTCCAGTCGAAAATGTCTTGTGGAAACCATAAAACTGATTGGAGGGAGGAGACACTTTCTGCTTCAACTAGTATATCCTGTGGCATCACTAAAAGCTATATTTAGGGGATGGGTACAGATACAAGTGGCAGGGGCCACTTACAAAGGACTATTATAAATAGTGTTTGCACATATGTATGTAAACACTTGCTTACCTTTGCTTAAAACGATTACATCTGACTTTGAAAGCACCTATGTGTGTGTACACATCTCTATATAAAGATACATGGGCATACACAGGGTCCACATTGAGCATTTTAACCAAATATGGGTACATGTACTGCATCAAACTATCAGAGCTGCTTAGCACTCAAAGGTAGTTGGACTAATTGTGTGTGACAAAGAGCAACATTTTTTTTTATGTCTCCTCCCAGCAAATCTGACAGCTGTTGTGATGAGGCCCATGGGGAAAGGTAGGGCTGGCCAAATGAAGCTGGGACATTCCACTCCCACCAACCCACTCACCCTTCCCTCACACTCCCACTGCCACCTCTCTCCCTCGCACTCCCACTAATTGTCATCTCTCACTCACAATCCCACTGCCCCTCTCATCTCTCCCTTGCACTTCCACCAACCCTGTCATCTCTCCCACCACACCCTCTGCCCCTCTGATTTCTCCCTCACATTCCCACTGCCCCCTCTCATCCCTCCCACACACTCCCAGTTTTCTCTCTGTACTACCTGGTCACACATGCTGCCTTCCTGTACCTCCTCGCGCTGTGCACTCATCCACCTCTCGCCCAACCCCTCTTTGGGTGCCCCTCCGTCTCGTCTTGCTGCTGCTCTCACTTATACACGGAAACTGGAAGATGTGCACAGCCACATCTCTCTCGATCCAGTGCCCATCCTCTATGCTCCACTGTCAGCTGGTGGGTGGTCATTTCCTCTCTGAACACCTGCCTTACTTTGAGGTTAATAAGGTTTCTTTAGGAAGAGCAACCAGTCCCTCTCTCTGTCTCGCACTCTCTCTCACCCTTCTCTCCCGCTATCTCATGCACTCTACCCGTCTCTCTCAGATTGTTGATTTGAGGTTTTTGAACACAGTTTCTTTCCTGTGCCTTTCCAAGGTTTCCACCCCTCAATCCCACGCTCTCCTCCTCTTCTTGGGGAGTCTTCTGTGTACACAGGCGCTCCCTGTTCGTGCGTCTGTTGCCTGCTCTTCCATTCTTTCTCTCCTTCTCACACTGTTTCTGCTCCTCTGCCTGGAGTTCTTTCACCCCTATCTATCCACCAGGCCACATAATTCCACTACACAAATCCACTCCATACCATAAAATTCCACTCCACACAATTCCACAACTAACAATTCCAATCCAACCTACATGATTCCACTCCATACCACATACATCCACTCCACTCCAAAAAAAAAACACATGGGTAAAAGACATCGGCCCTCATTACAACCCTGGCGGTCGATGATTAAGTAGCGGTAATACAAAAATACAAAAATGGAACTATGCCCATGGCTGAAACCGCTCAAACAGACAGCCACTTTAACACACCGACCACCACGGCGGAATCAACAAGCCCCACGGCGGTAACCGCCACAGCTAGGCTGAAGACAATGTCCCACCCACTCTATTATGACCGACCTATTCGCCACCTTTTCCGGGGCGGTACCAAGAACATCAAAAGCCTGGCGGAAACAGATCTCAGAAGTCAAAGGACTCACCTGTGGAGACTCAGGGAACAACCACGACACCATGGAGCCCGAGCTGCACATATTCCCCATGTTCGTCTACCTTCGGCTGCATTATGAACATCAACGCCGGCGAAGACGACCACGGTGAGTACTGTCGCCTAGCACACCAGGGAGGGGGGAGCCAAAACAGAGTGACATACACACACAACACCCCCACCCCCAACATCATACACACAACCAAATGCAGTAATCACACAGGCCAAGGCCCCACCTCACTCCTGCAACAACACGGAGAGAACACGGCCGGGGCATCAGGTCGAAAATAAACAGGCACATCAGGTGAATGGGGAATGGGGGGGCACCTCAGCCAGAAGATGGTACAACGCCACTGGTCCTGGATGGGGCTACATGCCCACTGCCTGGTCCTGGGGAGTGCAAGGCCACAGTCTCTCAAGTGGGTGGTTTGCCCACTGCTTGGTCCTGGGGAGTGCAAGGCCACAGTCTCTCTGGTGGGTGGTTTGCCCACTGCTTGGTCCTGGGGAGTGCAAGGCCACAGTCTCTCAAGTGGGTGGTTTGCCCACTGCTTGGTCCTGGGGAGTGCAGTCTCTCAAGTTGGTGGTTTCCCCCCTGCTTGATCCTGGGGAGTGCAAGGCCACAGTCTCTCAGGTGGTTGTTTTGCCCACTGCATGGTCCTGGGGGTTGCAAGGCCACAGTCTCTCTAGTGGGTGGCTACTTCCACTGGTTCTGGAGGGGGCATTGTGCCCAGTGTACTTCATCCGGGGAAGGATGGGGTGAGTGGATGGCTTCCCCGCTGCTTCTGGAGGGGGCATTGTGCCCAGTGTGCTTTGTCCTGGGAAGGATGGGGTGAGTGGATGGCTTCTCCACTGCTTCTGTGAGGGGGCATTGTGCCCAGTGTGCTTCATCCTGGGAAGGATGGGGTGAGTGGATGTCTTCTCCACTGCTTCTGGAGGGGGAATTGTGCCCTGTGAAGCAGATCTTTGGGAGTGCAAGGTCACAGTCTCTCACCTGGGTGTCAGACCCACAGGATTTGCAGGGCCCAGGCCACACAACAGCCCATGGATGCAGGACTACACACTGTCCGCCGGCAGCGACAGCTGCTCAGTGGTGGCAGTGGTGGTGCTGGTGTTGGTGCTGGCAGTGGTGGGGGGAGGCTCCAGCCCTTCCACTGCAGCCTCGGATGACTGCCCACTGGGGCTGCTGCTGCTGGCAGTGGTGCTGGTGGCGGTGCTAGCAGTGGTGAAGGGAGGCTCCAGCCCTTCTCCTGCAGCCTCGGACGGCTGCCCACTGGGGCTGCTGCTGCTGGCGGCGGTGCTGCCAGTGGTGGGGGGAGGCTCCAGCCCTTCCCCTGCAGCCTCGGACGACTGCCCACTGGGGCTGCTGCTGCTGGCGGCAGTGCTGGCAGAGGTGCTGGTGGTGGTGCTGGAGGCGGTAATGCCAGTGGTGGGGGGAGGCTTCAGCCCTTCCCCTGCAGCCTTGGACGGCTGCCCACTGGGGCTGCTGCTGCTGGCAGTGGAGCTGGTGGCGGTGCTGGCAGTGGTGGGGGGAGGCTCCAGCCCTTCCCTTGCAGTCTTGTATGTCTGAATCACCATGGTTGGTGTAGGGGGGTCCGAATGAGTCCCAGCACCATGCCTCCTGTCCTTCCTGCCTGCTGGTGCAGGCCCCTTGCTGTTCCTCTCAGCAGCTGGTGATTGCCCTTTGCCCTTACCTGTAGCAGGTGGTGGTGCCTCTGTGCCCTTCTTAGACGCAACTGGTGGTGCCTCCTTGCCCTTCCTAGATGCAGCTGGTGGTGCCTCCTTGCCCTTCCTAGACGCAGCTGGTGGTGCCTCCATGCCCTTCCTAGACGCAGCTGGAGGTGCCTCCTTGCCCTTCCTTGAAGCACCTGGTTTAGGCACCCTTTCAATGTGGCTGCTTGGTGCCTGGGATACTCTCCCACCTGGAGTAGCTGTCGACACTACTGTGGCCGTGGACTGGGTGGCTGAGGTTCTTGCCTGGGTACGGAAGAGGTCAAAGGTGGAGAGGAAAAGAAAAGCTTCTTAGGGACATTGGGGCGGGAAGAGGGAGATGGTTTGGGATGGAGGAAGAGGGAGTGGTGGTAGGAGGTGTCTGTCTGCTGTGTTTGGGTGCAGGTGCATGGGCTGGATGCTGTTGTGAGGTGGATGGCTGTTGGGTGTCTGAGTGCTTGCGTTTGTGTACTTTGGGAGGAGGGGGCACAGACACAGTGGGAGAGGACACAGGGGACATGTGCATGGATGTGGGGGTGGTGACTGCCAGTGAGGGGCGTGTAGTGATGGGCATGATGGTGGTAGTGGATGAGGATGTAGTGCAGGCAGATGTGAGTGTAGACGCTACTGGGAGGGAGGTGGAAGACGAGGAGGAGGGGGACACAGTGGAGGCAGTGGATGTTGGTATGCCTGCAACTGGATGGTGTTTGTGTGAGTGCCAGTGGGATGATGTGTGGTGCTTGTGTTTGCCATGTCCACTCTTGTGTGTTGTCCTGGGTGCATGCTCATGTGACTGTGTGCTTGGGATAGGTTGGGGTTGAGGGAAATGGGATTGGGTAGAGGAAGTTGGAGGGAGGAGGCTACAAACAGGGACAAAGGCTGCCATCAAGGAGGAGGCCAGAGCCTGAATTAATCTCTGTTGGGCTGCCATGCCAGAGTGAATGACCTCCAGGAATGCATTTGTCTGTTGCAAATGGGCTGCCAGCCCCTGGATGGCATTCACAATGGTTGACTGCCCAACAGAGATGGATCGCAGGAGGTGAATAGCCTCCTCACTCAGGGCAGCAGGGCTAACTGGGGCATGGCCTGAGGTGCGTGGGGCAAAGGAGATTCCCACCCTCCTGGGTGAGCGGGCACGGGAAACACTCTGAGGGGCTGCTGGGAGGGTGGTGCTGGTAAGGGGGGTGGCGGCTGTACCTGTAGTTGGGGTGGGCACAGAGGTGTCCGCCACCATCAGGGAGCGTCCATCGGAGGAGGTATCCATGTCCGAACTGTCCGCTCCAGTCTCCACCGTGGTGCTCCCCTCGCCCTCCATCCCACTGGTGCCCTCACCGTCGGTGGATTCGGCCTCCTGGGCCCTGTGGGATGTAGCTCTCCCAGTCGCCGGTGCCTCTGCTCCTCCGCCAGATGATGCTAAAGCACATAAGGACAGGGTGACAAAACAAAAAGGGGGGGGAGACAAAGGATACACTTGGTTCATGGTGGCAACAACACCACCGTTGCTGTACACAACACACACACACAGGGAACAGCAGTACGCACTAGGCAATGGACATGGACACCTAACGCCAATTGCAGCATACCTGAGACCCACAGACCCTGCCCAGTAGTGGATGACTACTAGCTTGATTGGAGGAACTTTACATCAGACCCTGCCCAACATGGGACCTACCCTGCAATGTCCAGCCTGGCCTAGTGGCACCCACAGGCCCACATCCCCCACCCGGATGCCACCCCACCACGCGCAAGTAGTATATTGGGGCACTGTACTCACCCCCTTGTGGCTGCTGTGATGCCCCCAAGCGCCCATCCAGCTCCGGATCGGCCACCACTAGTATGCAGGCCATCAGAGGGGTCAGGGTTCGACAGCACCCCCTCCTCGTTGGGAGGCCATCCCCAGCTGCTCCTCCGCGGTCTTCCGTGCCCAGTGCAGTGTTTCAAGCTTGTTAAACAAATACATAGTTCAATCATTTGACAGACTCCATACTTGTATTTTTTCAAATGGTGTTTATTTAAGTGCTAATAAGTAGAGGGGGATGTGCAATGGGCTGGGGTGATGGTGGAGGAAAGTCCAGGATCGAGTCCAGTCGGTGTGGATCACAGGTGCATTGTCCAAGGGGGCATAGGAAGGGGAGCAATGGCAGTTCAAGGTGGACTGGGTGATAGGGTGGGACACAAGGGTGACAATCAGGAGAGTCTTATTTCCTGGCGGGGGTCTTGGCAATAATCTCTGGCTTCTGCCTGGATCGCAGGGAACGTTTGCGGGGTGGTTCTCCTTCTGCAGGGGGAGGGGTGCTGGTGGCCTGTTGGTCCTGTGGCGGGGCCTCCTGTCCACTAGCGGCAGCAGAGGTGGAGGGCTGTTCATCGGTTTGGCTAGTGGTAGGGGCCCTGTGGTGTGCCACTGCCTCCCTCATACTGTTGGCCATGTCTGCCAGCATCCCTGCAATGGAGACCAAGGTGGTGTTAATGGACTTCAAGTCCTCCCTGATCCCCAGGTACTGTCACTCCTGCAGCCGCTGGTTCTCCTGCATCTTGTCCAGCTTCTGGCCCATCGTCTCCTGGGAATGGTGGTATGCTCTCTGGATCTGTGCTAGTGCTTCCTGGAGAGTCGGTTCCCAGGGCCTGTCCTCCCCCTCTCGCACAGCAGTCCTTCCAGCTTCCCTGTTGTCCTGTGCCTCTGTCCCCTGAACCGCGTGCCCACTGCCATTGACCCCAGGTCCTTGATCATCCTGTGTTTGTGGGGTGGCCTGGGGTCCCTGTAGTGGTGGACACACTGCTTATTGACATGTCCTGGGGACAGAGGTATGGGCCCGCTGGGTGGGTACTGTGGTGGTGTTTCCTGAGGGGGGAGGCTCTGTGGTGGTATGGGACTGTGCCCGAGTAACCGACTGTCCGGAGATCCCTGATGGGCCAGGTTGGCCATCCAGATCTTTCAACATCAGGACAGTGCACGCTCTACAGGCGACGTAATGCAAAAAGCCAATCCTTATGCAATGTAATAATTCATGCATTGTGTGTTGATGCAGTATGTTAACCTTTTGCATTGCAGAGATTTATCTTGAAATGTCATAAATACTGTTTGCAATGTCTTGTTAATTTTTAAGGCTTTGCTGCAGGATTACAGGGAGTGGTTAGGGTGTGGTCCCTATTCTGAGCCCTTCTAGAATCCTTTCCTGCAGTCTGGCTGGGTGTGGCACATGGGCGGGGTCTGGGTCTATTTAAGGGACCCAGCCCAGCTCCACGTGGTCACTATTCAGAGGTCCCGGTGCAGAGCAGCAGCATTTTCCTGAGCTCCTGTTCCGGAGGCCTACCTAGGCTTTTCCAGGCCCTGTCCTTATTATCTTGGTGATCCTCAAGCGGGGCGGTAAGGTGGAAGTCGGGTTAGGCCCCCGACTCCGTTTTCAGAGATATTCGAGTTTTGGGCCTTTTGGTTAATCGCGTGTGTGATTTTTTTCATGGCATTTAAATCTTGATGTTCGAATCAGCAACAGTGGGCGCGATTCATTCTTGGCATTTAATTCTTGCAGTACAGATCGGCAGAGTGCGCAATCATTTCATGGCATTTGAATCTTGATGTACGAATCGGCAACAGTGTGTGCTATTCATTCTTGGCATTTAACTCTTGCAGTACAGATCGGCAGAGTGCGCAATCATTTCATGGCATTTGAATCTTGATGTACGAATCGGCAACAGTGTGCGCGATTCATTCCTGGCATTTAACTCTTGCAGTACAGATCGGCAGAGTGCGCTATCATTTCATGGCATTTGAATCTTGATGTACGAATCGGCAACAGTCTGCGCGATTCATTCTTGGCAAATTACTCTTGCAGCTCAGATCGGCAGAGTGCGCGATCGTATCTTGGCATTTAAACCTTGATGGTGGAACCAGCAGCAGTGTGCACGATTCATTCTTGGTATTTAACCCTTGCAGTTCAGATCGGCAGAATGCGCGATCGTTTTTAGACATTTAAATTCTGATGGTTGAATCAGCAGCAGTGTGTGTGATTCATTCTTGGCATTTATCTCTTGTATTTCAGATCGGCAGAGTGCGCGATCATTTCTAGGCATTGAAATCTTGATGCATAGTTTGGTATTAAAGTGCATAATAATTTCTAGACTATTGAATTCTGAAATCCAGAACAGAGTGCAACCTTGCAGTATCATTTATGAGTCTATTGCAGTCCATTCATGAAAACTAATGAGTTCATTGATTCTTGTTATAACGTAGTTACTATTCCAAGAACTAACTTGAGAAAGTTCAATGTTCAGAGCATAAGTTGTTATTCTAAAAACGCTCATATGAAAGTTTGCATAATCCTTCTTTATTTTCCAGGTACCCAGAGCTAATAAGGTCATGTTATAGAAAAGCCCTTGATCATTCATGTTATCAGTATATAAATATTTGGAGCAAAGTTTATGAAAATCAATGTGAATAATCTTACTATTAGGTTCTTAACTCTTGCTCCCACAGGTCTCCTTCCCCGCTGTTCCCAACCTAAAACCCCACCCCCCACTTGGCGATTCTTCAACTCTGTGCTATGATAGCTAGTAGAGTTTGGAGCTGCCAAGAGGTGGACATATTGGGAACAGGCGCAAACCCCGAGGATCCGGTCTCCCTGACAGAATAGTGAACCCACGAACTCTTAAATACTCCTGGTTTGCGCTAGGTTGTCAATATGGCCACATTGGATGAGTTAGTTAAAGTAATTACACAGCTCCAATCGGATGTAGTAGCATCTAAAGATATAGCAACCAGTCTAGCAGAGAGAGTGAGTCAGTTACAAGACAGAGTAGAAAAGAAGGAGCAAGGTCCTCTGGGTGCGGGTTGGTTTGGTTCTCCTCCTCAAGGTTCAGGAGGAAATCCTCCAACTAACATTTCCCTCAGAGTTCCCTCAGCCATTCCTTTCCCTCCTCCAGAAAGGTTTTCAGGTGACCCTCAGAAAGCACAATCATTTTTGACTCAAGTAGAATTGCATTTCACTTCTCGACCAAACACCTTCCCTGATGCTCAATCCAGGGTGGCCTTCCTGCTATCCTATTTGACTGGAGACACGGCCACCTGGACAATCCCTCTTGTGCGCAAAGACAGTCCCCTGCTTTATAATTGGAGAAACTTTGTCCAGGAATTTGAAAGAGTGTTTGATTGAAGAACAGTTACTCTATCCACAGACCGAGAACTACTAGAATTGCGGCAAGGCAATCAAGACCTAGGGGGTTATTACAACTTTGGAGGAGGTGTTAATCCGTCCCAAAATTGACGGTAAAGTGACGGATATACCACCAGCCGTATTACGAGTTCCATAGGATATAATGAACTCGTAATACGGCTGGTGGTATATCCGTCACTTTACCGTCACTTTTGGGACGGATTAACACCTCCTCCAAAGTTGTAATAACCCCCTTAGTTTCTTACTTGGCTAGCTTTAATTGGCTAATAGTAGAAACATCCTGGCCTGAAGAAAAGCAAGCAGCCCTGTTCTACCAAGGACTCAAAGATGAGCTAAAAGACATTCTTGCTCAGATCGATCCTCAACCCACGGATTGTCAAGATTTGATAAATCTTGTTTTGAGACTAGACCATCGTCTTGCTGAACGACAGGGAACACGCAAAAAGACTGAGAAACATTCCTGGCGTGTTCATGAACGCAGAGAATCACGAGTTCAGAAAGTGAATAATCATCAGCCAATGGAAATTGGAACTATCAGACGGCCCTTGATGAAAGAAGAGAAAGATCTATGTAGAAAGAACAGACAATGCCTGTACTGTGGTCGAAAGGGCCATTTCGTCAAAGAATGTACAGTAAAACCGAAAAGCAAACAAATTCCCACCAAGAAAGTGGTAGCCAATGTACAAATCGAGCAGGAAAACTAGAACACCCAAGATGTAAAGAAGGATTGCTCTTGGGTGTAACCGTGGACCCTTCACAGTCAAGACATCTAAAGTTAGACCTCGAAGTGCTAGTGAAAAAGAAGAGTTATCTAAAGAAAGCCTTAGTAGACTCTGGGGCTACTGGTAACTTTATCGATGCACAATTGGTTCAAACATGGGGGATCCCATGCAAGAAGAAGAAAACACCAGAAATAGTAAAAGCCGTAGATGGAAAGCTCCTAGCTGGAGGTCCAGTGACTCTACAGACCCTCCTCTTCTCTGTGATCTGTAAAGGGGGGAATCACAATACCAAACACGTTGAAAAACTAATCTTTGATGTCATCCATGCTCCTCAGTATGGGATCATCCTTGGATTGCCATGGTTAAGTTACCATGACCCTGTAATAAACTGGCAAGAAAGAAAAATCATGTTTTCTTCACTCCTGTGTAATGAAAAATGTCTCCAGGCAGCGAGTGTCACGGTTCCTCACAAATCTCACATAGCCACAGCCACTGAAAAAGACGTAGCGCTGCCCTGGCAGTACTCATCCTTCTTAGACGTATTTGACGAAAAAGAAGCAGAAACCTTGCCACCTCGCAGACCTTATGACTGCCAAATTGATCTGACACCTGGTGCTATACTCCCTAGTTATCGTGTGTACGCCCTGTCAGAACACGAAAACCAACACCTAAGAAAATACTTAGACCAATTTCTAACTAATGGCTTTATTTGCCCCGCCAAGTCTCCTGCAGAATCTCCTCTTTTTTTTGTCCCCAAAGCTAATGGGGATCTTCGACCCTGTATAGACTACAGAGGATTGAATAAAATCACAGTAAAAAACAAATACCCATTACCTTTTATTCCTGTCTTCCTGGATCAAGTTAAAAAGGCCAAAATCTACACCAAGGAAGACCTAAGAGGTGCTTACCACTTAGTCAGAATGAGAGAAGGCGACGAATGGAAAACTGCCTTTAAAACTCGATATGGTCTGTTTGAATACACAGTCATGCCCTTTGGACTTTGTAATGCACCAGCAGCGTTCCAATTCTTTTTGAATTATGTCCTTAGAGAATTTTTAGATCTATTTGCAATAGTCTATATCGATGATATTCTAATCTATTCTGATAACGAAGTCGAACATGTGCAACATGTCAAGAAGATTCTCACAGCTCTTCAAAAAAAATCATCTATTTTGCAAATTAACCAAATGTGAATTTCATGTTACCACCGTTGAATTTTTAGAGGTTATCCTTACCCCTAAAGGCATGGTCATGGCAGAAAGAAAAGTACAAGCAGTATCTGACTGGCCAATCCCAAAGACTGTTCGAGATGTTCAATGCTTACTAGGTTTTGCAAACTTCTATCGTAGGTTCATAGATCATTTCTCACAGACAGTGGCACCAATCACCAAGTTATTACAAAAGAAAGAACCATTTGTATGGTCTCCAGAAGCTGACAAGGCTTTTTCAACCTTAAAGGAAGCTTTTTCCACTGCCCCAGTCTTGACTCACCCAGATACTGAACGTCCGTTCGTAGTGGAAGCAGATGCTTCAGATGTGGCAATTGGTGCAGTGTTATCACAACGCAGTAAAGATACTGGCCAGCTACACCCTGTAGCTTACATGTCTCGAAAACTGAACGAGGCTGAACAAAATTATGCCATCGCTGAGAAATAGCTTCTAGCAATCCGTGATGCCTTCAAAGAGTGGAGGCACTATCTGCTAGGCGCCAAGTACACTATCACAGTATACACAGATCATCGCAATCACCAGTTCATGAGTTCAGCTAGACTTTTGACGCCTTGACAATTGTGGTGGATGCTGTTTTTTGCCGAGTTTGATTTTGTGGTAACCTTCCATCCAAGTAAAGACAATCGCAAAGCGGACGCCTTGTCCAGACAAGATTCTACCATGTTACCCACAATCCAGCCCCCACGAGCTATCATTGCTCCAGACAAAATCCTTTGTATCATCAAAACAGAAGACTTTTTTGAAGAAATTCATAATTCTTTCACCATTGAAAAATGGCAGAAATGGGCTCAAGCAGATCCCAAAAGATCAATCAAACAGGGCCTACCTTTTCATGATGCATGACTATTTGTTCCAACTACCAAGTTGCGTAAATTAGTGTTTCATTGGTTACACGTTATACCTACAGCAGGTCATCCAGGTATTCCTAAGACTCTTGAACTAATACAACAATATTTTTGGTGGCCTACTTTGACAAAAGACGTCAAGCAAATGGTAACTAACTGCAAAGTTTGTGCTCGCATCAAGACAAGTCATTCAAAACCAAAAGTGCTGTTACATCCTCTCCCAACTCCACTCCTACCTTGGGAACACATATCATTAGACTTTATTACACCAGTTGTTCAACTTCACTCAGTAATCCTTGTGGTGGTAGACAGCCTCACTAAATATGCACATTTCATTGCTTGCAGGAAATTGCCTACTTCCAGTGAATTGGCAACATTACTTTTAAATCGAGTGCTACGTTATCACGGATTACCAAAAGTGATTCTCTCCGATCGAGGATCAAAATTTGCCTCTAACTTCTGGAAAACGTGGTGCAAAACGCTACAAGTTACATCTACACTATCTACCAGTCATCATCCTCAAATGGATGGCCAAACTGAGAGACTAAATCAAACATGGGAACAATATCTGCGTGCTTATGCTGAGAAAGCACTTCATTCTTGGAAATCAATGCTTTGGTTAGCTAAACTGGCCTTCAATAACTCGTATCATACTTCCACTGGCACAACACCCTTTTTTGGTCTATTTGGCTATCATCCTGATACTTTGCCAATCACAATCCCACAAGAAAGTTCACTTACACCAGCGGTGTCAGAAACCATACGACAACTCCATCAAACCCAGAAACAAATCCAGCAACATCTAGATAAAGCAAAACAAACGTATAAAAAACATTATGACAAAAAACATTGTGAAGGGCCACAATATAAGCCAGGATACAGAGCGTGGCTTTCCACAATCCATTTTGATTTCAAGAAAAAACATATGTTTAATCCCAAATATATAGGTCCTTACACAGTCCTTCAACAGATCAATCCAGTAACCTATAAGCTGCAGTTACCAAAATCACTATGTATTCATCCAGTGTTTCATAGTTCTCTCCTGGAAAGAGCAGTCCAAAAAACCTACTCTCAACCAGCTCCAGTTCTAGTACAGGGAGAATTGGAATACTAAGTAAAACAGGTTCTGGATTCAAAATTTAAAGGTCATAATCTCTGGTATCTAATATCTTGGAAAGGTTACGGTCCAGAGAACAACTCATGGGTCTCCGCATCTGACATTCATGCTCCATGATTAGTGCAGCGTTTTCATCGCCTAAACCCAGATAAGCCAGGCCCTAGAGCGCGTTCGGGAGGGGGGAGTACTGTCAACATCAGGACAGTGCGCGCTCTACGGGCGACGTAATGCAAAAAGCCAATCCTTATGCAATGTAATAATTCATGCATTGTGTGTTGATGCAGTATGTTAACCTTTTGCATTGCAGAGATTTCCCTTGAAATGTCATAAATACTATTTGCAATGTATTGTTCATTTTCAAGGCTTTGCTGCAGGATTACAGGGAGTGGTTAGGGTGTGGTCCCTATTCTGAGCCCTTCTAGAATCCTTTCCTGCAGTCTGGCTGGGTGTGGCACGTGGGCGGGGTCTGGGTCTATTTAAGGGACCCAGCCCAGCTCCACGTGCTCACTATTCAGAGGTCCCAGAGCAACAGCATTTTCCTGAGCTCCTGTTCCGGATGCCTACCTAGGCGTTTCCAGGCCCTGTCCTCATTACCTTGGTGATCCTAAAGCGGGGCGGTAAGGCAGAGCTCGGGTTAGGCCCCCGACTCAGTTTTCAGAGATATTTGAGTTTTGGACCTTTTGGTTACTCGCGTGTGCGATTGTTTTCATGGCATTTAAATCTTGATGTTCGAATCGGCAACAGTGTGCGTGATTCATTCTTGGTATTTAATTCTTGCAGTACAGATCAACAGAGTGCGCGATCATTTCATGGCATTTGAATATTGATGTACGAATCGGCAACAGTGTGTGCGATTCATTCTTGGCATTTCATTCTTGCAGTACAGATCGGCAGAGTGCGCAATCATTTCATGGCATTTTAAACTTGATATACGAATCGGCAACAGTGTGCGCGATTCATACTTGGCATTCAACTCTTGCAGTACAGATCGGCAGAGTGCGCGATCATTTCATGGCATTTGAATCTTGATGTACGAATCGGCAACAGTGTGCGCGATTCATTCCTGGCACTTAACTCTTGCAGTACAGATCGGCAGAGTGCGCAATCATTTCATGGCATTTGAATCTTGATGTACGAATTGGCAACAGTGTGCACGATTCATTCTTGGCAAATAACTCTTGCAGCTCAGATCGGCAGAGTGCGCGATCGTATCTTGGCATTTAAACCGTGATGGTGGAACCGGCAGCAGTGTGCACGATTCATTCTTGGTATTTAACCCTTGCAGTTCAGATTGGCAGAGTGCGCAAACGTTTCTAGACATTTAAATTCTGATGGTTGAATCAGCAGCAGTGTGTGTGATTCATTCTTGGCATTTATCTCTTGTGTTTCAGATCAGCAGATTGCCCGATCATTTCTAGGCATTGAAATCTTGATGCATAGTTTGTTATTAAAGTGCATAATAATTTCTAGACTATTGACTGTGTAACCTTGCAGTATCATTTATAAGTCTATCGCAGTCCATTCATGAAAACTAATGTGTTCATTGATTCTTGTTATAACGTAGTTACTATTTGTAAGGAAATGGCTCCCTGTTGCAGTTACCCCCCACTTTTTTCCTGATACTGATTCTGACTTGACTGAGAAGTGTGCTGGGACCCTGCTAACCAGGCCCCAGCACCAGTGTTCTTTCACCTAAAATGTACCATTGTTTCCACAATTGGCACACCCTGGCACACAGATAAGTCCCTTGTAAAAGGTACCAGTGGTACCCAGGGCCCTGTGACCAGGGAAGGTCCCTAAGGGCTGCAACACATGTTGTGCCACCCTAAGGGACCCCTCACCTAACACATGCACACTGCCATTGCAGATTGTGTGTGTTGGTGGGGAGAAAAAGGCAAAGTCGACATGGCATCCCCCTCAGGATGCCATACACACAAAATGCTGCCTGTGGCATGGGTAAGTCACCCATCTAGCAGGCCTTACAGCCCTAAGGCAGGGTGCGCTATACCACAGGTGAGGGCATAGCTGCATGAGCAATATGCCCCTACAGTGTCTAAGTCTATTCTTAGACATTGTAAGTACAGTGTGGCCATATTAAGTATATGGTCTGGGAGTTTGTCAAAAACGAACTCCACAGCTCCATAATGGCTATACTGAATACTGGGAAGTTTGGTACCAAACTTCTCAGAATAATAAACCCACACTGATGCCAGTGTTGGATTTATTACAAAATGCACACAGAGGGCATCTTAGAGATGCCCCCCTGTATTTTACCCAATTGTTCAGTGCAGGACTGACTGGTCTGTGCCAGCCTGCTGCTGAGAGACGAGTTTCTGACCCCATGTGGTGAGGGCCTTTGTGCTCTCTGAGGACAGAAACAAAAGCCTGCTCTGGGTGGAGGTGCTTCACACCTCCCCCCTACAGGAACTGTAACACCTAGCAGTGAGCCTCAAAGGCTCAAGCTTCATATTACAATGCCCCAGGGCACTCCAGCTAGTGGAAATTCCGCCCCCGGGACACAGCCCCCACTTTTGGCGGCAAGTCCAGGGGAGATAATGAAAAAAACAAGGAGGAGTCACCCACCATTCAGGACAGCCCCTAAGGTGCCCTGAGGTTACCCCTGCCTTTAGAAATCCTCCATCTTGATTTTGGAGGATTCCCCCAATAGGAATAGGGATGTGCGCCCCTCCCCTCAGGGAGGAGGCACAAAGAGGGTGTAGCCACCCTCAAGGACAGTAGCCATTGGCTACTGCCCTCCCAGACCTAAACACACCCCTAAATTCAGTATCTACGGGCTGTATTTAGGGGCTCCCCAGAACCTAGGAAACTAGATTCCTGCAACCTAAGATGAAGAAGGACTGCTGACCTGCAGCCCTGCAGAGAAGACGGAGACACCAACTGTTTTGGCCCCAGCCCTACCGGCCTGTCTCCCCACTTCAAGAAAAACTGCAACAGCGACGCGCTCCCCAGGGTCCATCGACCTCGGAAGCCACAGAGGACTACCCTGCATCTAAAAGGACCAAGAACTCCCGAGGACAGCGGCCCTGTTCCAAAGAAACCAAAACTTGCAACAAAGAAACAACTTTTAAAGGACTCCACGTTTCCTGCCGGAAGCGTGAGACTTTCCACTCTGCACCCGACACCCCTGGCTAGACATGCAGAGAAACAACACTACAGGGAGGACTCCCCGGCGACTGCGAGCCCGTGAGTAGCCAGAGTTGACCCCCCTGACCCCCCACAGCGACACGTGCAGAGGGGATCCCGAGGCTCCCCCTGATCGCGACTGCCTGCTTCCAAGAACCCGACGCCTAGTAAAGACACTGCACCCGCAGCCCCCAGGACCTGAAGGATCCGACCTCCTGTGCAGAAGCGACCCCCAGGTGGCCCTCTCCCTTGTCCAGGTGGTGGCTACCCCGAGGAGCCCCCCCCCCCTTGCCTGCCTGCTTCGCTGAAGAGACCCCTGGGTCTCCCATTGAAACCTATTGCAAGCCCAACGCCTGTTTGCTCTCTGCACCCGGCCGCCCCGTGCTGCTGAGGGTGTACTTTTTGTGCTGACTTGTGTCCCCCCCCGGTGCCCTACAAAACCCCCCTGGTCTGCCCTCCGAAGTCACGGGTACTTACCTGCTGGCAGACTGGAACCCGGGCACCCCCTTCTCCATTGAAGCCCATGCGTTTTGGGCACCACTTTGACCTCTGCACCTGACCGGCCCTGAGCTGCTGGTGTGGTAACTTTGGGGTTGCTCTGAACCCCCAACGGTGGGCTACCTTGGACCCAACTTTGAACCCTGTAGGTGTTTTACTTACATGCAAAACTAACCAAAACTTACCTCCCCCAGGAACTGTTGAAAATTGCACTGTGTCTAGTTTAAAATAGCTTATTGCCATTTTTGCTAAAACTGTATATGATATTGTGTTGATTCAAAGTTCCTAAGATACCTGAGTGAAATACCTTTCATTTGAAGTATTACTTATAAATCTTGAACCTGTGGTTCTTAAAATAAACTAAGAAAATATATTTTTCTATACAAAACCCTATTGGCCTGGAATTGTCTTTGAGTGTGTGTTCCTTATTTATTGCTTGTGTGTATGTACAACAAATGCTTAACACTACCCTCTGATAAGCCTACTGCTCGACCACACTACCACAAAATAGAGCATTAGAATGATCTCTTTTTGCCACTGTCTTACCTCTAAGGGGTACCCTTGGACTCTGTGCATGCTATTTCTTACTTTGAAATAGTACGTACAGAGCCAACTTCCTACACTATTCCAAGAACTAACTTGAGAAAGTTCAATGTTTAGAGCATAAGATGTTATTCTAAAAACGCTCATATGAAAGTTTGCATAATCCTTCTTTATTTTCCAGGTACCCAGAGCTAATAAGGTCATGTTATAGAAAAGCCCTTGATCATTCATGTTATCAGTATATAAATATTTGGAACAAAGTTTATGAAAATCAATGTGAATAATCTTACTATTGTGTTCTTAACTCTTGCTCCCACAGGTCTCCTTCCCCGCTGTTCCCAATTTAAAACCCCATCCCCCGCTTGTCCATCCTTTAACTCTGTGCTATGATAGCTAGTGGAGTTTGGAGCTGCCAAGAGGTGGACATATTGGGAACAGGCGCAAACCCTGAGGATCTGGTCTCCCTGACAAGATCCAGGTGTCCAGAGCTGCTGTCATCACTGTGGGCCTCTTCTGGGGGGTGACTGGATGTTGCTGGCACCTCCTCTCCAGTGACGTTGGCTGGGGACCTGTGGGGATGTAAATGCAGTGTTATTGTTTCTGCCTGTGACATTTTGTGTATGGGTGTGTTGCCCTCTATGGTTGTTGTTGCCCTGGCAGATTTGCCTTTGTGTGAGTTGCTATTTGTTGGGCTAGGTGATTCTCTCCAGTATGCCTGCAGTGGTGATAGGTGTCCATGCAGGTCTGTGAGGAGTGTCCATGCATTGGTGTTACATGCAGGGCTTGGCAATGGGATGAGTGGGTTGTGATGGTGGGGTATGTGGGAGGTGGTGAAGTGATGGGAGTGAAGGTAAGGGTGGGGGTTTGTGATGGCATGCAGGTAGGGGGGTGATAGTAATAGAGATTTGACTTACCAGAGTCCAGTTCTCCTCCTACTCCTGCCAGGCCCTCAGGGTGCAGTACTGCCAAGACTTGCACCTCCCATGTTGTTAGCTGTGGGGCAGGAGGAGGGGTGGTCCACCGCCAGTCCTCTGTACAGCTATTTGGTGTCTTGCTGCCACGGAACGCACATTTTCCCATAGGTCATGCCACCTCTTCCTGATGTCATCCCTTGTTCTGGGGTGCTGTCCCACGGCGTTGACCCTGTCCACGATTCACCGCCATAGCTCAATCTTCCTAGCAAAGGATGTCTGCTTCACCTGTGATTCGAATAGCTGTGTCTCTACCTGGATGATTTCCTCCACCATGACCCTTAGCTCCTCCTCTGAGAACCTGGTGTGTAGTTGTGGTGCCATGGGTTTAGTGTGCGTGGTGTGGGTGAGGGTGTGTGGGGTGATGTGTTGGGGTGTGTGATGTAAGGTGCGTGGATGGTGTATAGGTGATGGTGGTGTGTGGCTGTGGTCTCGTCTGTGGTCTTGCTATCTCTCTTGTGGCACTTGTTTGTAGTCGTAAAGTGTTGTGGGTAATGTGGTTGTGTGTTTTATAGTGGTGTGGGTGTAGTGTGTGTATGGGTGTCAGGTGTGTGTTATTTGAATTGTCCAATGTAGTGTTGTTTTGTATGTGGGTGTCCATTCTGAACACGGTGGTATGTACTGCCAATGGTTTACCGCCATTGAATGTCCGCCGCAGTGATTTGTGGGTCATAATGTGGTGGTCGTAGTTCTGTTGGTGTAACGGTGTGGGTTTTGCTTCCCCAGTTTATCACTGACATTTGGGTTGGCGGACTTGTGTGTGCGGCTGTATAGTGACGGATTGCTATGTGTGTGTCATAACATGGATAGCAGTAATCTGCTGCAGCGGTGGTAAGTTGCCGGCAGTCAGCATGGCGGTAAGCGGTACTTACTGCCAATGTCATAATGAGGGCCATTGTCATTTACGTGTGAGCACGTCTGGCTTTATTTGGTCTTTTATAATTTAATTGATAAGGGGACGCGTTAGAGGTTTGATGGACCTTTTGACTACGCTTAGAGTGATTCCACCATAGCTCATAATTTCAACAACAACATGAACAACATACTCAATAAATACCATTACTCTTTTTGGAGTCAATAATCTTTACGCACCATGACCCATGTGGCCATGAATAACCACACCTTTTATAAAAGTTAAAATTTTTATTTCCCTATATTAACAATGCTAATATCACGTAGATTAGTCTCAAAACCAAATGATAAACGTATATAAACAACACGGGCTGACCAAAGCGTCTAAAGAATCTCAACTTAGCTAAAGCATTGATAATTAAACACTCAAGGGTTACAGTACAAATCAATAACAGTAATAACTGAAAAGTGGAGATAGTATACATCTAGACTCGACAGAAGAACAGAATCAATACTTTGTTAATGACAATGGTCAACATTTCGGCATACTAACTAACCTTCCAGTTAGAATAGCATGTTTGGGCTTCAAGCAAAACAATTTTAGTCAAAGTTAATTTGAAAACATTTAACTAAGGCTCTATCAAAATAGCGGTTGGAACCTACAAGAAAGCACAAATACAGCACAGAAGCGATAGCATTTTGTTATAGCTTTCCTCAATGAGTCAACAAGAGGTGGTCTCGTCGTCAGGTGGATATCCATCTGGTCAGCATCAGCAATGGGACAGTGAAAGAGGATGGCTCAGCCACAGTTGCCCTTTAAGTTAACTGAACCAACTTAGGGACATTAAGCTAAAGAACCGGCCTTAACACAAATTAACAAAATACATGGAACTGCAGTGCTCCACGAACAGGACTCTTAGCAAGGGTAGAAAGAATGGATCGAACGGGATCAGAAAGTGGACTAGCCTTTCTAAGTGCAAGCAGGCTAAGTTAAGCTCCGATAAAGTATCTTCTCATGCCGTCATTAGTCAGAAAATCATACATTTACAGTAGGATCAATAAGCTATAAACTATAGATCTAAAATATTACTGAACAGTCTTTCACATGTCGATGATTGGTTCCTCTTCTCCTGTTCCCATCGTCAGGTTCGTCAGGTGACTCTTTTTGTTGCAATTCTAGCTGTAGTCAGTGTGGCTTTTGTTTAGTATTGGGAACAGCTTCTTCTCACGCATCAAACCCACGATGTATCCATTTCTAGTGCAAGACATTCCCACAGGCAGTTCTCATGAGAAATTTTAAGACATTTACAAATCCCTTGGTCAGCTCCATGTGAACAATAGACAATGTTAATTCTCTGTTTTCACAAGACATTTATGAACATTTTCATTAATTCTGCCATGTAACTTAACATGAGGCTCTGTCGACTAAGCCCAAACATTGTAAATTGATCAATGCCTAATATTATTTAAGCAAATACATAGTATCAATATGTTAATGCTACCCACTAATACATTTTATTTTATTCTACATGTGCATATCATTTAGACTATAAACGTAAGTTCATCATTACTTTCCGCATAACTATAGTGGCCACATCAGTGGGAACATTTTTCCTGACACAAAATTTTCTCTACGTTATCCTAATTCATGTAAATTCTTAACAGTTAATCAATGTATATGTATTAGTAATTAATTCAGCTTTCACAAATGCCAATAGCTCTAACTCTCGCACATGTGAGACCTATTGGCATTGCCAATGCTTGTTAACCAATGCCACCTCTTCTGCCCAGGAAGTGCGGATTCTGCTTGTGTGCTCAGCCCTTGAGACCCGGAAGCATGAAGATCACTCAGCCCCAGTCACAAAGGGCCTTCCTAGTCTCCACATCCCTGTCTTTCATAGTTTCCACGCCTGTGCATGTCTAACCCAATGATGTGTCGCCGTATAAATGATTGGTGGGTGGCTATTGAATAAATGCAACCCCCTGGCATTACTTCTACCATGAGTGACTGTTCGTCAGCTTCGAGCATTATGTTGACTCCTGAAAGGTGATTTGTCTAGTCTTTTTAGATCTCACATATAAGTGATTAATGTGTCACATGAGTCATATGTAAAGCAACATATGAGATGATGCTGAAGACTAAATGAAATCAGTGTCATGTTCTGATGGTGAGCATCTTTCTTATTATCTGTCGTTTTAGACTGTTCTCTTTTTTCCATCACATCCTGCTATTAAGCTCCAGACACACAACTGCGTGCAGGACAGAGGACCAAATATTCATAGTAAACCACTAAGTTTGCAAAATGTATTTTTTTCATTTCTGTTTTTATTTTTTCTTGCAGTGCCGTGGTGCTAAATAATAAATAACACTTTATAGCTGATTGCATTTTAGAGTAATATTTTAAGTGTGTTCTCATGTACGATGTGTACATTTTCGGTTTGTGGTTTGTTGATTGTGTTTCCCTTTAAATGTGTCTTAAGAACTAACAAATCATACATATATTTTGCTCCACCACATACTAGTCATTATTAGTTGGTTTTGTAAGGTGATTTAATCGTATCAAGGAGCTATAGTATACTTGGTTTATGGTTTGTGTGAGTTCTGATTTTTATTTTATTTCTGTTCACAGCCTTGAAATAAACCTTATTGGATTTATAATTGCTAAGCATTGTCTAATTTTAGACGAGCGTCTCTTGGTCAGATTTTCCACTTCACTTTATGGCCGTTCTCGTTAAATCCAGCAAGAGCTGCTGGACAGCGTTCGCAGTAGCGACTTATTCTAGTGAGAATCTGTATCCCGGATCCACATCTATTGGAAATGGTGGCTCTGACGTCACCAGCCAGTGGCACCACGAACCCGATAGCCAAGACTAACTTCCTATGGCAGTGATTCCCAACCTTTTTGACTTATGTTGACTCCCACTTTATCAATATTGGAACCCGGGGACCCCAACTGAAACATTATTGAAATCCCCACCCCCCCCCACTGAGACATTACTGAAAGTTGGGGACCTAATCTGTTGATGTTATTTAATTTCCTCAGCTGTCACGGACCCCCTGAGGAGGCTCCACGGACCACAGGTTGGGAACCACTGCCCTATGGGATCCATATAATTTTACAGCTGCATGTGTTTGTTTCATTTAACGACCCATGAATTTTATACAAGCATTGTCAAAGCCTGTTGGCTTGGCTTTTACATGGTTCATGCACACAGAGACAGCCAATATGCATACATACACATTCACACGTACATCACACCTACATACACATACGAACACAGAGCAACACACCTAGGCCCACTCATGCACGCACAAGGGTGCATGTCTATAGACATCCATTCAAGCAGACATCCAGCCACCCATGCATACAGAACAAGACGTAGAAGGATTCATGCACGCAGGCCACTGCACATTCGGAAAGACATGTAACTGAGCAAGACACAGAAGCGCACACAAAAACTGCTCATAGAGTCCCAAAAAATACAGGTCTGGCAACACGCAGACATACCTAGAGGGACGAGGGTAAAGACTGAAGTCGATGGATAGACTGATGGAGGAGTAGAGAAACAGTACACATATAGGGCTCCATACATTCACACGCTTCCTCATCTACAGCCACCAATACACCCGGATCAAGTGATACATGAGTACCAGTTACACAGACCAACAGACGTGCAGACACTCATGCACACATGCCAACCAACATATGGAAATCTATTCACACAGCCTAATAGACACAGAGGCACTTATTCAACCAAGAGCAAAAAACAAACAGTCATCCGTGCACACAGACCTCCTGGTAGGTACACGAGTACCAGTTACACAGACCAACAGATGTGCATGCACACAGGTCAACCAACATATGGAAATCTATTCTCACAGCCTAATAGTCACAGAGGCACTTATTCAACCAAGAGCAAAAAACAAACAGTCATCCTTGCACACAGACCTTCAGGTAGGTACACGAGTACCAGTTACACAGACCAACAGACGTGCAGACACCCATGCACACAGGCCAACCAACATATGAAAATCTATTCACACAGCCTAATAGACACAGAGGCACTTATTCAACCAAGAGCAAAAAAAAAAACAGTCATCCGTGCACACAGACCCCCTGGTAGGTACACGAGTACCAGTTGCACAGACAAACAGATGTGCATGCACACAGGTCAACCAATATATGGAAATCTATTCTCACAGCCTAATAGTCACAGAGGCACTTATTCAACCAAGAGCAAAAAACAAACAGTCATCCTTGCACACAGACCTTCAGGTAGGTACACGAGTGCCAGTTACACCGACCAACAGACGTGCAGACACCCATGCACACAGGCCAACCAACATATGAAAATCTATTCACACAGCCTAATAGACACAGAGGCACTTATTCAACCAAGAGCAAAAAAAAAACAGCGATCCATGAACACAGACCTCCTGGTAGGTACACAAGAACCAGTTACACAGACCAACAGACGTGCAGACACTCATGCACAAAGGCCAACCAACATATGTAAATCTATTCACACAGCCTAATAGGCACAGAGGCACTTATTCAACCAAGAGCAAAAAAAAACTGTCATCCGTGCACACAGACCTCCAGGTAGGACTGCGTGCAGACTAGGAGCCAGAAGCAGGAGCGGCTAGTGGATTTTTTAGGAGGCGGGCGGCGGGCGGCGCGCGGCGACGGGAGGATTATTAAAAAAAAACACTTACCTGGATCATTGCCGCTGCTGCCACTACCACTGCACCGCTCCTCTGCTGCAGACACAGGCTCCCAGCCTGCCCTGAGGCCAATCCTGATGCTGCTCAGAGCAGCGTTAGGATTGGCTGGGAGCCTGTGCCTGCTTTCTCCAGGAGAGAACACAGTGCGCATGTATGTTTGGCCAGCCCAAGAATGCCTGCCTAAGAGGGGTAGTGCTGAGCACTCCCCCTCAGTGGTCGTCACCCCCAATGCCCCACCCTTTTTACTACAAAACGATAATAGACTTAGCTTATTATCGTTTTGTAGTAATAGGTTTGCAGCTGCTGCTGCTGGTGGTGGGGGGCGACGCTCCTCCACCCTAACGGAGGAGTCACTCCTGGCCAGATGTCAACCGATGCACATGGAGATGCTCGTGTACACACCCAGGAGACAATATAACAGATGAGCACACACACATGTGCAGACTCACATACAATGATATGGAGACATACATTCAGGCTCAACAACACACACAGGCACACATTGGTGGTGGGATGAACGAATGGACAGCGGCCTGCCTGGGTGAACAGATAGCTGAATGGATGGGTGTGTACCTGGTGCTGGATAGATTCAGGCTTCATGTCCACCTAACATTTACACCCTCATTATAGAAGATCACACTGGAGGTGCAGAAAGAAGGTGGAGTGTGAACTCCCTTGAATCCTTGACTCTCCATGGTGAATTATTTCTGCTTAGCGATGGAAGACTTCAATATTTTTGGGGTTGCTCATCTATTCTTGCTTTCTTTGGAATGCCCATCCCATCCTTGACCTCTTTGGTACAATTCAGTACTTGCATCACTTTGTTGTGATTTTGCAACTTACGATTTCAGTTTACAAATCTTGAATACCAGGTGGATTTTTTAACAAGTCCAGGACAACTTACATTAGAAAAAACATTTGACTTCTATAGAGAGATCTGTCACCTCTAGGTGAGTAGTGCAATCTGCACGTATTACTTGTACTAAACTTCATTTTATACAATAATCATGCGTTTTGGCGTTTATAATTTTGACAAGTTCACTAGAAGGCACAGCCCACTTCGCACATAGGGCCAGTGAGTTTTTGGAGTGAGAGGTATGTGAGTGTCATTCGTCAGCTTCAAAGCAAAACGTTTCAGTTACCAATTCCATGGAGGACCGTGTGCAATAAACTCTTTTTTGAGGCACTGGCAAAGAAATAAGCTGATAAACCATGATGAAAGTGATTGCTTCCTAATTGTTATAACCCCGCAGATTTCCCATGAATGAATTCTGCAAGACATACATTACACTTAAACGAAAATGAAGCATTGTCCTTGTTGTTCTACCGGTACAGGCAGTTTTTGCAATGGTTGAGACATAACCACACCCTATTTCATATATAAGTGGGCTTTATTTGGCTGTATTTAGCAGGTGTTTTTAAATAAGTGTACGCATTTTGTCAAATTTAGAAGACAGAAGGACGGAAGTAACCTTTCTAAGACTGAACCCTGTGTCCCCATCTGGTTGCACAAATATTTCTGCAGCAGGTGCAGTAACCCCGCCCGACGCGAGCACAGTCATTAACATAATGGGTGTAGCTGCGCCTAAAAAGGGCTCGACAAGAGAACTATTGACCGAGTTGCAGATTCTAAATAATACAAAACCGAGCACTTTAAGACGCCTGTTTTTCGTCGCCTTTCAGTCGTAGAGTTTTTTGAGTGAAGTTTTGGGGCGCGGCCCACGAGGATGAAAGCGTCCAGCAGGTGAAGGGTTACTGAGGTGCCGCCCCTCCTCCTTCGCCACAGGTAGCAGCAGCCGAGCGGGAGAGCAGCTCTCTGGCCAGCACCAGTCTGAGCGGCGGCGCCTCAGATGCAGCCCCGAGTCCTCACACAGCGCCCTCCTTCTGCCGGGCGAAGCGCGGCCGAGCGGGAGGTAAGAGGTCCCTTTTACAGCCAGGGGCCACCAGCGGATGGGAGGGGTGGGCATCTCACCGGGTAAGACGTCCCTTTCACAGCCAGGGGCCACCAGCGGATGGGAGAATGGGCATCGCACCTGGTAAGACGTCCCGTTACCAGCCGGGGGCCACCAGTGGATGAGAGGGGTGGGCATCGCACCTGGTAAGACGTCCCTTTTACAGCCAGGGGCCACCAGTGGATGAGAGGGGTGGGCATCGCACCTGGCAAGACGTCCCGTTCCCAGCCAGGGGCCACCAGCGGATGGGAGGGTTGGGCATCGCACCTGGTAAAACGTCCCTTTCACAGCCAGGGGCCACCAGGGGATGGGAGAATGGGCATCGCACCTGGTAAGACGTCCCTTTTAAAGCCAGGGGCCATCAGCGGATGAGAGGGGTGGGCATCGCACCGGGTAAGACGTCCCTTTTACAGCCAGGGGCCACCAGCGGATGGGAGTGGTGGGCATCGCACCTGGTAAGACGTCCCTTTTACAGCCAGGGGCCACCAGCGGATGGGAGGGGTGGGCATCGCACCTGGTAAGACGTCCCGTTACCAGCCGGGGGCCACCAGTGGATGAGAGGGGTGGGCATCGCACCTGGTAAGACGTCCCGCACCTGGTAAGACGTCCCGTAACCAGCCAGGGGCCACCAGTGGATGAGAGGGGTGGGCATCGCACCTGGTAAGACGTCCCGCACCTGGTAAGACGTCCCTTTTACAGCCAGGGGCCACCAGTGGATGAGAGGGGTGGGCATCGCACCTGGCAAGACGTCCCGTTCCCAGCCAGGGGCCACCAGTGGATGAGAGGGGTGGGCATCGCACCTGGTAAAACGTCCCTTTCACAGCCAGGGGCCACCAGGGGATGGGAGAATGGGCATCGCACCTGGTAAGACGTCCCTTTTACAGCCAGGGGCCACCAGTGGATGAGAGGGGTGGGCATCGCACCTGGTAGGACGTCCCTTTCACAGCCAGGGGCCACCAGGGGATGGGAGGGGTGGGCATCGTACCTGGTAAGACGTCCCTTTTACAGCCAGGGGCCACCAGTGGATGTGAGGGGTGGGCATCGCACCTGGTAAGACGTCCCGCACCTGGTAAGACGTCCCTTTTACAGCCAGGGGCCACCAGTGGATGGGAGGGGTGGGCATCGCACCGGGTAAGAGGTCCCGTTCCCAGCCAGGGGCCACCAGTGGATGAGAGGGTTGGGCATCGCACCTGGTAAGAGGTCCCTTTTACAGCCAGGGGCCACCAGCGGATGGGAGGGGTGGGCATCGCACCTGGTAAGACGTCCCGTTACCAGCCGGGGGCCACCAGTCGATGAGAGGGGTGGGCATCGCACCTGGTAAGACGTCCCGCACCTGGTAAGACGTCCCGTAACCAGCCAGGGGCCACCAGTGGATGAGAGGGGTGGGCATCGCACCTGGTAAGACGTCCCGCACCTGGTAAGACGTCCCTTTTACAGCCAGGGGCCACCAGTGGATGAGAGGGGTGGGCATCGCACCTGGCAAGACGTCCCGTTCCCAGCCAGGGGCCAGCAGCGGATGGGAGGGTTGGGCATCGCACCTGGTAAAACGTCCCTTTCACAGCCAGGGGCCACCAGGGGATGGGAGAATGGGCATCGCACCTGGTAAGACGTCCCTTTTACAGCCAGGGGCCACCAGTGGATGAGAGGGGTGGGCATCGCACCTGGTAGGACGTCCCTTTCACAGCCAGGGGCCACCAGGGGATGGGAGGGGTGGGCATCGCACCTGGTAAGACGTCCCTTTTACAGCCAGGGGCCACCAGTGGATGTGAGGGGTGGGCATCGCACCTGGTGAGACGTCCCTTTTACAGCCAGGGGCCACCAGTGGATGGGAGGGGTGGGCATCGCACCTGGTAAGACGTCCCTTTCACAGCCAGGGGCCACCAGGGGATGGGAGAATGGGCATCGCACCTGGTAGGACGTCCCGCACCTGGTAAGACGTCCCTTTTACAGCCAGGGGCCACCAGCGGATGGGAGGGGTGGGCATCTCACCGGGTAAGACGTCCCTTTTACAGCCAGGGGCCACCAGTGGATGGGAGGGGTGGGCATCTCACCTGGTAAGACGTCCCTTTCACAGCCAGGGGCCACCAGGGGATGGGAGAATGGGCATCGCACCTGGTAGGACGTCCCGCACCTGGTAAGACGTCCCTTTTACAGCCAGGGGCCACCAGCGGATGGGAGGGGTGGGCATCTCACCGGGTAAGACGTCCCTTTTACAGCCAGGGGCCACCAGCGGATGGGAGGGGTGGGCATCGCACCTGGTAGGACGTCCCTTTCACAGCCAGGGGCCACCAGGGGATGGGAGAATGGGCATCGCACCTGGTAAGGCGTCCCTTTTACAGCCAGGGGCCACCAGTGGATGTGAGGGGTGGGCATCGCACCTGGTGAGACGTCCCTTTTACAGCCAGGGGCCACCAGCGGATGGGAGGGTTGGGCATCGCACCTGCTGAAGATCACAGGGCGCAACAGGATACCAGCCGAGAGTTTTCTGTTGAATGCTTGTATATATCTCTGGTGGGAAGCTTTTCTACCTTGTTTCTTATGCAAGTATCAAGGCAGTATGAACTTTAGTGGTCATTTGGGGTCATGATGAATGGAATAATGCATGATTTATTTTGATTGATGTATTGTTTAAGATCGTACTCTCTGCAATTGTAACAGCGATCCTGCGGTCCTCTTGCCGGGTTTATTTTTATGGCAAAGTGCCTTTCATATTCCGTCTGCAGTTGCACATCTTATTAATGCATTAAATGAATGCCCTGGAGTTCTGAAGATGTGAATGTTGCATGGACACTTGTTTTGATTGAAATTTGCATGTATTTATGATCAAAGAATTTCTAGCTTTGTATACAGTAACCACATAAATTACTGCAATTCTACCAGGAGCACGATACTGAAGGCAGCATACAGGCTGAGCAGCTTTTGATTTACTTTTGATAAACCCCTGAGTAGGAGTTTATTTTAGGAAAGGAAAAAAAAACAAATACGCGTTCCATAGCATTTTATTTCCTCACAACAATTTGCATACATTGGGCCCGCCCACTTTATATAGAGTCAGGAAAACCTTCCTGTGTCCGGCGGCGTAGCCTCGTCTGGCTCTGCCAGTGTAAATCAAACTTACACAGCAACGCGGGCACGGATCTACGGGTCGGGCGCCACAGAGCCTCCGCCCTATTTAGGACAGACATTCTTATGTACTTGTTTCCTGTTTGCACCCATCAAAAAACACTTAAGACCGTCTTATAGAAAGAGCTCCTGGGGTGGAACAGGCACTTGCGCCCGCTTTGTGCGCCCCTAGGGCACTTTGGTATTACAGAAGCCGCCTCAGACACTTGTGCACATGTAGCGCCAATCTCAAGACGATGTTCCCTCATTTGCATTGGGACGCTGCCCCTTGCCAATGGAGTAGTAAAATCTTTATTTAGCTATAATCAAGACCATAAAGGAACACAGCATCAACATACAAACATATCATACATAAAGACGGCATGCACACTAAATGATGCATATATTACAAAACTAATGATAAAATCAACGCAAAAGATCCAATGCAAATAGCGACCCCCAAGATCACTGATATAAAATCATCCAATAGTAGCAACAGAGTCAATCAAGCCTAGAGTACCTCAGTCTCATTGTCACTTTTAAAAAGCAGACTTAAAAAAATTACAGGTTCATTGAGCAGGAGCTGGAGGAACGTAAGAGCACAATGAACTTGCCTAAAATTCAGCTAAGCTAAAATATCCATGAAACATTATAAAATGTAGGGTATCCCTCCTAGACACATTGCCGCAAGGGCCCAGTGAGCCAGCCGGGCTCCAACTGCTGGGAGACGCCAGAAGATGATGCAGCATGTTAAGTCTCAATCTGATCAACAAAAATCTATCCCTGTCACTATTTACCATAAATAAATACGGTCCCATGGTCTGAACTGTTTTTAGCAACATGTGACCCTGTACCATGGGTTTCATTAGTTCTGCCTGCTCTCTATATAGTGACTTGTGTTCCAAGAAATGGTTCTTCACCCACTAGGTTCTGGGGTACACAAGGACTTGGGGCTGTGAAATAAATCCTCCCTCCCCAGACTGTTAAAAGAATCTTTAACTTACGCGATCCACAGGATCTTATCAGCATAGGCAAGAAACAAACAATCCTTGAGGATTAGCCTATTCAACTGGGATTCCTCTCTGGTAGAAACCTTGATCCAGTACAACAGTGGTCTGAGAGCAATCATATCTCCTGTATATTTAATTCCTAGCTCATCATGCACACGGAATGCTGGGGTACTTTGGGGAACCTGCACCACTTGTCTTAAGAACATATTTTCAACGATCTGGATATTATTAACTTTCATGTATCCCTATAAATCACTGCCATGCAAGATCTTGGAGACAACTCTTGGCCTGATGAATATTAGTCAGGATTCTGGTGGGCCTGGACCCCAGCCTCTGGGCAAAGCTAGCAATAGCAGCATTGGCCTTGATAACCTCAACTTTCTTGTTATTGATCAAGGGCTTACAGTTTATATTGGAGTCAAACAGGATCCCAAGATAAGAAAAAGTTGAAACTTTAGCCAGGGTGTGAGTACCCACCATAAATGTTTTTGATCTGGTTGTCCACGGGCCCACTACCATCACATTTGACTTGATTAAGTTAACTGCAAGGTCCAAGCTGGCCATGAAGGCTACAAACGAATCTGCCTGACCTAAAACAATATGGAACCTCAGAGATTATATTGTTTTCATCTGCCCACAACATCAGCCTATCTAATAGTATCCTCCCCATGACCTTCACAGTGGAGTCAATCAAGGATATTTGCTGATAACCTTGGGGATTGTCCTTGCCACCCTTTGTGAATTCCTGTGACAATTACAGTAGTGGACCACGAGGGTGGTGTGCACTCTTTTTCAACGGCATTTAAAACCATTGTCAAGGCTGGACTCCAAATCTAAACATCATCCAAAAATAAATCAGGGGGTATCCCAGCAGACCAGGGGCCTTGTTACGAGATAACTCAATTTTGCCCTGACTGATTTCCTCTAATGTAAAAACAAGATTGGCCCTACCCACTGAGGACACACCCCAATCATCTGCACCTTCAAATCGACACACATTTGTAGATCCCTTCAAAATGTGCTATCTATTGATGCAACATAATTTGGTGGCGTAAAGCAGGACCGTTTTCACTTGCAAAACAAGGCTGATTTATGACACGCTAGAACTGGGAACTATCTTTAGTGGCACAAGTTTGGGCTAAGTCGTCCCACGCTCTATCTCTCAAGATAGCTTCACAGTTACCCTTTCTAATTTACATTTGGCCATGAATTGCTGGCGCTATTGTTGTGAGGCCTCTTGGCTTCCAAGAGGAGGAGTAGCACGGCCACCTGCTGCAGTACATCTTCATATTTTCAACTAGAAACACATGTAATCCACAATTATGTTACATTTCCATTTTTACCTCCACGTTTTCGAACTATCCGTTTTTGAAAGGATTTTCTTTTACATACTATCATTACAACACTTTTTGCCTCTTCTCCATTTAATGTCTGATGAAAGGAGGTAAACACCTCTTTCTTGAATAGCAGAGAGGGGTATCTAGATGACTTGATTGTAGGAAATGTAACACTAGGGGATCACTTCTGTGGTCAGCCTCAGGCACTCTGGTCATGTCCACTCAGTGTCGTATTAAGGATTTTTGGGGTCCTGGGCAAAAGAGATTTTGGGGGCCCCTGCTCAGAACAACTTTGAATTCTATTCTCATTTTCTAGGTAATACAAGCCTGCATGTTGCCAAAAAACGTTCAGAAGGGGGGGGGGGGGGGTAAATAAAAAACATTTGAACTTTGCCTTACCAGGGGCCTCAAGGACCTATTGATGACATTGGGCAAAGAGAAACCAAAGTAGAGGTAGGCAGAGAGGAGAGAGGTTGACATACAGAAATAGATGTGTAGGAGAATGGCTCCTTGTTGCAGTTACCCCACTCCTCCCCACACTTTTTGCCTGATATTGATGCTGACTTGCTGAGAGTGTGCTGGGATCCTGCTAACTAGGCCACAGCACCAGTGTTCTTTCACTAAAAATGTACCATTGTTTCCACAATTGGCACACCCCTGGCACACAGATAAGTCCCTTGTAAAAGGTACCAGTGGTACCAAGGGCCCTGTGACCAGGGAAGGTCCCTAAGGGCTGCAGCATGTGTTGTGCCACGCTAAGGGACCCCTCACCTAACACATGCACACTGCCATTGCAGATTGTGTGTGTTGGTGGGGAGAAAAAGGCAAAGTAGACATGGCTTCCCCCTCAGGATACCATGCACACAAAATACTGCCTGTGGCATAGGTAAGTCACCCCTCTAGCAGGCCTTTCAGCCCTAAGGCAGGGTGCACTATATCACAGGTGAGGGCATAGCTGCATGAGCAATATGCCCCTACAGTGTCTAAGTCAATTCTTAGACATTGTAAGTACAGTGTGGCCATATTAAGTATATGGTCTGGGAGTTTGTCAAAACAAACTCCACAGTTACATAATGGCTACACTGAATACTGGGAAGTTTGGTACCAAACTTCTCAGAATAATAAACCCACACTGATGCCAGTGTTGGATTTATTTAAAAAATACACACAGAGGGCATCTTAGAGATGCCTCCTGTATTTTACCCAGTCTTGCAGTGCAGGACTGACTGGTCTGTGCCAGCCTGCCACTGAGAGACGAGTTTCTGATCCCCTGGGGTGAGAGCCTTTGTGCTCTCTAAGGCCAGAAACAAAGCCTGCACTGGGTGGAGGTGCTTCACACCTCCCCCTGCAAGAAATGTAACACCTAGCAGTGAGCCTCAAAGGCTCGGGCTTCGTGTTACAATGCCCCAGGGCACTCCAGCTAGTGGAATGCCCCCATCCCGGACCCAGCCCCCTCTTTTGCTTTCAAGTCCGGGGAGATAATGAGAAAAACAAGGAGGAGTCACCCCCTCAGTCAGATCCACTCCTAGGGTGACCAGAGCTGCTGTGACCCCCTCCTTGGAAAATCCTCCATCTTGAGTTGGAGGATTAAGCCCAATAGTCATAGGGATGTGCTCCCCTCACCAATGGGTTGGAGCACAAGGAGGGTGTGGCCACCCTCAAGGACAGTAGCCATTGACTACTGCCCTGAGACCCTAACACAGCCCTAAATTCATTATTTAGGGGTGACCCTGAACCCAGGATTGCAGATTCCTGACAACCTAACAAGAAGAAGGACTGCTGACCTGAAAACCCAGCAGAGAAGAAGGAGACGACAACTGCTTTGGCCCCAGCCCTACTGGGATGTCTCCAGATTCAAAGAACCTGCAACAGCGATGCATCCTGTGGGCCCAGCGGGACTGCCCAGCAATTCCAAAGGACCAAGAAACTCCAGTGGACAGCGGCTCTGTCCAAAGCAACACGAAGAAACCATCTTTAAAGGGACTCTCACCTCACTCCTGAAGCGTGCGTCCCCACCACTCTGCACCCGACGCCCCCCAGCCAGTGTCCAGAGAAACCAACACCGCAGAGAGGACCCCCAGGCGACTCCAACGACGTGTCCACCCTAAGCCGACCTCCGTGCACCCCCACGACGACGCCTGCAGAGAGAATCCAGAGGACCCCCCTGACCGCGATTGCCCGGTAACAAAGAACCCAAGACCTGGAAGAAGCACTGCACCCGCAGCCCTCAGGCCTGTGAGGAACCAACTACCGTGCAGTAGTGACCAGCAGGCGGCCCTCACCTTTGCCCAGTCGGTGGGTGGCCAGAGAAGACCCCTGTGCCCTGCCTGCATCGTCAGAGTGACCCTCGGGTCCCACCATTGATTTCAATACAAAACCCGACACCTTGTTTGTACACTGCACCTGGCCGCCCCTGTGCCGCTGAGGGTGTATTTTGTGTGCCTGTTTGGGACCCCCCCAGTGCTCTACAAAACCCCCCTGCTCTGCTCCCCGAGGACGCAGGTACTTACCTGCTAACAGACTGGAACCGGAACACCCCTAGTCTTCATAGGCGCCTACGTTATTTGGGCCCCTCTTTGACCTCTGCACCTGACCAGCCCAGTGTTGCTGGTGATGGGTGTTTCCTCAAAATCTAACCTGTACTTACCTCCCCCAGGAATTGTTGAATTTTGCAGTGTCCACTTTTAAAATAGCTTATTGCCATTTTATGTCAAACAGTGTACATTATTGTTTTATTTCAAAGTCCTATCTTTACCTATGCAAAGTACCTTACATTTAATGTACTTACCTGCAATTTGAATCTTGTGGTTCTAAAATAAATTAAGAAAATAATATTTTTCTATATAAAAACCTATTGGCCTGGAGTTAAGTTATTGAGTGTGTGTTCTCATTTATTGCCTGTGTGTGTACAACAAATGCTTAACACTACCCTCTGATAAGCCTCGACCACACTATCACAAATAGAGCATTAGTATTATTTATTATTGCCTCTGTCAAGCCTCTTGGGGAACCCCTGGACTCTGTGCACACTATCTCTCATTTTGAGATAGTATATACAGAGCCAGCTTCCTACAGATAGCAAGAGAGAAAATTCAATTTCCCAGGGAGCCCTTTGGAATATAGGGGCTCTGGGGGCCCCAGGCAATTGCCCGCTTTGCCCATGCCTTAAAACGTCTCTGTGTCCACTTCAACTGCTGAGAACCGCTGAGCTTCAGTCTCTTATGTTGGATTTGCTCTTTCTATTTTTCAACTGTCTGGGCTTCACACCTACAGCTCTTAAAACATTCCATTCTCAGCATTCACTCTGCATACTAAGGGCATGATTATGAATCTGGTGGTCTCAAGACCGCCAGACTCATGGTGGCAGTTGGACCTCCGCGGCTGTGGCGGTCCGACCGCCAAATTACGACCCTGGCAGTCGGACCACCAGGGGACCGCCATCTCCACCCGGATCTCTGATGCTGATGGTGGTCTGACTTGTGCGCCGCCGTGGCTGATCACAACCATGTTCTCCACCAGCTTTTTCATGGCAGTTCAACCGCCATGAAAAAGTCTGGCAGAGAATAAGCGCTGGGGGCCACAGGGTGGGCCCTGCACTGCCCACCACATTGACGTGGGCAGTGCAGGGGCCCCTCTCCTCAGCACAGTCGGAATGCGCACTGTCTGCTCAGCATTCCGATGGTGCTGGTCGGCCCCCATGCAATGGCACTGGACATGGCTCCATGTGGAGCTGAGTAAAATGCCGCCACACGTTTTCCACTGGGCGTAATAGGGCAGGTGGGGAGACCGCCAGGTCCGTGGCAGTATTCTCCCCACGAGTCTGGCGGTCAGGTTTTCCAACTGCCAAACTCGTAATCAGGCGGAAACTTTCAGACACCAAACATGCCCCAATGTAATCATCAGCCCTGAGTGTATGCAATTGAAAAGAATAGGGCCTTCCCTTTCCCAGTCAAGGCATTATATCACTGACAACATGTATTCTGAAGTAGTCACCATACAACCGTGTCACCTCATTCATTGGGATCTGAGATATAGCACATGTGACTGATATTTGGTCTCAGTCACACCGATTGAATATACCAGTTACCATCTTTTAGGAGGAGGTGGCAGTGCTTAATTTGAGACAGTGGTTGCCGGTGGGGGCCATCAAACCTCATTGCTGGTTACTGGCTCTTATTTTTCTGCATCAGACATTGAGCGAGAGCAAGAGAGGGAAAACCACACAGAGGGAAAAGAGAGAGAAAGACAACAAAATGTCACAAAGGGAAAATGCAAAAACCTGCTCGCAAGAGTCAGATAAAGGGGCAGGCAGTGTCTGGTAGTAAATTAAAGAAGCATAACATGGATTTAATTCTGCACAGCCTGGTAGTCAGTGTGCAGACATTTAATTGCACCTGCAGTGTGTTTCTGAGCAGAGCGTAGGGCACCAGCACTCATGGTTTCACAAGTTAAGCACTGGGAGGTGTTGCTTCACAGCGAGTGAAAGGCAACTGCCACTGCGAAAGTCACATGTTTGGTAAGGTTTAAAGGACCTCTTTGAACTCTTGCCACATCAAACATTGTAGCACTTGCAGGCTACACCTGTAAAGAAGGAGTAAATCTGGGTGCCTGTGGGAGGAGGTAGGATTGGGTGCTGTGGGGTAGTAAGTAGTTTTGCTGATGGAGGAAGTAAGCGTGCATGTGGCAGTGCTTGCATTTGTGTGTTTGAGTGTCAATGTGCATGCACATGTGTGTTTTTTCCAGTTGCATGTGTGTGTTTTGTGTAACCTGGGTGTCATGTCCTCCCCCTCTATGGTGAACATCAGATTGACCCTCATTAACTTTGGTGAGCCATCTGTTTAAATGATAGTTATCAGCTCCCCTAGAATGAGGGCCTCTCTACAAAGACGGGGCAACCATATATACCCTATGGGAGTCTGGGTCTACGTAACATAAGCAAAACACAATGGTCCTCCTCTGTGGACCTGTAGTGTGGTGAGTGCCTGATGGCTGTTTAAAGAGCCTGTAAAAGTTCCCTCAGAACACCAGAAGTCTTTGTTTAGTTCCTGAAAGTGGCAAAATGACTACAGACATACAAGGCCATCAGAAATACTGAATCACTCATGCAGGGTTAAAGTTGCATTAAGGCACCCAACTAAGACTTCCAAACACGCCTTCATTACCAGTCTCCTTACAAAGTAATACACTGAGGTTTAATGAAGATTTCTTTACCAGCGTTTCTATGGGGAATATTGTCTTTTGACTGGAATGGCAGTCCTGACATAAGATCAGTGGAGCCACTTGTCTTATTGTGGGCATTCCTGACATAAATTGCTGCTATCCTACACATAATTGTGGCCGAAGCCACTGCCTTATGGTGAACATCCCTGCTATTTGATGATAACTGGGCATGAAAGGTACAATCTGCCTATGTGTGACAAAGTACATGTGATCCTTTGCATTTTATAATATTGGTACGCTAAGGTTTAGAGATGACACGGATACATAATACACATAAAAAGCTGAGATTTCAGGTCAAAACTGTGTTATTTTAATGGGTAATATGGAGCATTTGGAGGAATTCGGCACATTTATCCAAAATGAAATGTTTGTGTTTGATAGTAAAATGTGTGACTTTTTAGAAACTTGCAAATAACTGCATTTCCAAAATATATTTAAAACTGATTTTTGAGAAATAATTCATTCTGAGTTCTAAAGACCTATTTCTAGTTTACATCCTAAGTCCATAGGGCACTAACTGCTACTGACATTGTTTTATGACTTATGTACAGTAGGTCCTCAACTGTGTTGATAACACTTTTTTATTATATAATGACTGTTGATATCTTATCTTCTGCAAGATTGGAGTAAACTGTCTATGTCTGATCCTGAAAGGTTTCTGTAACCTGAATGCTATAATTTCAGCCTGGGCCTGTAATACTGGTGTGGCCCATGTGTGTCTGGCCCATGACTCTACAATTTGTGCAACTTTTGATTTTTCCATGTTCCCTTTTACAAGTCTACTCTTCATCCTACCATATGACCATATGACTGAGAATCTTCTTGGAGTTTGCAGTGTAATACTGAAAGGAGGTGGAATGCAGAAGTTAATGGAGATGCTATATCCCTTTTCTGAAAAATGATGAAGCGTGAAATTTCATACCCAGATTCTTGAACCGTTGATAATACCTACAGCACTTTAGCCCATTTATAAGGAAAGTGTGCTTAAAAATAAAGTTTGACACAATTTTTCTTGGGAAAGATAAACAACCCTGGAGAGGGTAAAGCTTTTCTGGCACATCATAAAAGCATTCATGCATTTCTTTAGTACCCATTCACTCACACACGGTTACATTCAATTCAAAGTAGCTATTTATTCCCCACAATTTTCACCTTTCACTACAGACCACTGCCATGTAACATGTAACAGTCTACAAAATGACCATGTAAATTTTTCTTTTCTCCCTGTCAAAGATCACCATATCCTCTCTTAGAATAAATTAATAGTGGAATATATAATGTTATATTGAAATTTCCTGAGATAAACATTGTAAGAGTGTAGGATCTATTTCCAGACACAAGCTGAGTGTGCCTGTTTGCACTCTCTTTTGATAAACAAGCTATGGTATATCAAAATATAGCTACCTCCCTCTGCCAGTATGGAGATTTTGCTACAGCTTAACTGCTGTATCAATTAAAATATTAGATTTTATATTCAAATAGTGTATGTCATGGAAAGAATCACATATGGTGTGTGCAGTAACTGTGGAAAAAGACAAATCTTGAGACAGGTGTTCTTATAGTTTGGTATAACGTATGTGCTAGATAGCACATTTTGCTTAGTCGTAGAACTTGGAGTGTGAATGGTTGAGCAAGGTTTCACACTCCAAACATTTCCCAAAGGTTTAGCTGGGCTGTGCATGGAGAACTGGAAGATTCTTGTAGTGTCAAGCAGTTCAAGACTCTAAAACATGGCTTACAAGAATCATCATTTAACTGGTGATTATTGTGTCTGGACCTGCTACACTGGGGAGCCAGACATCATCACTCCCAATCCTGTATGCACTTCAGGACTACACTGCTGAGGTTGTCAGCAGTTGTTATCTGAGTAGATACTGTGCCAGTTGTCTGTAATTCACAATTATCTGAGGTTAAAGCCTGGCAACATTTTGGTGTGCGCCCCTTTTTATGGCTCCATCCTCTCCCCCTCACCTATTCTGCCTCTCTGCAGCAAACCGGGCATGTATTGCCACCTTTTGTCATCTTACATCCTCACATTGCTGGCTATCTCACAAAGCCTCCCGCAATACTCCTGGAATCGTGCATGCAAAATTGACCATGACTTCCTTCCGCTTGATTCCTCTACTTTCTTTTTTTCAGAGTTACCCTCTTCTTACCTTTAATTTTCTGCATACAGTCTATTTCTGAGTATATAATCCTCTCAGTCTCATGCCTGTCTCCTTTAAATTCTCTTACTGTGATTCTGCGATTGGCTGACACCTCATTTCACAGATCACAAACTGTCCTTTAAAACCCTGTTCCTGCAACCTAATATGATGTCATCTCCGCTAACCTATCTATCTCACCAAACCATTCACCTGAGACCACCTAACCCTACTAAAGATCACACCTAAGGAGTATTAATCAATCTATCACAGAGTAACTGGTATAAATGTGTGTAATTTTTTGTTGTAATCAATTAAGAACAACCCCTGGATTAACCATTAACCTTGAGTTCCAGAGTAGTGTGCTACTTGCCGTACAGAAGTTCAATACCTCACCAGGGGTAGTAAGTGCTATATAATTCAATAACAATTACAATGGTAGTCAAGGCTTGTATTTCATAGAAGCAGTGGGGGCATTAGTGCACCCATATGTACTGAGACGTAAGGAGAGTTTTATGCCAAGGGACTCAGACAATGAAACAAGCTGCTTCTTTTAAGGAGAAGACACTATGCTAGCACAGGAGCATTTATGATGCCCACAAGGGCAACACTGTGAGAAATTTGTGAAATGGAGTAGGCAGAGTGAAAAAGCTGCCAGCTTGCTACAGGAGAGGAAATGCACGGTGGTGTTTTGAACCTGTACCATTGGTGTAGGGGATGACAGTGTGCCCTTTATTGGACATGTTAACCAAGTTTCATTGTAAGTATGTGTATTGCCAGTTGTGTATTATATTAGCAATGGGTATGTAGGTCATGCATCAGCATTTGCTGTTGTATATCAATACTCTATTATTTTTACATCTTTTCTTACCAAAATGCAGGCAATCACTCAAAATATATGATAAATGGCATGTATTACCTGGAATTCGATTAGCAGAAAAAGCGGATAGAATGGGTCTTGTTCGTCCTGGTATCCTTCGCATGGTTTCCCCTAGACTTTTTTGCCTTTTGACCTCCTGTATTGCTGACTTTGGTTTTGCTGGCTTTAGGAGTCTGACACTTTACCTCTGCTGACCAGTGCTAAAGTGCATGTGCTCTAGCCCTAAACACACAGTAACATTGGTGTATCCACAATTGGCATGTCTGATTTACTGGTAAGCCCCTAGTAAAGTGCACTGCATATGCCCAGGGCCTGTAGATTAATTGCTACCAGTGAGTCTGCAGCACTGATTGTGCCTCGCACTTTAGTAGTCCTTTAAACATGACTCAGGCCTGCCATTGCAGAGCCTGTGTGTGCAGTTTTAAATGGCCATGACGACCTGCAAGGCCAAAACATTCTAATTGTTGAATACATATACGTCACCACTAAGGTACACCCTGGACAGCCCCAAGGGCAGGGTGCAGTGTATTTAAAAAACTGGAGATCTGCTTTTAAGTTTTACATGTCCAGGTAGTAAAAATCTCTTAAATTAATTTTTCACTTCTGCAAAGCCTATTTGTTCCATAGGTTAACATTGGGATTACCTTATTACATTTTAAAAGTGTAATCTCCAATTGGTACAAGATTGATATTTTAAATTTGGTGTCTCTGGACTCAGAATGTAAAATCACAATGTATGGTCAAGTTGGATTTTAAGTTGTAAGTTTGAAAATGGCACTTTTAGAAATTAGGCATTTCCTTCAACCGTTCTGTGCCTTCTACTTGTTTCTGAACCACCCTTGGGGTAGGTGACAGCTGGGCCTTGTGCATTTCCTCTAGACAGTCACACTCAAAGGGAGCTGAGGTGTATTATTCACATCCTGATGGCCCATCACAAGGCAGATGGGCCTTTCTGAGCTAGCTGGGAGGGAGGAACTGACACTTGCATCTAAATAAGGCTGTGCCTGTCCCCCCACAAAGGTGTACATAACCTCCTGTAGTGTGTCTGGATCCAGTGGGGTAAGGGCAGGGACTTTGTGCACTTCAAAGGCTTCTCATTGAAGTCTTCCCCACTTCAAAAGCACAAATGTGTAAAAGTACTGGAGCCCAACCCCACCGAATTAGTACACTTTTGGACCTAAGGACATTCTACCAGGAAGAAAGACTGCTGTGCTGCTGAAAGGACTGTCACTCTGCTGTGCTCTGCTGGACTTGCTGGATTTTTGTACTCCTGCTCTGCCTGCCCTGCTGCCTGCTGACCTCCTTTCCTGGTAGTGAGAAGGACTGGACCTGAATCTCTACATCTCCACATCCCTAGAACCAAGTGACTCCAAGGGCTTGTGGCTTACCTCCTGTTCTTCAGTCTCAGGGACATCAAATACCGCCTGCAAATCTCCAACAGCACCTAGACTCTGCCATCTGTGAATCCTGCTCTGCCAAGTGGTGCCGATCCAGTCCTGGACCCTTGGAAGTGGGTTCCTCAGCTGTGTACTGAGGAAATCTATGCATCACCTCCAATCAGAACTGCTGCATCTCTCCTTGATGCCAACGCATCACCTTCTTATCGCCGGCTGCGCGGATCAGTGATGACTCATCACGTTTATCGCAAAGGGTTTGATGCTGCATCTCGAGGACATCGCATCAATGATTGCGCGGCTCAACAATGACGCATCCCCCTGACTGAGTGGATTGGAACCAACGCATTGCCTTCGCATCAGCCCTCCTGCTCCCTGCACCTGATCTTTGACATCAACGCAGCCCTTCATACAATGCACTCTTTCAGTGGGACAAGGTTGGTCCCTGTAGCCGACCCGTGCTCCATAGCTGTCAGCCTGAACTTTGGATGTACCGCTATCTTGCAGGACCATATAGCCCCGGTTGTCACTTTCAGCTTTCAAGCACTACGTTTGCAGATATTCTTTAAAAATTCATATCTTCATATCTCGACTTCTACTCATTGGAGTTTTGTCATTTTGGTCTTGTTTTGTTCTTTAAATTAAGATCTATTTTCTACTTGGTGTGGAGCATTTTTGTGTGGTATTTTCACAGTTTTTTCTGTATTTAGTGTTGCACAAATACTTTACATATTACCTCTTAAGTTAAGCCTGATTATTCTGTGCCAAGCTACCAGAGGGTGAGCACAGGATGATTTAGGGTGTGTATCTGAATTACCCTAACTAGAGTGGTGGTCCATACTTGGACAGGATGCATACCTCTGCCAACTGGGGACCTCATTTCTAACACGCATTATGCCAGGTTATGTGAAGATAGCACTGAGAAGTGTGTTCAAGTTATTGAGGGCATTGAGGAAGGCATGCAAAAGTTGGTATTATATAAAGAAAATAACGACGAGGGACTCAAGATGCCATACTGTGAAAGTTTGTTGGATGGAAATGGAGTGACTGTTTTGCCAGATTTGACCTTGACTCATACCAGGATCAGTAAGGAAGACATGGACATGGTGTTTGAGAAAATAGAACTGTTGTTAGAAGATGGGAGTGGTGCTGAATACAACCGTGATCCTATGCTGATGGAGGGATGGTGATGGGATGGAAGGTAAGCTATTGAGAAAGTTTATATTGTAACCTATGGCCAGAATCTACTTGGATGAGGACAAGAAAAAGTAAATGAAAACTAAATTGCTCCCTAATGCTGAAAATCCTGTCATGCTACTGGAAAGCACACAGAGGGGTGTGGATGTATCCTGTAGCTGCTCGTCACAATTTTTTTCTGGTTTATAGAAAAATGTGCAGCATTGCATTACTCTTAAAGAAGGCGTACTGCCTTTGGGTGATAATATTCATCTAGTACTCTCATCACGTGAAGGAACCATCGAAGAAAAAGTGAGAACAGTTAGTGAAGGATTATTGAGCATATACAATCATTTGTGTGTTTTGTGACCATTGTATTGGCAACCAAATCAGGAGTAAAGACCTTTACATGTGTGTCCAGTTAAATAAAATCTTTAAGCCAACATAAGTGTGGACCTGCATCATATGAACAATATTGCTGAATTTATATCTATGACAGGTGTGATCTAGTGTGTGTATCATTATTGATCTATCATTGGCTTATCATCAACTGTGTCTTTTCTTATATTTGTAATGCACAGGGGAGTGTAAAACTTTGTAGGGCTGTCTTTGGTAGATGTTATATTCTACCGCCTTATGCATATGTTGGCTTCCTTATGTCTTGTCTTTACACAGCAAAATCATGGTTCATGTCTGTGATGCTAAAGAGCGCAATCACCATTTGTGGAATGTGTTGCATGGGTCAGAGAGCAGTGGCCTGACTAGGAAGAGGGGAAAATGGCCGATGGGAGTTGGTGTTGCCGTTTGTTTGGCACATACTTTATCTAAGGATGTTGCAGAACCTGTTATTTGTTAGAGGCGTTGAGAAAGGCAATGGATCCTAACTATAAAGATGAGTTAAAATCCTTTTTATGAGTGAGGGAGTACTGCTCAAAGCTTTTCAAAATTTTGCAAATTTAGTAGATCCTTTGTGAGGCTTTCCTAAGATGGCCCAAGGTGATTTTCATTTGATCCAATGACTGTAGAGCAGCCTTTCAAATGGTTAAGAAGAGAAATAGTTTTCCTTCCATAGGTAGGTATGACATGCCTGTTTACATCTGCAAAAGTCATCATTTTAGGTCTGCTCTCTGCTCCAAACCATCCACAGAGAACACCCAAACAAAACCTTTCTATGAGGATGCATCTCTACTTAATTGTGTATGTGATTGGCAGCAGGTGTATAAAAGTGTTTTGTATTTGCCTCTCCTTGGTAATATTTCACTCAAAGAACTTCAGCTTTATCATACTGCGTTAAACAGGGCAAAATGCATCCCTTATTGCTTAAGATCTTTGTGATTTAGGAGGCTTTGTACAGCAAACCTATTTGTAATCAAAAACACAAGAGATGATGCGAGGAGTGCTTGAAAATAGACAAAACCACTGTCATTCACTCTGGGTAGCATTCCAACCCATTGTTCTTCACCCACCGTGCCACTCTGGAAAGAATCCCACCTTATGTAAATCATTACTAATCCTGCTCCTCATTGGAATGAACAGTTCATCTTGAGCTGCCAGATGTGGTACTGTGCAGAAGGAACCACAGGGAACCCCAGACCGGTTTCAGCCTAAGGCTTCGCTGGTGAGTTAAAGCTTAGATCCTTGGCACAGTGAACAAGGGTCCCACATCACAGCCTGTCCTTGCCAACTTAGGGTGTTACATCAAAAACACAAAATATGATGGGAGGAAAGCTTGCAAATAGTCCAAACCACTGGCAATTGCCAGGGGTAGCAAGCAAACCCATCGCTCTTCACTGACTGTGCCACTCTGGACAGAGATCCACGTTGTGCATCAATGAAATGTCAAGGGGACAACAGGTTTGGTGGAGAGAATGTGGTGTTTCGACCAGACCTACTGACTTCTGAACTGGGGAATCAGGTTTGAGTCCTGCATCAATACAACATCCTGTGACTATACTCTGGGCAAAACACTTTAATCTATTGTGCCTAAAGAAATAAAAAATTAATGGGACCTTGTGTAATGTAACAGGTACTGATGTAAAGCGTTCCAATGCCTTTGGACCGAGTACTTGCTATATAAATCTGCAAAAATGCCCCTGCTGTGTAGATTCATGGTCACCTCTCATCCGTGCTCTGTACAAGCCGTAGTCTGATGAAGCTCTATGCTGTTCTAACCTCTCCTCTTAAGCTACAAAGTGGACTTTGTCAGATTTTGGAACATTTTAAAGAAAATAAATACATATAGTCTGAAGGTCATTCCAGAGCCTTGCTGGCTGCCCAGAGAGGGCTCTATTGCTAACTTCTCTCATTTTTAATATTTCTAAACAGTCAATTGCTTTCGGTCTGTTGTAAACAACATGAATTAAATTTCTGGTTTATTGTGTATTATCTGCCTTGATTTCATTTGGCTAGAGACAATCTCTCAATGTCAATATTTGAAACTGTTTTTCTAAAAACTGCTCTCCAGGAGGGGCAGGATCTAATTATCATATGGTATGAATGTGGCAATGTGTCTCTCATGTTCATTAAGGAAACACACCTAAAAAGATTTGATGGAATTTGATCTGTCTTGGTCAATATCAGGTTCAGCTGGAATTCTGGGCATCCAATTTAACTTCTAAAAGCCATGGCAGAGTAGGGCAGACAGCGAACAGGGATATTTCGATCTATCTCATGATATGCCCCTGAATATGTATTCAGGAGTCATCTGCATCAGAGGTATCAATGTTTTGTTGCAAAGTCTCAATGAAACCACTGCCGCCCTTCGTAGGCACAGTCAAAGCGTGCAAATCCTGAATTTTTGTATCTGACATAACCGTCTCTAGGCACTTTTTGGGATACCCCTTGCACATTTGAGCTGGGCAGAAATAATAGTAACATATAGTTAATCAGATACGTACAATATTTTCTATTGTGGGATTCCTGCAGAGCTTGACCATCGCTTGACAGGGCCTTAAAGTGCTTTTCAGTTGGTCGAGTATCTGCTTCATGTGTTACGTATGGTCAGTAGAGGATGTCATTTCATATTATAAATCTCCAACCTAGGACTTATTTGGTCATGCAAGAATAGCTCCATACAGTGAATCAATGTGCATTGCAGTGCATTGCAGCATGCTGTGCAGTCTGCTTGAGTGCATTAAACAGGCAGACTTAGAAGATGGAGTCAAGAACAGGAGCCAGGGCGCAGCTGTCAGGGGGTTTCTGCCGAGAGATTGGCTCACTTCCTGGATCCTGTCACATCCAAAAACTCTCTGCTTCTGTGAAATGGAACTGAGGAGGAGGGAGCTGCTCACTTCAGGCCAAATCTTACACGGAGTGAAACAGATAGAAATACCTTTTACGCAATCTGAAACCTGTTTTATGCTATCACAGCATACACCTTTGCAGGTCTGTGAGGCATATCACAAGCTGAGCCTGTTGTAAGTGCTCAATAAGTAAAAACATAAATAAATAGATATTTAGCCAACTATACACCAAACTACTCTAGTATTTGTTGCAGTTTTATGTAAAATGACTCAGCTTGCCCAAGAGTTCCAAAAACATAGGGACGGCTTTATACTATTTGGCGCAAAAGCGGCGCAAACTTACAAAATACAGCTGTATTTTGTAAGTTTGTTACGCTTTAGCATCAAAAAATGACGCACATGCGGCGCTAAAAAAGTATAAATATGGGCCCTAATGTCAGGTATATCCTGTGCCAGGCTTTCAGAACCTCACTAAGAAAACTCGTGGGCCCCATCTCACTTGCTACATGCTTAACAGCCAACCCCTGAGCTCCGTGTGACCTGACCTTCAGACATTATGGGCCTGATGTATACTTTTTAGCGCCGCATTTACGTCATTTTTTGACGCAAAAGCGGCGCAAACATACAAAATTCAATTATATTTTGTACGTTTGCGCCACTTTTGCGTCAAAAATGACGAAAATGCGACGCTAAAAAAGTATAAATCAGGTTCTATATCTACATTCATGGATTAGTCGTTGCTGCCACGCACCCAACCTCTTCTGTGAAGTGCTCCCAAGTGACCCTGTGTCGTGTCTGACACCTTCCGCCCAGTGCTTAATTTGTGCTTGTTTCCGGTGCTGAGCACCGGCACTTCTTGTTGAGGGCCGGAGCTTATTCTTCTTCCTCAATCATTTGTTGCTAGCCAAAGAGCATGGGAAAGACAGAGAAAGGGAAAAACGAAAAGGGAGAAAGCAGAAAGCTGCAAGAGTGAGTTGAAGGGGCAGGGTTTGGCTTTATATGGATTGAAGAGGCCCGAGATGGCTTCAAGATTACGCCGCCTCAGTATTCCGCGTTCGCACATTTAATTGCAGCAGCCGCGTGTTTAAGAGGAGGGCTTTGGGCACTGGCACCTTTTTATTTACAAATTAAGCACTGCAAGTTCAGCCTCTCCGGCTGTGGGATTCTCCCATTTCGACTTTTGGTTCCTGAGTAGCATGTTCATTCATTCAACGTGTTGTTCACTAAAGCTCAAGACACTTTGTGGTGTAGTACGTGTCGGCTAGACACTTATGTTGCTGCAAATAAGACAGTTTGTAAAAAAAAAAAACCATAAATGTTTGTCTCCCAAGCATTGACCTTGTTTAAGTAGCATTTCAAATCTTGACATTTCTGCATGTCTGACTCCGCCTTTCATCACTCGATCACGTGGCAGGGGGACACCAGGGGTGCCGCTGACAAGCTAGCTCAATATACACAGCTCCACTGCAGTCTCATTGGATTCAAATGTACTTGTGCCCTTAGCAGACGTAAATCTGTGAGAACCTTTCAAATGCTATGTTACATGTCCCCATCCGGTGTTCAGGGATGCACTGCTAAACTGCTCAATATTAGTGCCTAATATTGCCGATTCCATGAACCAAGAATATTTAGTTATGTCCGAATTTTATTGTGCCCACGATTTACTCAAACACATTAAGAATTGGACCCTACATATAAAAAGAAACTGCCACAACTCATTAACAAAAAGAGATATATTGGTGTAAACCTTCACAGCAACTTAAGAAATAAAACTATTCAAGAAAAATGGATGGACATAATAATCGTGCTTTAATCATCAAATTTGTCTCCGCAAGAGTAATATTCTGAAAATTATTCAAAACAAAATTTAGTGACCAGTTGCCTACATTTCGCGTGTCTTTGAGGAAAAGATGCCCAATACCGCATACTTTGCTTTTAAGAATGGAGGTGATCAGCTGTACCCTTTTTGGTAATTAACGTAATTCCAGAGTGTAACAGCCTGAAATCTTCCAAATGTGAGGATTTTCTAGGGTTACGCACCAAAAAGGTTCCTACCAATTTTCTTTGGAAATGAATTGCCTACTGGGACACCCTGTCGTGTTTCTGTAAAACAAAATAGCAATGGTCCTAACGCAATAAGAGTTTTCTCCCAGCTGGCAAAAGTGTTTCTGGTGACGAACTCAGTTGAAACTCCACCGCCAGAAACCAAGTGGTTCCTCCATTGGAAACTGAAGGGAGGGCAACAGGATGGGCCCTGGGCAGACCCACTTCCAGTTTTGGCCAGAAGCGCAGCTACTGCCCACTAAATGACCCTCTTTTTTACTGCCTTTTGTAGAAGTAGTTTTTTTGTGTGCTTCGAGAATGGGAAACACCTTAGCAACATTTGTGAAGACCCATAAAGTTTTGAACATTGCGTTAAAAAATCTGCAGGCCACCGCCCTTTGATGCCACGTGAACTCCACTTTCCTTTATCTCTCCTGGTGCAGGATAATGTATATGTACTTTTCCACTTGAATAAGTAAATGTGCGTTCGTAAAAGTCAGCCAGTTCCATTGTGGGAATCAGAATTTGCATTTCAGAATCTCAAATGCAACATGTGTGTATCAAAGTGAGCAAAACATAGCAGTGCAAAAAGTTTAGTGGACCAATCCCATTGTTTCTAAATTATGTGCATTCCTCCACAAAGCTCAATGGTTGATGGTAAACAACATTTCCACATTTTCTTCTTATTTGCTATGGCAGGCTTATTGAACGTTTTATATTTGCATATCTTGCTCATCCAATCGTTAATATGTTTTTTTAATTTGATTTTAATTTAATTTCAGAAGCACAGAAAGGAGGGTGTGGGTTCCACCTCAAAAGAGAGTCTATTTATTATTCTGTCCCTAAGAGATATCAGACAAGTAAGAGGAAAAAAATGGCTGATGAATAGAACATCAATCAAAAAACACAGCGAGCTCCTCATTAAAATAAACAGATGAGATATTACACACCATGAACACAGATATAATGCGTTCAAGCTATTTATAGAAAAAATTGAAACAAGCACAATCTAATCAGTAACAATTATCAACTCATATGGAAGAGATGAAAGAAGAAGAGAAAAGGCTAGGCATGGCACAACAAAAAGTTTGGTGCACATATTTTCTAAGAAAGAAGGGTAACAACACTAACATTACTTTTTTTGCAGTTTTATATAGCGAGAACTTGGCCAAAGAGCGTTAGAGCACTTTACATGAGCACCAGATTATAGATACATTTTTTGGTGCTGGAAAATTAACTAATTTGCCCAGAATCAAAGAATATTAAGTTGAGGCCGCGTTTTGAACCTGGTCCCAAGTTCCAAAGCGGGCAGCAGCTTGAGGCCCATATTACAGACAATGCCTTAGAGGTGCAAATAATGTGTGCGTCCATTTTTGGCACTCCTGCAACACTGTCATATTACAGAAGGGACCACAAGATGCTTGTGCAACTCTTTCTGTATTCATGGTAACGCCGTCACACATATACCACCGGCGGCGTGTTTATAGTGGTGTTCCCATGTTTGCATGGGGCCGTGGTCCAGTGTAAAATACTTTGCCTCTGCGCCAGTGCTGTATTATGGATGCAAGATCATAGACAAAGAGGCCGCCAGGCGGTATATTGATTGTGCATAACAAAATGGCGGTGCACAGTCAGTGTGCACCCGGAAAGCAGACTTCTGACATCACAGATATCCCCCTTCAGAAATGTGCCACCTGGACAGAGAAAGGAAGACTGGATATTTGAAACAGCAGGTCTGCCTTTCACTAATGTGTTGCCCCCAAGGCAGCGGTGCAACGCAAGTTCATGTCATGTTGGCAGGAAATGATGTCACTGCCCCTGTCTGCACCGAGCGCACCTCATTAAAGACGCGCCATGGCACAAAGAGGGACTATACTCCCTAGCTGTCACATGGTCCGTATGGTCCTTAGGCCACATCTCCTTCTATTACTTCCTTACCACATTTTTCAGAGATCAGAGGCATGGATTGGCATTTATGTTGGTTGACTCTAGCTGGCGAGCTATAGATTTCTACATGCTAATGAGGTGTTTGGGAACCGCTACAAGATGTCAGTGAGGGGTTTGGGAGCCAATACAAGATAGCAAAGTAGTGAAGTTGAGATTAAAAATGATGGGCCGTATTACAGTAAGGGTGCACTTCCCCGGTATGCTCCACTGTGCACCTCTAACAAGATGCACCTGGTGCAGAACAGGGCAGTGCACCATATTATCCTCAATGCACTGCCCTGTTTAAGATTAAAAGGGGGGACATGGATCCCCCTATAGTGACTGCTTCCACCTGCAGGAGGATGTCGACGGCGGGGAGGGTGGTTCGTTGGACTCTCCCTACCCTCCCTACAGAGGACTGTCTTCATGTGGTGCTCTGATAATACAAATGATACTTCACCTGAATCATGGATTCTTCTTGTACAAACTCCTGTTAATTAGCAACATGCCTATTCTGTTGAGTCATTGTGCCTGCTCGAGACAGCAGTGCCATCGTATCCCAGTCAGTGACACGGGTTAAGTGATGGTCTTCTAGGTTACCTGACCATTGTTTGGTTCTGGACCCACTTCACTAAATTGTCCTATTGTTTTATGGGGAACCCTTACATCCCTCTTGCTTTATACTCTTGAGCCCTATCCCACATTTTGAGGGCACAGAGGCAGCAGGACACACCTATGTACAGGGCAATGATTTCCTCCTCTCCTTCTCCTAACCATTCCACCCCACACCGTACCTCAAGCATGTTGGGATATGCTTTGATTAGAAGGGATTCAGAGTTCACCATCTGTGCACCCTGTGGCAAAGGCTGCCCCCAGAAATACCAATAATATCTGGAACAGCTAATCACTTAAATCTTCGAGCATACACTTGATATCTAGGAAAGAACTTCCCTAAATACTTTCCTGTAATATCTTTCTGATGTAGACTATTACTGAGATGTAGTCTTCACCCTTCCCCTCATGGTTGGTCCCACACCATGGTAATTAAGATGAGCATATACAGAATGCTCCCCACAACTTCCCAAGAACTTATTTGAGAAGCTGAAAAGATTCTTAATAGTTTCATGTGGAGAACTAAATGACAACAACTTGCATCTCTTGAGAAGTATGGGATGGGCTCAAGCTTCAATTCACTTGCTTCACTTCATTGTGAGGCATAGGTCCTCTCAATCTGATCCCACTCACTTACCCTTTGCTCTCAAATAATTGCAGCAGGTAACTTCAAATCCTCAAAAGATCTAATACTTACTCAGTACCTTCACAGAACCATCACCTAAAACCATGATAGTGCTTCAAATGTGCGACAAGGCACCAAAGCAGTGCTAATACATTAAAATACCTTCAACATGGTGAAATCCGATAATATGGATTATTTATAGGAAATACAATCCCTAACATGAAGCCTGTAGCTTGTTCCTTTGCAAAGTGCTCTGTAACCCACTGAGTCTGGTCCACGCTAAATAAAATTGTTAATAAAAAAAATACAGTAAGTGAATTATACCTGTTGCTCTGGACCAACCTCTGGCACCTGAGAATGAACCCTCACTCCTGAAATTCTGGAAAGAACTCAGGACCCTAAAATTTTCAGTTTATTTCCTCAATCAGTAACTTTCCATCCCTCAATCAGTCACTGTATGTATTATGTACAAACCTTGGTCACCGTAGAATGTGATTTGTGGTAACTCTTCCTCTGATGTAACTATGTCTAACTTTTGCCACCTTGCCATAATCCCATAAATTGCTTTCGTAAATGTCCATCCATTGACATCTTATGCTCATGCGACACACAATGCTAAAGTTTATGTAAACTACTCCCTATATTTGCCCGCTAACTTTACCGACCCCAGCTTAGGTCCATGTTAGACAAACACCACATAAGACAACATGTAATAAGTTAAATATTGTGTTTATTGATTTATATTATTTTATTGTTTTAGGGATTTTCTATGAGTTATGAGTGAAGAAACTTAGATGATCCTCGCAAACGACTGTTTCCTTAATAAAAACATTTTGTTCTAGTATTTAGAAAGGTATTACTTTGCAGGTACATATTTTATTTTTCTACCCTTATTATGGAGATAGGCACTATAAAACTGTAAAATATTGGAAATGGACCACCATATGCAGAAATTATAACATAATATTGATAGCATAAAAAAGCAATGAAGATAACCGCGTGCAAATGCTGTGTAGATAAACTAGCTAGCTGGCTAGCTTTTAAAAAAAGTTTGTGTTTATTGTGAAACAGCAAAAGAAACATTTTAGTACATAGGATAAACTGCAAAAACTGATGGGGCAAGAATAATAAACATTGATTATAATAAGAAAAGTGAAAATATAAATAAATATAAGAAAAGTAATGCAATCCACCAAAGCCGTAGAATAACGGAATTAGAAAATGGTTAATGGGAAGGGGTATGGAAAGGGAAAATTATCTAATTATGTTGAGAGGATATAACAAGATATACATAGGTTCACCTCACTCAATGGACTTTTTCTATGGACTTTTTCGGTAAGTGTAAGTTGCTGCCAGAAAATGTTGTAATTTAGGCCTATTTAACGTAGGCATGAATTCACAAAACAAGAAACGCCGTAGTTACTCAGGGGAAATTCAAGAAATTCTAAGTTATTCATGTGTAAACCTCTGTGTAGGATGAGTGTAAGTATCAAGAGTTAGGAGCACCAAGGGAAGCAATCATGAATGATAAATTGCGTAAGAGGAATGCTCCGCCACATGCAGGGTAAACTTTGTGAACACTCTCAAAAGAGAAGACTTTAGAAGCATTCAGGCAAACTTTGAAATACCCTTGTTGCACCTAACTGGACAAGCAATTTACTAAAGTGGGATAAAATTAGGGCAACGGTATCAATCAATTTGAAAGTGTAATGATGCTTGTAAAAGTTCTGTAAGAAGAGGTGGCATGTGTGCAGAAAATGTTCTAAATGGAGAACAATGCAGTGAAACAGAAATAACTTTCCTTTTGAAATTGTATGTATGAGTAGGGTTAAAGAATATTGGCACATATTTATACTTTTTTAGTCCTGCATTTGTGCCTTTTTTTGACGCAAAAGAGCAAAAGCGTAGCAAACTTACAAAATACAATTATATTTTGTAAGTTTGTGCTGCTTTTGTGTCAATAAATGATGCAAATGCTGCGCTGAAATAGTATAAATATGGGCCATTGTGTCAAATGTACAAAGGATTTGAACGTTCGTAAACCCCTTCATTTGGTAAAGAATGCAAAAACCCTTTTTCGAATGTACTAAGCACATTCATCGATTTTGAAAAGGTTGTCTGGATCAGTAAAGAGGTTTAGCAAGCCATACCCGAATCGATATTTGGAAGGAGTGTTTAGGGCATCCCTTCCAAGTACCTATTCCCTTTGGTATGTATTAATGTTCTGCAACCAACATTTGGGGGCTAAACATATTTTACAGACTACACAATGGTAGTGTAACCCACTCGCAAAGGGGAAGGGGTCCACAGCAGACCTTGTCCACTTTATGAATGTTGAAATAAATGTTTTTTAGGAGTATGCAGTGGTCAATGGATGATTACCTAGGCTAAAAATTTTTTTTTTTAACTTTTAATTGAAAAAAAAAGCATGTTTTCATATGTTTTCTTTTAAGGAAAACGGGCTGCATTTAAAAAAAAAAATTGCTTTATTGAAATTTGAGATGTGGTGTTCCCCAATTTGAGACTTTCCTCATTAATATTAATGAGACAGGTTGAATTGCAGCACACAGCATAGAATTCAGTATTTTGTGCAGCAAACGAGTAGTACATACAGTAGGTCAGTTCATAAAATGCCACATTGGTTGCAAAAAATTGCTAAAAGTATTTTACAAGCAGTGTTACACCTAGCCCCGGATTACTTCTAGGTGTATTAGAGGAGAATATCATACACACAGAAAGGGTATTCCTGAAAATGTAGTGTTTGTCTAATAGTACAAGTCCGGTAAATTTGCAATGGAAGTTAAGTCATAGCCAATATTACATGTTTATTAACCTTTCTTAACCCCTCAGCTGCTGGGCCTTCCAACCACCCCCTTGTGCAGAGCCCTTTTTTCACTATTTGGGGATGCTTGCGCTACGGGCTCCATAACGTTTTTCCACATAAGGTATCTATGCCAAATTTGTAGCCTTTTTTCCACCATCGCACAAATTTTAAAGGTACCCCGGGTTTGTGGATTTCCAAGGAGGGGACCGAGAAAATAGGCAAAATCTAGCAAAATTTAGAGTGTTTTTTGAGAAAAATAGGGAAAAAGTGGTCCAGATAAAAGTGTCTGTTTTTCCCCCTAAAAATGGTACCCATCAACGATTTGCTATACTAAAGTCACCATCTTCCCAGCTTTCAGGAACATGCAGGGCTGAATCACAAAACCTAAATTTGTACCACAATGTTTGGCATTTTTCTAAGAGGTAGCCTATTTTCCCAACTTTTTATTCTCTCAACCTACATGCAGTTTGTGGTGGAAATCAGTGTGAAACCCATGGGTGATCAAGAAAAGGTATAGATTTATGAAAAGAAGACAACATTCTTAAATCAGCAAGGGATCATATGTGTAGATGACTCAAAGATTTACCAAGCTAAGGAAAATAACTGTTGAAATAAAGAAATATTGAAAATGAGCAGGAAAAAAACCAGGCATTTGTGACATTTTCATCTGTAAGTTTTTGTCACAAAGGATGATTCACAAAAGCAATATACCATTACGTCTTCTAGATCCTTCCGGTTGCAGGGATATATACGTTTTGTAGGCTCTCAAAGAACCCAAGGCACCCAGAGCCAACAACTGAGCTTCACTGTACAATGTTTTTTCATTGAGGACCGAGTATAGACCAATTCATATAGCGAAATAGGCAGAGTGAAAAATGGGTATTAAGGAAACTTATGCATTTCTGAAATGAGCATAAGATATTAAGAGTAGGAGTAGTGGTTATTTCTACATCTCTGAATTTGTGGGTACCTATACTAGTATATGATTTGGAGGGTATTTTTCAAAATGTAATCTTTCTTACATGCTGGCTTAGATTTGAAAGGCAAAAATGCAGTGGAATCCAATTGGTAATAACAAATGTGCTACTATTCTCTGTTTCCAAAGATGTTCGGATAAAAATGGTACCTCACTTGTGTGGGTAAACCTAGTGCCCGCAATAGGAAATGGCCCAAAATGCAATATGGATGCATTGCATTTTTCCACCGAAACTGACTGTATTTTTAAACGTGGATAGCTCTAGATTTTGGTCTCTAGCTCAGTCGGGACTTAGGGAAACCTAACCAACCTGTACATTTCTGAAAACTGGACACTTAGGGGTATAGAGTGTTGGCTGACTTGCATGACTCTCACCATAATGTTTTACACAGAATACCTTGCAAACCACAAACTTTGACTAAAAAAACACACTTTCCTCAAATTTCTGTGAAGGAAAGTTCTGGGATCTGTGGTGAGCTAGATACTTCCATCTACTTAGCATTCCCCCAATTCTCCCGATACAAATGGTACTCACTTGTGTGAGTAGGCCTAGTGCCCGTGACGGGAAACAGCCCAAAATGCAACATGGACGCATTCCATTTTTCCACCAGAAACGGACTCTTTCTTTTCTAATATGGGTAGCTCTAGAGTTTGGACTCTAGTTTGGCTGGAACATAGAGAAACCTAGCCAACCTGCACATTTTTTTAAACTAGACGCCTAGAGGTATTGGTGGTGGGCTGACTTGTGTGGGTCTCACCAGGTTTTTTTTTACCCAGAATCCCTTGCAAACCTCAAACTTTGGCTAAAAAACACATTTTCCTCATATTTCAGTGATGGAAAGTTCTGAAATCTGCGGGGAGCCATAAAATTGTTTCCACCCGTCATTCCTTAAAGTAAGTTGATAAAAATGGTACCTCACTTGTGTGGATAGGCTTAGTGCCGTTGACGGGAAACGGCACGAAACACAACATGGCCGCATCACATTTTTTCCAATGCGAGTAGCTCTAGATTTTAAACCCTAGCTCAGCCGGCACCTTTCCAGGGTGTGCTGACTTGGTGGGTTTCACCAGGATTTTTGACCCAGAATCCTTTGCAAACCTCAAATGTTGCCAAAATGCATTTTCCTCACATTTATGTGATGGAAAGTTCTGGAATCCGTGAGGAGCCACAAACTTACTTCCACCAGCATTTTCACAAGTCTCACAATAAAAATGGTGCCTCACTTGTGTGGGTAGGTCTAGTGGCCGCAACAGGAAATGGCCCAAAACGCAACTTGGACATTCCAGGTTTTGGCGGTAATGTAGGAGAAGTGGCCCCTGCAGCGGCAATGATGAATGCGGGGGTGTGCGCGAGTGCAAGAGTGGAGGCGCTCAGATGTCTTGAGGGTAGATGGAAGTTCAGTCAATGGTTGATGTAGGATTCTCCTTTGATTGTTTAGAACTTTGTAGGTGTGCGTGAGAATATTGTACCAGCATCTACTCTGGATGGGAAGCCAGTGGAGGTTTCTGACGTGCAGGGTGATGTACGTTTGTTTGGAGAGGTCCAGGATGAGTCTGGCTGTCGCATTCTGTGGGGTCTGGAGTCACGGTCAATTAACTGCTTCCTTCTTTCTGAACATTACCAAATGCATGGCTAGTGAACATTTACTAATCTCTCCCATGACAGCCACATGGGGCTCAGGAAGACATGTCTTACATGCATCTTTAGCACACTCACTATGGTAAATCTAAGTCCTTCCAGTTTGTGGATGCAAGCTGGGGTGTCTGAGTATGCCTTCCGAGACATCATTTCTCAAACTGAGCGAGGATATCTACTGTTAAAACTAGGACAAACATGCTGGGGAATACTGCCTAAGTTCCCTAAAGTAATGAGCCAAACAAATTTCCTGAGTGACTCATTCACCTACAGTCCTACTTTTGCTTTGAAAGTGTGAAAACTCAATTAGTAAAAACCACCAGGAAAAGGCTGGCGGTAGGGGGACTCGTAATCCCCTGGGCAGCGCCGCAAGCAGCGCTGCCCTGGCGGATTATCACCGCCGGGGCAAATGTGGCGTGAAACCGCCGGCCCCGGCGGTGCGACCGCGGCGCTACCACTGCGGTCGTAATCCCCTCTGAAGCACCGCCAGCCTGTTGGCGGTGCTTCAGCCAAAACAGCCCTGGCGGTCTTGGACCGCCAGGGTTGTAATGAGGGCCAATATCTTGTAGGATGATTGTTTTCACATCTTTAGTATAAGAAAGGGATACAGAACACAATATCTTGTAGGATGATTGTTTTCACATCTTTAGTATAAGATGTGAAAACAATAATCCTACAAGATATTGTGTCCTGTACCCCTTTTTAATAACAGTGGGTATGATACAAGTTATTAATTGAGTTTGCACACTTTCAAAGCAAGGAGAAATGTTGGTGGATATGTCTCACTGGACATTTGTTTGACTTTTTACACTCACCCAGGTTCTCGTGGGCAATCAGGGTTATCCTTGTGTAGTATACATAAGTTCCCTAAAATGCACTTAAAAATCTAGTCAAGCCTTTAACATTTTGCCATACAGGGCGCTTTGTGACAAGGTGGCATACGTTCTGACCCCCATTATGTGCAGTGTGGGGACTAGAATGCACTCGTCAATCAGCGAACAGAACACTTACCATGTTCTGACCATGTATAAAGGTGTCTAGCAGACCACAAGGAAGTCCATGATTTACTCAAGTAGAGAAACTAAAATTCTACGGCTACTTGCCTACCAAAGTAGTGGCCCATGGAAGGTAGGTATCCATGCACAGCCATTTTAAGGTTTACCTAACAGCAGTTCCACTTCAGTCAATTTCCCAGTACTTCACTTTTGCATGACACAACATAAAACACGTAGGAAAACACAGGGCTGGCTGAGATGGGCACTGGCGACAGTAAACACAACTCTTCTGCTTCTTTCCCTGCTTAGCGTAAACTTTACATGGTTGAGCCTTTTTAGGTGTTTCAGGAATGCGGTCAGCAAAGTGTCACTCCTGCAGCCTTGCCGTGTCCTCAAGAACATATGAAGTGGAGACTGCTCCTTCTGTAGCCGTAAGACTTTCAATAAAAGACAACTGAAATTCAAGGAATGATATGAGTCTTCCTATGGTTGCCGTCTGGATCAGGTGGCTAACAGTTTCTATTACCAAGTGCGAGTTTTATGACTCGCATTTTGTTGCTCAAGAACTTGCTCATTCTTATCCACTCCCCCATGTACTTGTTGTAATCAAGTATACAGGTGGGCTTCTGATCTTTGCCATCTGACCTCAAACTGTGATGGGAGAAGTGCTCTCATCATGAATTGTAGTAATCATGTACGCATCACGCCTATCCGAGAACTTGACTGTGAGCAGTTCGTTGGAATGCAGCTCAGTGCTCTGGGATTTCTGGAGCTTTTTACAAACGAGCTCCTGTGGGAATCCTTTGCAGTGACAATGACCTATACTGCAGGCCACAGTGCCAGCTTTGTACAGCTCACTGAACAGCTCTACTCATGTCTAGAAATTGTCCACATAAAGGTTATAACCTTTGTGAAGGCGTGGCTAGACAAGCTCCCATACAATCTTTCCTGTGACACCTAGGCCCCTATTTATGGGGTGTTGGTGTAGGGCAGTGCCACAAGTCATCTTGCTTAGCTGCCCTATGCCAAAGGGAAAGGGCAGAAATGCACCATAATTATGCAATACGTTGCATTCCTGTCCTTTCCCCCTGCATGGGAGCCATTTTGGCAGCCTAGCGCCAATGCAGGCCCCCTATCACCAGGGTGCCTGCATTGCATTCACAATTGTTTTGTGCAGAAGGGGCACCTTCATGCACAAAAACAAGCCAGAGAGGCGTTTTGCTCTTTTTATGTGTGCTATATTCTGCTATATTCTTTCCAGGAGTATAAATCTCTGAAACTTGGCAGACAAATGTTCCACAACAGGCCGAATTTTGCACAACATGTCATGGTCTGGATGGTTCCTGAGCAATGCAGCAGAATTGTCATTGAAATGCAGCATGCTCTGCAATACCAAAAAACGATCTCTGTTCATGTATGGTGCAAAGATGTTGGTTTCCCAAACCATGCGAGTAAACCAGTAGGGCTGCAAGGTTGATTTCTGCACTAACCCCATTTTAAGCGTAAGACCCAAAAATATCTTCAACTCCTCAACTGAAGTGGGAGTCCACTGGCGTGTCCTAGAACTAGACCCTAGAGTGCCTCTATTTTCCCTCAGAAATTGTTTGGCACGCACATTTGTTTGCTGTACAATTTGCTCAAGGAAGTCTGAGTCTAAAACAAAATGGATATAGTCAACTGGTAAAAAGTATCGACTTTACATCCATCGTCACCAGTGAAAGGCGGAATTTGGGACTGTGCTTACGAAAGGACAGCATGACTGCTGTCATCGTGTCCCTCAGAATCGCTGGAAAATGAGTCATCAGATGAGACTCCACCGACTGAATTCTGCTCCATTTTCCTGTCCCTCAGATTCTATCTCAGTATCTGCTTGCTCAGTATCTGATCCTGCCTCAGAGCTGTCCTCCATAACCCGAGTTAGGGATTGGGCAGCAGTCATCCTCTGAGACACCATCTTTGCTACTGGCCAAAACCGTCCTTTTAAAAAACTATCCTATGTAGAAGGCAGATTTGTTGTTTTAAAGTGGGTGTGTGTGTGAGAGAGACGTGTGCAACAGTAAATAAAGATGAAGTCACCTTACTTTATCTTCTTTCCTAAATCTGCAGGTTCTCCAAAACACTAAAAAGGACAAAAAAAGACACACAATTAATTTACCTTGCCACATACCCATCATCACAGCCTTTAGTGCTGGTGGCGCCCAGTGCAACAAATGTTTTTGCCGCCTACCCTCCATGACCTCCTCCTCGGATTCCCCCACTACCAAGGGACCACTGCCTGTTCTTAAAAAAATGAAAATTAAACATTTAATTTTGTTTTTCTAAATGAATCCCGTTTTCCTTTGAGAATAACGGGTCATTTTAACCCAGGAGGCGATCATTCCTGTGATGGCTTCATTCATAGCTTATACTCTTCCAAACCATCACTTGCCCCAAATCAAAAAGAGGTAACTCACATGTGTAAATCACTATGTGACATCTGCATTCACTCCTTCCTTACGTTATCACCCCAGTGGCTTGCTGGATACAACATTCCTCCCAGAACATGGATAAGAACAAAATGGCAACATCACAAACAGACAATTTTAATTGAAGAAAAAAAAGGTCAGTACTCTTCCTTGACTTAGTCGGGAGGGGCATACAACCAACAAGGGTTGGACCACAAGATTTTGATACTTTAGGGATAGAGTTGGGGTTGGCCTGTGATTATATATCTATACATCCCCTTTTGCCTGCTGGTTTCATTGGCAGGGGACGGTACTGTATGTCAGTCTGGCACCTGTTTTGTGCATTCCAAAGCAGGTGTTGAAATGGTCTCGCTACCACTATACACAACACCAGCATCGGTGTGACATTGTGGCAGACTACTCACCAAGCTCACCGCTTACAAAGTTCACCACATATTTGCTCCACTCATTGTTAAGTTCTGTGAACTGCTTGAACCATGATATCTTTTGGGTTACAGTCAAAGTGACTTGCTGAGCAGTCACTATGGTGTCTTTCAGCCAGATTACTGCCCATGATCAGAGTTCAAATGGTGGTTTGAACTTGCTCCCGGGCAGATGGTCACTAAGCAGGACATGGTCTCCTAACTTGCTCTCTTTTCTTAATCCCCTTCATCTGCTTACATGAGCATTGTTTCTCTTGGACGACATCACTATCCAGAGCATACGGCACCCAGGATGCATGACATGGAATGGTATCTGCTAGATAATGGCCAAACAGTACCATAGCTGGGGAACTCTTTGTGAGCATATGTGGGGTGCTGCAGTATTCTCTAAGGCCCATATTTATACTTTTTGTGCCGCATTTGCGCCGCTTTTTGGTGCAAAAACGGCACAAACTTGCAAAATACAATTGTATTTTGTACGTTTGTGCCGCTTTTGCATCAAAAAATGACGTAAACGCAGTGCTAAAAAACTATAAATTTGGGCCTTAGAATTTTGCAGATAGCCCATTCCTAATTTTCACCATATAACTTGGTTATCCTCATCATCTAAATTTGCGCGTGCATGAAACGCACAGACTCACTATTGATTTGCGACATCTAGGTATTATCCTGTAGTGCTTATTACCAAGGGGTTGAAGGTACTGACCATGAAAAGGGGGCCCATTGTCTGTTTTAATTTCCTGTGGAACCCATGTGTTGCCAGAATCTTTTACATCTTCTGTATCACTTCCATGGCTGCAGTGAACTGGACGAATTCAACTAAGGGGAGCTTGCAGAAATCATCTACCACAACTAAAAGGTGCAGGCAAACTTGAAAAGTCAGCACACAGCCTTACCCATGGAGCACCAGGTAGTGACTTGGTGATGATAGGAGGTGTAGACTTCGGAGGGCAGGTAACTTGGCAGCGAATGCAGGTGGCTATCATTTATTTGACTAAGGCATCACTGTCAGGAAAATATACCTTTTGTCAAATTCTCATTTTTGTTTTCACAATCGCTTTGTATCCATGCTGAGCTAGACCAAGGTTGCAGTCTGTCAAATCTCTTGGTATGACATGCTGCTTCTCCTGCAGTGTTGTTGTTCTTTCTGTGATGCAATGCATGCAGCCACGTCTGCGCTTCAGCAGTCCTAAAAAGTAAAGTGGCAATCAGGCACTCCCACCTACCGCTCCTTACTGCTTGCTTTATTAGGCTGGGGTGTTCATCTGGCTGAGTTTCAGCGACGACCTCCGGAACCTTAAATGGGTGGGGCATGGATTCATCAATGACCATCCAAACATATTCTTCTGCTTCTTCGGCCACAATACCCACAGGCTTGCACACGACTCTGCTTGTGTCCGATGCAACTTCTGTAGTTTTGTCTTTTTATTTGCTTTGCAGCTAGGGGTGCCTTCATGTGGGCTGCTCGTGCCTCTGACAGTTCATTAAATCTGCCCAGCGTGAGTATGGCTGCCATAGCCATCTTGCCTTGTTGCAGTATTTCCCATGTCCTCGTGGTAAATGATATCCTTGAATTATCTGAGCTTTATTTCTTCTTTCATGTTGTCAAACCCAAGTGATGTTCAGTAGCCTACATAGTCGGTCACAAAAGCTGTCAATTGGTTCTTTAGGATTCCTCTTGGCTTGTCGCAGACTGAACTGTTCATAGTCGATATTAAGCAGGGGAATGGATTGCTACTCAGTGGTGTCAGAGCAGCATTGCAATCTTTGTCTTGTCTGATCCTGTCCACTGTGAGAAACATGATGTGCATCCCCTCCCCCACCAGGTGTAGCAAAAGGGCTTGTTTGGTAGTGGGATCAGTCGGTGGCTGCTGAGATATAGTTTTTGGATATTGCCACCCATGTTTCCCATCTTGTCTTCACTGATGATGGAACAGTCAGCATGTCAAAAGGCTGTATGTTATGAGAGGTGATAGGCAGCATGTTGACGAGTCACTCAAGCTCTAATTGTTTGACTGCCACATGGTTGCCGGGGGCATAGTGCAAATGATTTCTATAGCAGCCAATTGTAGTTTGTTACAGGAGCACCCGCCCCTCATTTTCTTTGCCAAGGCAAAGTGAAGATATGCTGGCAGTGCTCCGTACTCACCGTGGGCAGCAGTTCGCACTGAAGCGAGCAGTGCGCTTTCTTCTGGTGAGGTGACCAAGGAGCAGAGGCAAAGTATCTGGCCACCCTCAACCTAGCACATAACTCAAGCAGGCTGCAAAAAATCATAAAAATGTTAGTAGACCTGCTGGTCAAGTAACTTGAGTAATCTACTTGACCTAACTGTAATGTACTTGGCCCGTAAACAGGTCTCAAATTGTGTGATCCTAGGCAAATATTTTAGTTTACAGAGTCACCTTTTTCTTTATTCTCACATATAAGTGCACCTTCAAATATGTGAGCTCAGCATTTCTGCTGTACAAAAAAACCTCTTTTTTATGATTATATAGACTAAACATTTGCTTCATGTAGAAAAAGATTCTAGCCCATATATGGGACACATGATCCATGAATTGCCTCGTAGTTTACTAATAGCATTGCCATCAGACCTGGAGTGTTTCTCCGTTTATGTTTAAAAACTCACTTTTAATAAATATAATACTAAAGCATGATGTGGTAGCCCACTGTCATTTACAGACAGTACATTTCCACTAAGTGCCCAGAAACCTCTCCCACTAACTTGTAGCTTGACTGATCAAACTATATACTGTATTAAAAATAATCAGTGAAACTTGGGTTTCAGAAAACATATTTATACTTTGCCCATCACCAAGTAAAATGTTATGATTTGTTTTCATACTATTAAAATCATTTGTTCATCATAAAGAAGTAAATAATAAAAGGGATTTCACAACTACTAAAATATATTTTTAAATGTTTGTTCAGTTGACTTAGTTATTTAAATGTGTGTTAGTTAAAACTTGACACCCTACCGCCCTTCACTTCACACTCTTTGTACAGCAGGTGAGAGAGTTCACCTTATAAAATCCTGGAACTCTGCAGTCAGAAGGAAAATTAATTGTAAGAAGGTAAACTGACTTTTTAACTCTGTCTCTGAACACAGTGCAAATGTCACAAGATAAGAACTAGATTTAAAGGTGTCTTTATTACTCCTTCACTTTCTGACTGAACAGAACACCTGTTCTTTGTCAACTCACCAGAAGGAGAAACTAGGTCCTAAAAATAGCTCAACCTGATAAAATATGATTCGCCATAGCGAGTGGGTGAGTAGATTTTTTGATACCTGTCAAGGACCACTCTGCCCCTCAAGCCTGCAGCAAAACTGGAGCCACCCTTCATCCACCAAATAAAGAGTGCCCCCACGCAGGACCAATTCATATCACAGAAACACTGCCAAGAAAGTAAACAGGTCAGCAGCCACACTCCCATTCACATGCAACAAATCAGTAAGAGGAGCCTCCACGTTCACTAGAACTGCACACTACCCCTCTCTCAGGCGGCTGTATCGTACATCCTGCAGTGACCATGCAGTGAGACAAACGTACTCACTCCAACAATGGCTTCCGTGAGGACCTATCACAAACCAGTATGTATCTGTGACATCATGGCCACAATTCCAACCATAGAGCCATTCATCATTGGTGCCCCCTCATCACAAGCACCTAAGTAGAAAGACTGGGTGGAACACCTACAATTATATTTTGGAGGCACCGACATAGAGGCTGAACGATGTTGCACACTTCTACTATGCTTAGCAGGCAAAGAAATCCAAAAGGTCTATGAAACTCTAGTGTAAGCGACCCCCCAAGACATGTGCAATGTTGATCACGGCTCCGAACACTCACTTTGAACCCATGGCATACAGGGACTATGAAAGATTCATTTCCAGACAGGCCTGCCAAGAATCACTTGATGCATTTCACAGATGACTCAAACAGCTTGCAAGCACATGCCTTTTTCATGACGAACAAGAAGAAATACGAGGCCAGATCATTCAAGGGTGCTCATCGGCCAAATTCAGAGATACCGTCATTTAAGAATCAGGAAAGTCGCTCCGATATATTCTGACTCTCTGAAGGTCAAAAGAACTATTCAAGACAAGAGCATTCCATATGGAGGCCGCCCTCTACAGAGTCGTCAAGACAGAATCCGTCAATGGCATCCAACCATGCTGCACCACTGACACCCCAAATGGGCCTTCATAAGTGAAGCCGTCATGTGGGTACTATGGAGACCAACCCCAAAGTCCGAACGAATGCCCAGCACAAGGCAGAAAGTGCACATCCTGTGGAAAATATAAATACTTTGCAAAGACTGCAGATCATTGAAACAGAAACCCTCAAAAGAGGCTATTCAATCGGTTGCAGAAGTCACATGCGAGCTAGACAACATGAACAATGACATTGTAGAATATACTGTTCACACAGTCTTTGCAGTCGGGTCTGCCAACTCCACACGACATGACATCATACGACACCCGCTCCCCCAGTGCCAAATACAAGTAGCACACTACACTGTCACCACAACAACCAACCTTATGTTCGCCAACACCTACCATGCAATTGCGAGGCCCTCACAGCTCAACAAAGCTAGAGTGAATGTTTTTGCATATGGCCAGTCACAACCCTGGCCTGTGCTTGAGAGTTTATTGTCAGAGTCACCAGATCCTCGGGGTCTGTGCACGTTCCCAACACGTCCACCACTGAACAGCTCCAAGACTCTGATAGATAAATCACAGAGACTGAGAGAGTTCAAGAGGGGAAGAGGGGATTAGGAAGGGAACAGCTGGGAAGGAGACCTGTAGTAAGAAAAAGGTTAGAACACACAATATGAAAATTATATCTCCTGAAAGCAATACTAGACTATGATTCTAAGCCTAGTCACTCTGAAAAAATGAACAATCTAAGAGTTAAGTTTAAAATGACTAAGTTTCAAGATGGACAGATACCTGTAGGGGAATCAAGATGAATTAAATGAAAACTTTCTTATTCAAGTACTTTCCTTTACATGAGAATCAGAAAAAACATTCTGACTAAATTTTAAACCAGTCATATAAATCCTGTTTTGAGAATGTATACTAGGACTATACAATATTGCATCTAGAAACTCTGGCCTTCTGTGTACTCTTAAAATGTTTCAACACAAATTGCTCATATTGCAGATATATATATATATATATATAGTAAACACCATAAAAGGATTGTGCACCATGAATAACACAATATGGATTCAGGAAACAAATCACATAACTTGTCAACTTGAATATTACATAATCAATATCTTAGAATAGTGGCATATAATAAACAACATGAATTAAACTCGAGGAGAGAATCGTGCGTCTTGCCAATTCGAGTGTTACCATGTAAAATACCAAGAAATGGTAGCACGCAATGAATATCAAAGTCAAATCATCATTAATCGAATCGCGCGTCTTGCCGATTCGTAAAACACAATGTAAATGTCAAGGAATAACAGCTCACAATAAATAACAAGATCAAAGTACAATGAAATGAATCGTGCTTCTTTTGCCGATTGTTAAGCCACCACGTAAATGTCAAGAAATGGTAGCACGCAATGAACAACAAAGTTAAATGCTCATGAAACGAGTTGTGCGTCTTGCCAATTCGTAAAACATCATGTAAATGTCAAGAAATAGTAGCGCGCAATGGACAACAATGGTTAAACACCATAAAACGAATTGCGCGTCTTGCCGATTCTTAAGCCACCATGTAAATGTCAAGAAATGGTAGCGCCAATGAATAACAAAGTCAAACCTTTATGAAATAAATCGCGCGTCTTGCCTATTTGTAAACTACCATATAAGTGTCAAGAAATGGTAGCGCGCAAGTAATCTGTTGCTCATTTAAGAATTTAAATCAAGAATATGAAAATTCTAAATAACGGTGTCGAGACAGTCCAACCACCGTCTTACCGCCTGGAACAATGACCACCAATGAAGGATTAGGGCAGAAGACTGGAAGATCCAAATAGGCCGCCAGGACAGGAGCTCAGAAAGAAGCTGCTGCTCTGCACCGGGACCTCTGAATAGTGAGCACTGGGAGTTGGGCTGGCTCTCTTTTATAGAGTCTTGGCCCAGCCCAGAACCACGCCCAGGCATGTTGCAGGGAAAGTCTCTGGAAGGCCCTGGAAAGGGGCCACACCCTAACACACTCTGAAAACCTGCAGCAATACATTGCAAAGGAACAGTATTTGTAAGCATATTAAAAATAAGTTTTCAGGATTGAACTCTGCAATGCAAAAGGTTAAACCACAACATATCAGCACAATGCATAAATTACTTTGTTTTGAGAGTGCTAGGTTTTTGCATTTTTGTCGCCAATAGAGCACGTACTGTTCTGGTGTTGACATTTATCAAAAAAGTAAATGGCCATTCGCCGTGGTTATGCCCAATTGTGGTGGCAAAGAAGCAAAAAAAACTGGGAAGTCCACATCTATGTGGACATGAGGCTCCCAAATATTGATATCAAACAAGAATGCCATCTGACCCCCACGGTTGATATCATCCTAGGTGAGCTGAATGGATCGAAATAGTTTTAAAAAGACGACCTTCGCTCAGGATACTGCCAACTGCCACTCCACTCTAACTCAAGTTATATAACAACATTATCAACCCACGCTGGCTTCAGAAGATACAGTTGTCTCAAATTTGGAATATCCAGTGCAGCCTAGGTATTTCAAAATACCTGCCAGGAAATGCTTGCTGACTTGCCAGGAGTCATCATTTTCAGGGATGACATCTTGATCTTCGCCTAATCCATGAGGGAACACCATGAATGCTTGTGTGGAGTCCTCCAAAGAATCAGGGACTCAGAATTAACCTTCCTCTCTAAGAAATGTGAATTCCTGAAGAAACAAATCAGATTTTCAACTACACATTCTCAGCCAACAGAGTCAATCAATCAATAATTTATATAGCGCGCTATGTACCCGTTTCGAGGCGCTAGGGGGGGGCTGCTATCGTTCGAAGAGCCATGTCTTGAGGAGTCTCCTGAAGGTGAGGAGGTCCTGGGTCTGGCGTAGTGAGGTTGGGAGTGCGTTCCAGACTGTAGTAGTGCCAGACTGTGGGAAACTGGCCCCTTGTTTGCAGTACCCCCCACTTTTTGCCTGATATCTGATGCTAACTTGACTGTGTATGCTGGGATCCTGCTAACCTGTGTTCTTTCCCTAACACTGTACCATTGTTCAGCAATTGGCACACCCCTGGCACACAGCTAGGTCCCTTGTAAAAGGCAACAGTGTACCAAAGGCCCTGTGACCAGGGAGGGTCCCTAAGGGCTGCAGCATATATTGTGCCACCCTAAGGGACCCCTCACCAAACACATGCACACTGACAATACAGTTTGTGTGTGTTGGTGTGGAGAAAGAGTCTCAGGGTGCCATGCCCACCAATCACTGCCTGTGGCATAGGTAAGTCACCCCTCTAACAGATCCTACAGCCCTAAGGCAGGGTGCACTGTACCACAGGCGAGGGCATAACTGCAGGAGCAATATGCCCCTATGGTGTCTAAGTTCATTCTTAGGCATTGTAAGAGCAATGCTGCCATATTAAGTACATGGGCTGGGAGTTTGTCATCACAAACTCCACAGCTCCATGATGGCTACACTGAAGTCTGGGAAGTTTGGTATCAAAGTTCTCAGCACAATAAACCACACTGATGACACTTCTGGAGTTATTGCAAAATGCACACGGAGGGCATCTTAGAGAAGCCCGCTGTATTTTACCCAACCCTCTAGTGAAGGGCTGACTGGTCTGTGCCAGCCTGCCACTAGCAGAAAACATTTCTGACCCCATCATGTAAGAGCCTTTGTGCTCTCTGAGGACAGGAACAAAGCCTGCTCTGGGTAGAGGTGCTTCACACCCCCCCCCTTGCAGGAACTGTAACACTTGGTTGTGAGCTTCAAAGGCTCAGGCCTCCTGTTACAGTCCCCCAGGGCACTACAGCTAGCAGAGATGCCCGTCCCCCGAACCAAGCCCCACTTTTGTCTGCAAGTTTGGCGGGAAACTTAGGAAAAACAAGGAGGAGTGACCACTCCAGCCAGGACCACCCCTAAGGGGTCCAAAGGTGAAGTTACCCCCTCCCTGGTCTCCCTGCTCTCCATCTTGGTTTGGTGAACAGGGACTAATAGGGTTAAGAATGTGCCCCCTCTCCAAAGGGAGTGGGCACAGGAAGGGTGTAGCCACCCTCAGGGACAGTAGCCATTGGCTACTGCCCCCTGACCCATGTAATGCCCCTAAATCCAGTATTTAGTGGCACCCCTGAACCAAGCTGACCAGGTTCCTGGCAACCTCACAAGAAGAAAGAAGAAGGACTGCTAAGCTGACCCCCAGCAGAGAAGCCTGAAGATGCAAACTGACTTGCCCTAGCCGTACCGGCCTGTTTCCAGCTTCTAAAGCCCTGCTAAAAGAAGGCGACGCATCCTGCAAGATCAGCGACCTCTTAAAAGCCCCAAGAGGATTGCCTGCACCCCAGAGGACCAAGAACTCCTTTGGACAGCGGCCCTGTCCAAGAAGAAACTCAATCTAAGGACTCCAGAACAACCCCAGATCTGCGAGTCCTGTCCACTCTGCACTCGACGCCCACGGCCCGTGTCCAGGTGGCCCAACTGACTAGAGCTGGTCCCCAGGCGATTCCAACCAAGTGTCCACCCTGGGTAGACCCCTACTGTCCAACACGACGACGCCTGCATCTTGAATCTGGGGGACCCCCCTGACTGCGACAGAACCGGACGAAGATACCTGTCGCCAAAAGGTACTCTGCACCTGCAGCCCCCTGGCCTTGGGGAATCCGGTCCCCAATTCCGCACCATCCAGTAGGCAACCCTCCTCCTTGTCCAGTGTGTGGTTTTCAAGAACCGACCCCCTGGAACCAGCCTGCAGCTTCTACGTGACCCCCGGAGTCCCCATATAGAGAAGCATTGGGATCCTGACGCTGTGTTTGCACCCTGCACCTGGTCGCCCCTGCGCTGCTGAAGGTGTGTGTTTGGTGCTGACCTGTGCACCCCCGGAGCTCATCTAAACCCCCCCAGGTCTGCCCTCCGAAGACGCGGGTACTTACCTGCAAGCAGGTCTGAATCCAAGTGCCCCAGCCTCCATAGGAGCCCACGTTAAATTTGTCTCCTCTTTGACCTCTGCACCTGTCCGGCCCGTGTTGCTGGTGATGGGTATTTGGGGTTAACTTGAACCCCCACCTGTAGACATCCTAACCCCCGAGACTGGAACTGTAAGTCGTGTACTTACCTTGAAACTGTGCTAACTTTTCTTCCCTCCAGAACTGAATTTGAAAATTGCTCTGTGTCGACTTTTGAAACAGATTATTGCTATTTATTTGAAAAACTTATAACTTGCCAATTCAGAACAAAGTGGTATTGATACATATGTTGGATACTTACTTGCAAATGTATTTACCTGCAAATCGAATCTTATGGTTCTAAAAATAAAGTAACAAAATATATTTTTGCTATATAAAAACCATTGGCCTGGAGTTAGTCATTGGGTGTGTGCTTCATTTATTGTCTGTGTGTGTACAACAAATGCTTTGTACTACTCTCCGATAAGCCTAACTGCTTGACCACACTACCACAAAAGAGAGCATTGGTATTATCTACTTTAGGCTCTGTTAAGCCTCTGGGGAACCCGTGGACTCTAGGCACACTATATCTCATTTTGATATAGTGTACACAGAGTCAGCATCCTACACAGACCCAGAGTAAGCATGCAACATACAAGAGGCACCTGAACTCACCAGCGTGTCCGAAGTATGAAGCTTCCTCAGAATGGTGAATTATTGTGGCCGGTTCATACCTGACCTCACGGGTCTCACCCAGCCACTCCATGAGCTCACAACAACCACAACTCCGTGGACATGGGGAACAGTACAAGAAGAAGTGTTACTGCGGACCAAGCAAGCCCTTTCAGCATACACCACCTTATCATACTTTGACCCCCTGAAGCAGATAACCATCATTGTCAATACGAGCCCAGAAAGTTTAGGGGCTGTCCTTACCCAACAACAGCAGCAAGGCGATTGGACTCCCGTAGCCTACACCAGCAGACCACTCACGGCAATAGAACAAAAATAATCTCAAATTGAGAAGGAGGCAATTGTCGTACATAAGGTTTGCAGGCATTTCCACTTGTACATCTATGGACACATGTTTGTAGTTATCACTGACTATAAACCGTTTATACCCCTCTTTCAATGCTTGGCATCTAAACTACCACTCCACATCGAGAAATGGATGCTTCAACTACAAGAGTACGATTGCAAGGTGGAATACTGGCCAGGTGCAAACAACCGAGCGGACTACCTCACTCACTACCCTGGAGCAGTTCTTCAGAAGGAAGCAGAAGAGGCGCAAGAAAAAGAAGAATATGCCCGAGCAATCCAGACCACTCTAATTGTCTTTTGACACCATACTGTCCACTCAAGCCGATGAATGCCTCCAACTAGCCATCGCAGCAATTTAATCAGGCAGGTGACACATGCTAAAGGCACATATATCCCAAAGAACCCCAAAGGCTAAAACAATTATAGAATCATTATTCAGTGTTCACCACGAGCTCACGAATGATCCTAAAGGGTGTGTACTGAGAGGACCCACCTAGTAATTCCGGTTAGCAATGGGGTTTCTAATTGGCAGTGGTTTGCACCCTGTCCAAGAGGGACCCTCACTCTAGTCAGGTTAAGGGAGTCACACAGCTAAGATAACCCCATCTCACCACCTTGGTAGCTTGGCTCAAGCAGTTAGGCTTTTCTCAGAGGCAATGTGTAAAGTATTTGTACAGACACACACACACACACACACACAAACACAGTGAAAAGACCATAAAAGTACTCCACACCAGTTTGAAAAATAGCTAATATTTATCAGAGTAAAACAAGACCAAGATGACAAACATCCAACATGCACAAGCAAAGATAAAAATTCTTAAAGATTAAGGGGGTCATTCTGACCCTGGCGGCCGGTGGCCGCCAGGGCCACCGACCACGGGAGCACCGCCAACAGGCTGGCGGTGCTCCCACGAGCATTCGGCGGTTCAGCCGCGGTCAGAAGCGGAAATTCGGCGGTCTCCCGCCGACTTTCCGCTGCTCGGGGGAATCCTCTATGGCTGCAGAGCGCGCGGGGATTCTGACACCCCATACCGCCAGGAACAGGATGCCATGCAGACACTGAAATACGCGACGGGTGCAACTGCACCCGTCGCACCCCTGCAACTACGCCGCCTCAATTCTGACCCGGCGTCCTCGTTGCAGGGGCATTTCCTCTGGGCCGGCGGGCGCTCTTTTGGAGAGCGCCCGCCGGCCCAGAGGAAATGTTAGAATGGCCGCCGCGGTCTTGTGACCGCGGTGCGGTCATTTGGCGGCGGAACCTTGGCGGACGGCGGAGGCCGTCCGCCAAGGGTAGAATCAGGCCCTAAATGTAGCATACCACTTGGAAACACAATAGCTCTAACTAGGGCTATCACGCCACCTTGATGGAGTTGTGTCCAACAGCCCAATACCACTCACGAGGCAGTGCAGGCCAGTCACAGCGTTGCACGGATCCCAGGTACAGTACCTTGGAAAATGATGAGGAAACAAAGATGTAGCATGGAGTTCGAGGAAGTGAGGCACTACTGGAGACAGTGCAGCGTTGGTTTTTTACTGCTACCGGGGATGTGAAGTGTTGGTTCCTTACTGCTAGGCAGAGGAGGTGAGGTGTTGGTTCCTAAGGTTGCAGAGGAGATGATGTGGTTTTAGGACGAGGCATCAGTTCCTTATGACAAGGAGAGGTTGGTGAATCGAGCAGGTAAAGACATGAGGCGTTAACTTTCGATGTAACAGTCACACTGCTACGGTGGAGTCGAAGCCGGGTGCCACAGACGTCGATGACATGGCGCTCTGAACTCACAGTGGTGGGACTTTGGAGGCGCTGCGGCGGCCTCGGGCCTTTGGCGTCGATCGTGGTTGTTGCACTCAGCAGGGACCATGGCTCCGGTGCAGGCAGTGGCGTGGAGTTGGACAGTGGCACCGGTTTCGAAGTTGCTATGGAGTGGATGTGCTTGGTTTCTTCTTGGTTGCACCAGAACTCACTCCCAAGGGCCCAGAAACTGAATTTGGCACCACTTGGCAAGTCTAGCCTCTCAGAAAGAGGGAGCCCAAGTGCTGATAGGTGAAGTCTTTGATGTTCCTGACTTCTTAACGGGAGGCAAGCTCAGTTTAAGCCCTCAGAGAACCTTTGGAGGCAGAATGTAGAAGGCAAAGTCCAGTCCTTTCGCTCTCAGGACAGAAACAGCAAGCAGCAGGTGTGATGCTAAGTAGATTTGACCATCATTTGACCATCAGCTGCATTTTGTTTGAGTGACTCCATTTTGTGTCCTGTGGCAGTTGCAGGGCAGCACAGGTGTTTTTCTTCACAGAAGTTGTTTTTCTCTTCAAAGTACAAAGTCAGACATTTTTGGAACATACTATGTGGGATACACATTCGGTAAGAGTTTTCAAGGCTGAGAGTGTTTTTCCAGAAGAATGTACGGCCTTATCTCGGGACAAACATGGGAGTCTGGCCAGCTCCCATGGGTGTTGTTGCTGCAGGCAAAGTGCAGCCAGCATTTAGTTTCATAACAGAGGGGAGAGGGTTCCAGAACTCTCTCCTTGTGGAGTTTTAAGGTATAAAATATGGGGAGACTTGGCACTCAGTCAGGAGCTTGCCTGTGGAACAGACGCATTGCTTAGGATCCACTTGTGAATCCCGATCGGATCTCCTGTCTGACTGATCTGAGGGCTCCCCCAGACGCACTGGTGTGGATGATGACTTTAACTCAATCAGTGAAGTATTTTATATCTTGATTATTTAGCTCATGTATACATGCTTTGTTGATGCTTCATACATTTCTTAAGTCTTGTTTACTTGATATATGCATTTATCTTTGTATATACCCATGTTCTATGCACTTGAGTTATATGTTTATTTTCACATATTTGAGTCTTTCACTTGATATATTCAGACTAAGAGTCCTGAATTCTTTTTGCATTGCGTCCTCTTATCTTAAGTGAAAAGGAATACAGCAGGCCAGCACAGCAAAGCAACAGGCGGAGAAGCAGTCCCTCCTACAGCATCCAGCTCTTCTTCCAGGCAGAATGTCCTCAGTCTACAAGGATTCTAGGTTTGTGGGGTCAGAGGTCCAGTACTTATACCCTGCCTCTTTGACCTGGCAGCTCTTGGTGTGGTTTCCCTGTACTTTTTGTTTCTGACCTCCTGCTTTTGGACCCTGTGCTGTGATTCGTTTTTCTGGTTCTGTTACTCTGGGCACTTTACCACTGCTTACCAGTGCTGAAGTGCAAGTTCTCTCTGTCTAAAAGGTATTGGTATTTGGTTTTCCATGTTTGGCACATTTGATTTACTGGTAAGTCCCTAGTAAAGTGCACTATGGGTGCCCAGGGTCTCTAAATCAAATGCTACTAGTGGGCCTGCAGCACTGATTGTGCCACCCACATGAGTAGCCCTCTAAACATGTCTCCGACCTGCCACTGCTGTGTCTATGTGTGCAGTTTTGCACTGCCAATTCGACCTGAAAAGTGTACCCACTTGCCAGGCCCCACCCTTCCAGTTTGCTACATGTACATCACCCCTAAGGTAGGCCCAAGGCAGCCCGAATTTGGCAGGGTGCAGTGTATTTAAAAGGTAGGACATGCACTGTTGTGTTTTACATGTCCTGATAGTGAAATACTGCCAAATTCGTTTTTCAATATTGCAAGGCCTATCTCTCCCATAGGTTAACATGGGGATAGCCTTTAAATATCTTTTAAGTGCAGTTTCCCATTGGGGGCAGATAGAGATGTGGAGTTTGTGGTCCCTGGACTCACAATTAAAAAATATATCTTTTGGTGAAGTTGGTTTTTAGATTGTCTGTTGGAAAATGTAACTTTTAGAAAGTGGACATTTTCTTGCTTAACCATTCTGTTCCTCTGCGTGGCTGCTGCGTACACGTCTGGGTCAGACTGACAGTTGGGCTGTTTGTGAATTCACTCTAGACAGCGACACAAAGGCAGCCGAGGTGTGTCCTGCATATCCTGATTAATCTACCTGCGCTAGATTGGGAGGAAGGAGCTGTCACCTGCACTTGAAAGGGCTGTGCCTGTCCTCACGCAATACTGACTCCAACCCCTGCATGTCTAGAGGAAGGGCAAGGAAGAGGCAGGGTCTTGTGCACTACAGAGACTTTACTTTGAAGTTTGCCTACTTCAAAGGCAGAAATGAGTATAAGTATTGAACTGTTGACCCCATAACTTCTGATTACTTATGTGTCTAGAGGAACCTCTGCTAAGGAGAAGAGTTTGATGCTTGTGGAGGACCTGTCACTCTGCCTGTTGCTTTGCTGTGTTGGCCTGCTGCTTATGCCTTAAGAGGAAAAGGACTGGACTTTGCATTCTGAAATCCTGCTTGTGAAGTTTCTCCAAGGGCTTGGACTGAGCTTGCCCCCTGTTTTGAAGTCTCAGGGACATCAAATACTTCATCTGCCAGTGCCTGGGCTTTCCTGATGAGAGTCCTGATTTTCTATGTGGTGCCAAATCCAGTCCCTGGGCCCTTAGAAGTGGAAACTGGTAACCTGAGGGTTCCAGATACTGGTGTGTGTGCATCAGAAAAATCTACGCAGCGCCTGTCCCGCAGCTGAAACTTTGACGTAGCGCCTGCCTCACGGCTGGAGAATCGACGCAGCGCCTGTTCTCAACGTGGACCCTATGCACAGTGCATAAGAATTTTCCATGCTTCAACCCTGGGCGTCAAAATCTTCAACATCACTGCATGGACCTGAGGCTGCTTGTCTGGAAATCAACGCATCTCTTCCCTGCAAGGAAAGAATCGATGCATCGCTTGCCTGGTGGAGAGAGAATTGACCCATGGCCTCACTTGCGAGTAAGGAATCAACGCATCGCTTGCTTTTCCGACACACGCTCCCCATTGCAGCTTTATTTTTTACCCATACAAGGTACTTTGTGCTAAAACAACGGATCCATTGATTTCTATGGTTTAAGACACTTTTTACTTTAAAAATTCATATATTTGCTTGTGTATGTTGGATTTTTGTCATTTTGGTCTTGTTTGATTTAGGTAAATATTGGCTATTTTTCTAAACTGATGTGTAGTCCTTTTCACTGTGTGTGTTGGTACAAATACTTTCCACATTACCTCTGAGATAAGCCTGACTGCTTGTACCAAGCGACCAGAGGGGTGAAAAGGGGTTATCTGTGCTGTGTATCTCCCTTATCCTAACAAGAGTGAGGGTCCCTACTTGGACAGGGTGTAAACTGACTGCACCTAGAGACCCCATTTCTAACACTGCCTTTCCTTGCCCTGGCCCCAGACAGACTCCAGTGGGTTGGAGGCTGCTTTGTGTGAGGACAGGCACAGCCCTAATCAGGTGCAAGTGTCAGCTTCTCCCACAACTCCAGCTCAGGAAGACCCATCATGAAATGCAGGGCACACCTCAGCTCCCTTTGTCTGACTGACTAGGGTGAATTCACAAATAGCCCAACTATCATCCTGTCCCAGATGTGTATTCCACAGACAGGCAGAGGCACGGAATGGTTAGGCAAGAAACTGCCCATTTTCGAAAAGTGGCATTTTCATACTTGACCAAAAGTTGTATTTTTAAATTGTGAGTTCATACTCCAAACTCCATATCTCTATCTGCTCCCAATGGGAAATTATACTTAAAATATATTTCAAGGCAATCCTTATGTTACCCTATCCCTATGAGAGAGATAGTCCTTGCATTAGTGTAAACCTAATTTAGCAGTATTTCACTATCAGGACATGTAAACCCCACAAGTACATGTCCTACTTTTTAAATACACTGCACCCTGCCCATGAGGCTGCTTTGGGCCTACCTTAGGGGTGACTTATATGTAGTAAGAGGGAATGTTTGGGCCTGGCAAGTAGGTGCACTTGCCAGGTCAAACTACCCACACAGACACTGCAGTAGCAGGTCTGAGATGTGTCTGCAGGGCTAATCATGTGGGTGGCACAATCAGTGCTACAGAATTTGATTTACAGGCCCTGGGCACACTTAGTGCACTTTACTAGGGACATGCTAGTGAGTCAAATATGCCAATCATGGAGAAACCAATCACCAACACAATCATCAATCAATCGATCAAATATTTTTAGAGTGCGCTACTCATACATGGGGTCTCAAGGCACTGAGGGGTATGTCCTCAGGGTTCAGTCGAAGAGCCAGGTCTTGAGGTCCTTCCTGAATTGAGGTAGCGATGGCGACTGTCTGGGGTGAAGAGGTAAGGTGTTCCAACCTTTTGCTACCAGGTAGGTGAAAGATCTTCCTCCAGCTTAGGACTTCTTTATGTGGGGTACGTTGGCGAGTGACTGCTGCGATGAGCAGAGAGGTCTAGAAGGGGAGTACCAGGTGATACAGTGGTTGAGGTAGCTGGCTTCAATGTTGTGGAGGGCTCTGTAGGCATGTACAAGGAGTATGAAGTTGAACCTCTTCTCAACAGTGAGCCAGTGGAGGTCTTTCAGGTGTTCTGTGATGTGTTCTCGGCGGGGATGTTCAGGATGAGTTTGGCGGCTGCGTTCTGCATTTGTTGCAGCTTGCTCAGGTTCCTCTTGGAGGTTCTGGCATAGAGGATGTTGCCGTAATCAAGTCTGCTCCTGATTAGGGTGTGTGTCACGGTTTTGCAGCAGTCGGTTGGTATCCATCTGAAAATTTTCCATAGGAGTCAGAGGGTGTGGAAGCAGGTGGATGCGACAGAGTTGACGTGTCTGGTCATGGTGAGTGCTGAGCTGAGGTTGATGCCAAGGTTTTGTGCGTGGTCTGTGGGGGTGGGTGGGCCTGCCGAATGTTGAGGGCCACCAGGACTCATCCCAGGCAGAGGAGGAAGGTTCCAGGATGAGAATCTCGTTCTTGTCAAAGTTCAGCTTAAGGCAGCTCTCCTTCATCCATGTGGCGACTGCTTCCATCCCGTCTCTAAAATTCTTCTTGGCTGTTGAGGGGTTCTCGGTCAGGGAGATGGTCAAATGGGTGTCATCAGCGTAGGAGACGATGTTCATACCATAGTTCCTGAGGATAGGGGTGAGTGCAGTCATGTAGATGTTGAAGAGCATTAGGGCTCAATGAGGATCCTTGGGGTACTCCACAGCTGATATCTGTAGGTTCTGACAGGTGTGGCGGGAGTCTGACTTACTGCTTAATGAAAGAATTACAAATGGACAACAAGCTGCCATTCCAGAGCCAAGAATTTGCAAACTATCTCCAGTCACAGGGCATCAATCACCCCAGGATAACACCCCGCTGGCCACCAGTCAATGGATAAGTAAAGCACTTTATGCGCACAGTGCACAAAGTGATCCGCATTGCTCATGCTGATCAACAATCCATGGAAAAAGCCATATATGTGTTCCTTCAAGAGTATTGAACCCAACATTCTACCGCAGGCCAAGCTCAAGGACACTCCTGCATGGGACAGATGGTCACTGACACCATCCCCCACCACCCTAGGTGGATGCCAGGCCCAATTGGCAATGAGTGAGTTTGTCACTGACGAAGAGAGACAAGCAACCGAGTCAGCACCAGTCGAAGAGCTTGATCCTCAAACATCCGGAAGGGCAACTTATTATTTGTAAAAAAGACTGATATCCCGGAAGCAATTCAGGATACCCTTTGAATGTCACCCTCAGACGAAGAGGCACCATGATCACTGCTCACCAACAAGACAAAGAAATCACCCGAAATGTCTCATTCTTCAAAAGAGCCCGAGGGGAACGCCACTCCTAAATGCTCCTCTGAGGTGCCAGTGACTGATGGCTGGGTGACCTCCCCACCCTCTACTCACACCCTGTCCGAGGACTCTGACAGTCTAGATGGAGGAAGGCCAAGCCTAATCGCTGCTGACAGAATCGCTGTAGACAACTCCGTGACGACATCCGCCACCCAGACCGCCTCAGGCTAAAGTGACCATCCGAGGTACCACCTGAGAGAGAATCCTGTGCCCGCCACCCGTTTGAAGAACTTCCTGATGTGAAGACTCAATAGACCTATGAGCTGTTCCTGGAAAGAAGGACACACTGACTTCTACCTGGTAGAGTTGTTGCAATGTGTTTGTGGTGCTCACGACCATGTTTCAAAAGATTTCTTTGTTTCATTAAAGTTAGGAAGGAATGTTATGTAGCACACGCCGATACACGTCAGGGGTGGTCTAAGTGTTCTAACCCGCCTACGTGCAGTTTTGGATTGATCCAGTGTGCTGCACGTGTTACCAATAAAAGCGCATGGGCGTAGCTGAGAAGTCAGTCAAGAGCTTTCACAGAATTGTGAATATGTCTTCGTATCATCTCTGAACCCTTAGCACGTGTTGGCTTAGTGCACCAGGCCCAACACGACACCCCCCTCCTTAAGGTATGCATCCAGGTGCTTACAGGACACAAAAATGATCATACCACTTCAGCCCTGTCGCAACATTTTATCTTTGACGAGGTGTTTGACAGAAGTCAGGGTCTAGGGTTTATCAGTGTCTTTGAAGGAGCCATGAGAGATTTTAATCTCCATATTTGGTGTATAAATTCTCCTTTAGAAGAGATGCGCCATGCCCTGCATCTCTGATGTTAAACTCAGCCATGCGAGAAGCTGCCTTTCATTGTCAGAGCTCTCGCTTCCGGGTCGGTGGAGCGTGCCATCCCCACCTGTCTGCATTGCCTGACTGGGCCAACCTCTCCACACTTGGGAAGCACTGGGAGGCACGAACTGAAAGATGTGGTGAGGACGTGCAGAAGAAGAATTGATGGACAGTGCAGGTGCAAGCGCTGCAGTTCCGTGCTTAATTTGTATAGTAAATAAGTACATAAATAAGTCAGTCAGTCTTAGGGTCCAGAGTCCAGAGGAGCCCGCCTCCAGCATTGCCGAATGCCCGTTGTCCAGTATCAAGCTGCCTAACCTCGATTCCTCTTCAAGCCTTTCTTCAACCACCCTGCACGCCGTGTTCTTCCTTTCTCGCTCTCTGCCCAGAATCTTCCTCATTCTTTCTCCCTTTTCTGCCTTTCTCCCTTGCTCTGGATCAAAGTCTGATGATGAAAAATAAGTCCCAGGAATGAGTGTGGTTGCCCACTACATGCATGCAGCAACCACAGCACAAAGCGGGGAACTGAGGGCCTCGTTAGGAGTGCTCCAGTGTGGTACCTGATTTCTCCACGCCTTTGTGCTGCAGATACCAATAGGGGGGAGACGACACACCTTTGTAACTCCTCGGTGTGGAATTACTAGGTACTCTAACAGACCTTGCCGGTGCCCAAGAATCGATATATTACCAGGGGGTTCTGTGATTCATCCCCCTGGCAGGGCCTCATTCCATGCCTGGTTATTTCACCCAGAGATTTCGGCTGCTTTCAGTATGATGTGTTTTTAGCTGAAGTACACTGTATGTGTGGTGTCCCTACAGCCCTTCCTATGGGACCTTTAACTCCCTTTATCGTCCCCATAGGAATTCCAACATCCCTCCTAATCGGACCTGCGTAGCTTGTCTTTCCCATGTCACAAAGCCACTCAAGTGGGTAAACACAAACAGGGTCCACGCGCCTGGAGACCCCTGGGCTTCAAGCTCGAGCGCACTTTATGGTGACTCCCTTGAGTGGCCTTAACTGCAATCTTCGCTCGGCTCAACCACTGAATAATTGATGACATCCACAAGGCGTTTCAGTGCAGTGAAGCCTTCCTCGCTTGATGTATCCGCATCAGTGTGGCAGTCACAGGCTCGACGGTGGCCTGATCCTTTCTGTTATATGGATCATTTCAGAGGTCAGCTGCGAGCACACAGGTGACATTTATCCCAGGTGCTTGATCGAGGGCAGGCTCCTGGACAAACCCCTTTCCCGGGTTGCAAGGCTGCATTTACATTCATATAATTTAGTATTTTTAAAAATCTTTTATAGCTCTCAAAACGTAAACAAATTGCACCCCGTTGCTACAGATGGTACTATTTCTTTTTACAGCACATTGAAGCGATCAAACCTTATCTAGGAACAGAACCGTCAGCAAAGGGGAGGCCAAAAGCTATTAAGAATAGGAATATTCTAAATAAACAGGATAGCCAAACTCTTAGGGCTTTTTGAAGGGAGAGTGAGTGCTGCTTATCAGTGTGAAGCGGGGAGGGCAGGAAGTGCCCCCCCCCCATGGTTTACTTTTCAGACACGAGCTCTTAGTAACATTACATCAGCTAACCCAAGGGATGTGTACCAGAGGTGCTCAGTAAGTTTTCTGTCTCAACCTTGGAGCCCCATGATACATGCTAAGCTCTTGATATCAACTCTGGCTTCCACCATTAGCCAACAGCTGTAATTTCTAAGGTGGGAGATGGGATCTCCATAGTTCATGCGCTGCAGAGCTTTGCAGGAGACGCAAGCGAGTCAGTTGGAAATCCACAGGCTCCTCTGACTACCTTATGGAAATCTACAGGGAGAAAACAAAGTATCCTAAGTGGTTGTGGACACTTGAACCACCTCCCTTGATTACTGTATTGATGTTGGCACCATGGCTTATAGCAGAGTCTCTGCTTTACCTTTCAGCCCTAGAGGCGTCATTTCTGTTCCAGATATATTGAGTTTTAGACCACCAAGGCCCCCATTAGGAGTCACTCTGAGCACAATAACCATAGAGTTTTGACCCATAATTTCTCTCTTTTCGATCACAACCTTTCTCATTCTCGAAATCACTGAGTTGAGTATTTCACTCAATATTACCACGTGCGAAATAAGCTTATACAGATACTGGGTGTAATAACGTATATGGTAATACCACATGAGTAAAACATCTTGTCAGGTATTATGAGTAGGGTTCCCTGTTTTCCATTTTTACTGATTTTAACAGATCAATTCAGACAGAGAACGTTGTCTTTCCTCTGTGAATTCATTTCTGAAAGCGGAAAAATGCAGATAATTTGGCTTCTTTTGGGTGACGTACCATGCTGAGATTTTTGACTTTCAGTCAAATAGCTGTACATATTGGCGGCATTGGGAGTCAGAAAGCTCAATGAGATTTGCTTAAATTACTACATATCTCAAATGTATATGTGATATTATACTACTTCTTTAATGTGGGTTAATTATTTTATTATTTTTAGCTGTGTAATGTGCTAAGAGTGCATGTTTATCCTGTAATTAAATGCAAAAAGACACAAGTTCCCACCTCATCTGTTCACAAAATGCAAAATAAATATGGATAAATACCAAACAGATGGACAAAAAATAAATATCGATGAATACGGATGGCAATGTTAAAAAAAAATATATATATCATAAAACTGGGAGCCCTAATTGTGAGCTGCAAGGTAGCATATAGTACTTATGGGAAATCCCCGATGCTCCCTCCCAGTCCATAGTGCCTAGGGGCATAAAAGGATTGATATGCATGCACAGATATAGGGTTGCGCTGGGTGCTGGCTGGCACAGTGGTCGTCGAGATGGACATCTCTTTGGTGAAAGTGGATGCAGGAGGTCTGTTGACCAGATGGTGGCAGACAAGGACTTGAAGCAATCAAAAGGGGCTACTGATGTAGTGGGTACGGTCTGTGGATGCCCCAATACCTCATTCTGTTGTTTTGGGTCGATTAATGTGCTGGAAACTGTGTCCTACAGGGATCAGGGTGTCAGGATAATACATGGAGGCAGGAGAAACTCAGGAGGTGGTGCTGGGATTGTATGAGGCGATGATGTCTGCACAGTCTGTAGTGTGTGAAGTTGAAAAGAAAGTGTGAGTCCCAGCAAGAAAGAAAGGGAGCTCAGATGAAGTACGGAAGAACGGTAGCGAACTTAGAAAGGAAGGAAGATGGATTAATCTTAGAGTAAGCAAGGAAAGACGAAAAGAAGCGATAAAGGGGAAAACAGAAGCAAGTGAGGGAACAAAAGGAGGAAGGATGGATGAGAGAAGGTGAAAAATAATGAGGGGGAAAGGAAAGGGAATGGCATATGAAGGGAAAGAAGGGAAAAGAAGGGAAGGGAAAGGATGGGAGGGGTAGGGAAAGGGAAGGTAAGGAAAGGCAATGGGATATGAAGGGAAAGAAGGGAAAAGAAGGGAAGGGAAGGGAACAGTAGGGAAAGGAAAGGAAAGGAAATGGCATATGAAGGGAAAGGAAAAGACAGGAAAGGAAATGGCATATGGAGGGAAAGAAAGGAAAAGAAGGGAAGGGAAGTCAAAGGAAAGGGAATGGTATTTGAAGAGAAAGAGAGGAAACGGAGGGAAAGGAAAGGAGAAAGGAAAGAAAGAAAGAAAAAGGAACAAAGGGCCGAGAATTGAATGGGACAAAAGGAAGAGGAGGAGAGCAGTGCATTGCTTCACCTCATTCACGAGTTCACTTCTCTCAATGGAAAACATGTACCATGGGAGAGTGACCCCCAAGCACCCCTTGATTACCTCCTGGAAGAAAAAGATGGTGCCATCTGTACCCACAGGGTGCACAGCCCGCTTTGCTCAATTCAACTCTGATTATATGTGTTTCTTTCTCAGTCATTAGAGGTGTCAGCTGTTTCAGTTCTCTAATTTGAGTGGTCCTTTCCCACCGGGCATACTCCACTGGTGTGACGTCCCAGCCAAGAGACATCATCCTTGAATGCTGTGTATTCCTGAAGCAGATGTCAGCAGCGAGAGATTGACTTGCAGAGCTGGTGAGAGGTGCCAAATCTAGCTCAGAAGCACTTTCCGCCCCATCTCGCTGCTTCTAGGCCGCATCTGCTGCAGTGTCAGAAAGTCCCATCTGCTTTCAGTGCTTTTCTGACATGCGGTGGCTGGGGAGACCACCGGGGCAATCCAAATCACACTGAAATGCATCATGAAAGAGGGTTAAGCGTTAGGACGCAGGAAAACACACGGCTTTCTGGCTGCCAAAGAAATCCTCAACAAAGCCCCGAGTTCGAAGCTGGCAGTTCTTGCCATTGTCAGTTTGGAGACTTGGAACCACTTGATAAAAACACAGCCGTATATGAGATGAATAAAGCATTGTGGTATTTTTTTTTATTTCTACTGAATTCGAGCTTGTTATTATCACTAAAAACTTGAGCTCTCATGTACAAAGGTGGTTTGCGACCACAAAGCCTGTAGTTTGCAAAAACATGGGTTTTCTGACCACAAAGCACTTTTACAAAAGATTCTGTCAAGGCACTTTTACATGTTGGTAAAGTCTTTCTGGCTCATAATATCTCCTCCTCCTGCTTCAACACCCTCCGCATGCTCCGAAAGATCTACAAATGGATCCCCACCTAAACCAGAAGAACAGTCACCCAAGCCCTTGTAAGCAGCAAACTGGACTATGGCAATGCCCTCTATGCAGGAACCACGGCCAAACTCCGGAACAGGCTGCAACGCATCCAGAACGCCTCCGCACACCTCATCCTGGACATCCCCCACGACTGCCACATCACAGGCCATCTGAGAGACCTGCACTGGCTCCCAGTCAACAAGAGAATCACCTTCAAACTCCTCACCCACGCTCACGAAGCACTACACAACACCGGACCAGAATACCTCAACAGATGACTCTCCTTCTACACCCCGACCCGGCATCTCCTCTCCGCCGACCTCGCAACTGCAGAACTACAACCGGCGGCAGATCATTCTCACACCTCGCCACCAAGACGTGAAACACTCTTCCCACCAACCTGCATCAGACCAAAGACCTCCTTACCTTCAGGAGACTTCTCAAGATCTGGCTGTTCGAGCAGTTGCAGCACCTATTCCCCCTCCCCACCCTTCAGCACCTTGAGGCCCTCGTGGGTGAGTAGTGCGCTTTACAAATTCCTGATTGAGAACATGGCTTTTGCCATCCATTTCTAATCACAAGTAGGAGGTGGTCCAGTGCTTAATTTGTGAAATATTAAATGCTGGTGGGCAAAGTGTTTTTCAAAAGTCCCCTGCCGCTGCAGTTGAATATCAGGGTTGCTGAATATCAAGGCTGTCCAATTTTGATGCCATCTCATGCCTCTTTCACCCAACATCCAACCATCCCCGCTCCTTTATTTCTCTCTTGCCTTCGCCCTTTCTCACTGTTTTTTCGTCCTTGTCTTCCTCTTCTTTCCCCACCCCTTCTTATTTTGGATCAAAGTTTGTTGAATGAAAAAAAAGTGCTGGGCCCCAAAAATGAGTTCCAGTGGTCTCCACCTGCAACCACCTCCTCAAATTAAGAGCTGAGCGGGACATGGAAGAGGTGCACCTCTCCTATTTGAGATTCACAGTGAAAGGAAGCACTAGCTTGTCACTGCAATTGTGGCTGCAAACCTTTGATCAATTACTGATTCCTGAGTTAGGATGGCAACTGATTTGCTAAGGGGGCAGACTATGTGGGATAGATCCCGTTGAAAATTATCTCAGAGTCCTCAGGGGATTAGCAAGTAGCCCAGGGGATCATCGCCTGCTACACCTCATGCATTCTCAAAAGTGAAACTTTTTTTGAAGCACCACCTACCCTATTAATTGCTTTGAAAAGGCTTTAAAATGGTTCTCTTTTGGGAAAGCAAGCGCAGAGATGAAGAGCTGCTGTCCCTTGCAAGCCTCCATCCCTGCATTCACAGCCAATCACACGGCTTCACAAATTGTGACCCCGCCCTTGCAAAACAACAATTTGCGTTCGACCTATTAATTAGTACATATGTTGCATCACAAAGTGCATTCTCATTTCAAAACAAGTCCGTAAATAAATTGCCAATGGGAATGTTAATCAGGCCTTAGGTTTATAAAAATAAGCAATGGTCCACATTTAAAGGGCATCCTGAATCCTTCCAAAATGTTACACCGAGCATATACTTTATATCTGTTTTCCTGGTTAATGAGATGCCTCCTTCCTTCCAGTCTAGAGTTTGCTAGGTACCTTCCTTTCTCCCTCCCTCCCTCACTCATGGGTTCATCTTTGAGACAATTTTTATAGTCACACAGCAGATGATTCACTTTTGTCTGGAATGTTTGTATTGGTTCACCTGTGCCATCCCCTGTTCTTTGCTGGATAGATGGAAGTGATTTATTGCCCCTCTCAACTCTAAGCTCTTAATGTCCCTGAAAATAACTTCAATCAGCAGAGACCCACAGGGACACTTTTTCCCAAAGATAAGTGTATACTGTGAGCCAGTGTTGTATTTCTTCAGACTATTTAGCTCAGAAAAATGTAGGAGCTCTTGTCTAATTATAATGTTTCCAATCTTTACTAGGTTCCCAGTGATTCTGGTGAACAAGGATTGAGAAAGCCTGAACCACAGTAGACCTGGAGTTCTATAAAACTGTCACCTAAATACACAACTCAGCTGCCCACACGATAAGCACACTATAAATCTCCTATATGTACTTTCTAAACATCAATGAATACATCCTACCCAGAACCTCCAATCAATGAATTGCAACCACCTCGTCATTCCCATTCTTCAATATCAACAGAATGGTCAAAAGTTTCCTCATTTAACAAAAATCATAAAACTCTAAATCCACGGGCCCCTAAACCGCACTTATTCTGTTCATCCCAATCAATGATGGCCACAGTTTTACTCACGTCTCCACCCAGCATTATAAAGAGCTTGATCAAAACCCCACATAGAGTGATTACAGTGAAAGAAACTGTTAAACTTGAAAAAACATGAACACTTTCATTGTTCATCTGCTATTCTCCTGAGTGGGTGCACCTGAATCTTGGCTCCTTCCTTGATACACTTCAGAAACCAAACATCCAAAGACCAAATAGGTCTATCCTCCACAAATATGCCATCATTACAGCCCTTAGTCTCCATCATTACAGCTCTTTGTCTGAACAAATCTATTGCAGCCTAAATGTTTTTTGGAAAATGCAGTCATTATGAATTTATCTTCTATGTCTAAGATCCAAGTGAAACTGTAACCTACTAGAAGCCCAGCTCAATGCCCACGATGTCACCAGTCTAAATCAGTCTTTCGTCCCCTGCTTCGAATAGGAGCAGTCCTGCTCAAATGCTGAGACAGTGCCATTAAAACATTTGGTAGGAGAAACACATGCATTCAAGCTCACCTTCACTTTCACTGACATTCTAAACAGGCCAAAGACATATACTAGGCATTTCCCTGGTTTGCCTCCTTTCTAGGTAACTGGCTAAATGTCTTGAAATGGGCCTCATTCTTCTCCTACCTTTGCCAAAGTTCATCAAGGTTTAATGTTTGAGTCTTCTCTTCAACATCTATCTCCATTACCTCTAAACTATCAACAGCAACAATGACCTTAACTAGTAGTCATGTGCCACATCTTCTGTTTAAAGAGCTGCATCAGACTATCTAGAAAGAAACAGTTCTGAACACAATAAAGGGGCTTCGGTGTCAGGACCCCAACATGACAAGGGAGGTGGACCCAGCGAATTCTCAGAAGTATGGGGTGTGTACCAAAGGAAGAAGCCCTTTGAGTTGTTCCTTGTTTGAATGTCTGCAGGCTAGGCATAAGAAAGGAGACTCTACTTTTGCAAAGAAGCCTTCCAGTGGTGGGCAGTGTATGGGCATTGCTAGTGTAGAGTTTGGGTCGAAGGTGGCCAGAGAGAACAGTTAGTAGACAGAGGTCATCTTGGTCTCTGTGAGTGAGCTGGACGTTAAACCTGCAGCCTGTATGCCTCATAAGACAACAGTGTACTTACAGGGATCATCTTTCAGTAGGACCCAAGTTGAGACACAGTAAGACAGTACAGAATGAAAACAGGTGATTAAGTGCAACCGGGTGCCTTCAGAGCAGATTATCCCCTGTTTGCGGCACTGTGTGAGCATTGCAGACAATTAGGTAAAATTCTGTCCCCTTTTTTAATCTGTTTTTTATTATTTCACAAACACAACAACAGTGAAGCATGAATAAAGCAGTAAGTCAAACCCTTTGCTCACATTATACAAAATTGTGCTAAACACAGAAATAATACAGAAGAGATAAAGTAGTGGGCACAAACTGAGGAAAATGGGTGACACATAGAGTCTTGTAAGATGGAGCAGGGGAGAGGGTCGCTCACCAAAATGGTGCGTGAGAGGGGCAAGTTGAATCAAGGAGGGTTGGCGGTGTTTGCTAATTTAACCATGATAGCAATAGGAGGCAGTTATTCCCTGGGTCCCAGATTTCTATTCTGTGGCATGTATCCGCTAGAGTTCAACATTGTGGGTTGGGAGGAGGTTATGGTCCTGATTTTATGACCATGCGTCCCCCTCAAGATGGGCGGGTGTCGATTTTGGCTTCGATGTTTACGAAATAGATGTCCCAATTCCCAGTTCCCACTCGTCAGTCTTCTGTCATGGAGGGAACGTAATACATATTCTTCCGCCCTTGCTCACTGCAGTAATGTGTTGAGCCAGTTAGTAGTGTCAGGTACTGCAGGTGCCTTCATTGCATTGCGATTTACCATTTGAATAACACATATGCAAGGTCGATAAATCTGTGCGGGTGCTTATCCCCTTTGGCTTTGGGGCGCAGTCCAAGAAGGCAGGATTCAGAAGTGGAGGTCAACGCATGACTCACCAATTCAGCCTTGGTGGCAGTAATCTCCATCTACGTTTATTGTAGTGAGGGGCAATCCCAAACCATGTGATAGAACCCTGCTTCTGTCAGCTTGCATCGCGGGCACTCAGGTGTAGATGCAGGGAACATACGCTTAATGCATTGGGGGAAAGATATGCATGGTGTATGTAATTAAATTGAGTGAAACAGAAAGCATCATTAATATTAGCCTGCGCTAGAGGCCATGGAGCCATCGATAGTCTTGATAGCTCTGATCGGCTTCCCTGACCAGCCATACTAGGAGCCTGCCTGAGTGATCACCCTCAGAGTGTTGCATAGTCAAATGGCGTTTATAATCATGTCTGCTCATTCACGTCTCCGCCTTCCTATGTCTCCATCAGAGATGCTGGAGGCATTCAATCTTGGTCTCTCGGGCAGCCACTGCTCCCTTCAAGGGGTGCAGCTCCCAGTCCACTGTCATTAATTTGTCCTGAAACACCTGTTGCACTCCCCAAGTGGCCATCATGCAGTGACCTCTCACCACTACCTTGTGAGTATACCATTCCATGGCCCCAAGTGGGGGAGAGTCCTTTTTATTGTCAAAGTACTGTGCAATGCATGTGGAGAGCTCTATGTGGAATGTGGGGGGGGGGTTCTAAAAATGCCTCGGTCTGTAGGCGTCAAGTGTTTGTGTGCGTGGTCTGCCCCAGTGCATCATTGCCTGCAGTGGTCCAGAAGGGTGCGGGCCAAGTACTCCGACCAGACAAGAAATTGATCCAAGTGGGCAGTACAGAAAATCAAATCGACCCTGGTATGGAGGTCATGGACAAGGGAGTAGAAGGAATACTCACGTTCCAATGGATGACCAAGTCGCCACAAGTCATGTAGGCCCCTTTGTGTGAGCCAATTATGGAAGTGCCATGATATACTTGTACCTACCGCTCCCTGAAGTGGGGGAACATAATGGTCTCAGTCTACATCTGGTACACAGTTAAAATCTCCGCCTCCAAATGTCTTGCATCACTGGATTTTGGAAGTGCACAGGAGTGAGCATATCGAAAAAGTCTGACTGATTGGAGTTAGGTGCGTAGATCCCTATCAATGTTGGGGGGAGCCATAGAGATGTTCCTCAAGTACTTTGCTACTTAATTCGGATTTTCTAAAGTTCTGTAGTTATGAGGTGAGTTTCTTGTAGCATAGCAATATGTGTATGGTGCCGTTTAAGGTATGGGTGGATTCAGTAAAGTTTGGTGGGGGTCACCATCCCACGTACTTTGCAGGTCATTACATTGTAGTGTAGGGTGATGCTGTCAGTGTGTGCACTCATGATATAAAATGGTAGTGTGCTTGCCAGATGGTGGACAAAGCACCCGAGATGACCCCCACCTTCAGCAATGAGTATGTAAGTTCACCAGCTGCCCCTTTAGCCCAGGCAACCCCCTCCAATACCAGTTAACATACAAGGGCTTCACTTAAAAAGCAAAGTAACTAACATAACATTTCCAAAATATTCCCCCAGGACAGGTGACATATGAGCCTCCCGCCAGATACCCCAACACAAGTACAGTACACAGAGCAAACTATATAAGGGACAAAACATGTCCATTTGGAAGTCTCGCAGTGGAGCATGGAAGCACTTAAGCTCATTTTCCCCATGGCCATGGCCCGATACGAATGCTGCAGCATCCAGCCCATCGAGAAATTATCAGCTTACCTATGTAATGTGCATTTGTCCCTGCAGTATAGAAGCATTATTTTGTGCACACAGTGACCCGCATTACCTGCAGTGGAGGCCACCCACAGAGCGCAGGATTAGATCAACCCCAGATGGCACCAGCCAGGTGTGTCATATTCCCACCCCCCCCGATTAAACTGGGACCAGTGTGTGCTCCGGACAGTGAAAAGGCAGGAGAATTGCATTGGATCAGGAAAGTCCATGGTCACAAGTACTGTCCCAGAACAGTCAAAAGGCCGCTCCTTATAGGTCATCAACAGAGCGTGGTGTAATCTTTGGACCTCCGTGGATATCCGCTGACGATGTTCCTGAGCCCCCCATGTCGGAGCCAGACTAGGATAGGTGTTCAGCTCGGAGTACTGCAAAGGAATTGTACTGTATGGGGTGGCATCCTGCAATGCCCCGGCCTGGTCCTTTGCTGTCTGGTCTTTGGAGGGTTTAGATCTTGTAGATTTGTGCCTACGGCTGCAGGATTGGGGTGTCAGCCATCATTTGTGTTGACTTTCTCAGTAGAGGGCTGAGCCATGGCCTTGGCACATACGTCCTCTGGTGTGAAGAAGATTTTGTATGTCTCTCCATCCACCACTTGGAGTTTCATTGGGAACAGAAGGGCATATTGGAAGTTCTGTTCCCAGAGGCGTTGTTTGACTTTGGCATAGGATCCCTGCAGATGCTACACCTCTGCTGTGAAGTCAGGATATGTGGTAATGGAATCTCCTTTGTACTTTCATGGGCCATTTATTAGAAAGTGCAGGAGCACCAAGTCACGGTCCCTAAATTTAAGTAGTGGAGCAATAATGGGTCATGGTGGAGCCCTCAGGGAAGAGGTCTGCTAGGTATCCGGTGCACCTTCTCAACCAAGAAGAATTTAGGTATCTTTTAAGCTAGCACCACTTCTTGATAAAGAGCTCTATACTTGGGCCCTCCGATTGTTCAGGGAATCCCAGAAAGCGGATATTGTTTGGTCTAGATTGCTCCTCAGCATCTTCTGCTCTGTGATGTAAGGAAGCCACCTATGTGCTCAGCAGTTTCATTTGTCCTTGTAGTTCTTGTACTGTGGGCCTCAAGGGAGGATTCAGTTTCCTCCACCCTGTCAGATAACTTACGATGTTGAGCCCGGAAAAATTGACGTAGAGGGAAACTGTGTCAATCTTAGTTTCCAGGGAAATTTTAGTGTCCATGTTCACGTGAAGGACCTTCTCAAAATGGTTGGAATGTGTTCAGAGGGTGGCTTCCAAAGTGTGGTCCGCAGGGGTGAGAGAGGGCATGAGGCCTATGGCATCCTGCCTCAGGGACTTGGCGAACTTGGGCTTCACCATCATGATATGGTACAATTTAGTGTTCAGTTCCAAGCAATTAGGAGTGACGGTGCATGCTACTACGACTTGTCTCTCTCTATTAGAGGGGGCGCACCAACACAGGTGGGTAGGGAGTGGGTGGGCCATCAACCCATGCAGCACAGCCAGGATGAAGTCAGTGCTGCAGCAGCAGATCGGGCCCAGCTGGACCTGCACTCACCCCCGTTCTTCTGAGTCGTCAGGGTTGCATGCCTCAGCATGTAGCAGGCAGGATTTCTCAGTAGGAGTAGGAGGGGGCCCGCACAGTTCCCTGTAGTGATGGATTCCTGCCCCCTTGGTCGCACCGGTGCACCCTTGCTGCAGTTCGGGTGCCTGCGTTCGCAGTCAGTGCTGCCTCCAGGCCTGCAGCAATTTCACCAAGAGCCAGACCCAACCTGGTCCTCATCCCATGTCACAGGCTGCTGCATCCTCAGAGTCGGGCCAATGGTGGGGAGGGGGCAGCCACCTGTACTGTCTGATCCCCTTGCAGCGGCATCTCGTGCCTATGCCATCAGTATCAGGAGTGGGAGTATGTGCAGCACAGCCAGGGCCCCCCTCGCAGCTCCTCTGACATTGGCAAGCGTTGGTGAGGCCTTCCACCCCTCACATATGTGAAGCACTTTTGGCAGCAATTGCAACAGAAGCATGGGCCCTGTGTTGAAGAATGGGGCCACACTACTCAGGCCTACCTCGTAGGATGACTCTTCACTTCTGGGGCCACGCTGGCGCAGTATCCCTGCTTGATGGAAAGATTGTCAGGTAGCACCTACACACTGCACAAGGTGCCTGGGCAGTGTTCTCAAGCATGTGCGGACAAGATGAGAAGGATTATTCCAGGATTAGTTACAGGCCAGCAGCGGAGCTCTTCACAATGCGTCAGGTGTGGCTGCCATCTTGGCCACTCCCCAAAGTTCTGTTCCTTAGCAGTGGTCAACCTAAAGTTGGATATGGGGAGTAAGCGGATCATAGGCCCTTAGAAAGTTGCTGTTGCCTTGCCTTTTCTGTTTCTCTGCTAAGGAATGATCTAAAAGGTCCCTCAAGGGCAGAGGGTGGGAAATTAACCTATATAGCTAGGAGTTAGTGCTGTGGTTACCATATCTTATACCTACTGTCAGGGGAATCAGAAGAGAGTGGAGCTTGCATCAATGTCCCATGTTCCAATGAGTAAGAGAAGGAAAAGGGATGTGGGAAACAAACCCCTGAAATCCTCACATCCAGGAGGGGGGTTATCTCTGAGGGAGAGAACACTGAAATCAAATGGAGAATGGTTGTCTGCTGAAGGGGTCCTGTCCTACCTTGTTAATTTGCAATGTGCTTTAGGATCCTCTCAAACTGACTTTTGCAAGGCCCCACTAGGAGGAGCTTCTCACAGGCTGATGCGCAAGAGAAGGGAGAGAGCAATGGATTGTTTAAAATCTACTTGAAGGACTGTGTCTTATATTGCGAGCCAAAAGATCCTAAAGCAAAAGATCCTTGGACCTTTAGGAGGTTGGAGGCACTCAAGTGTTTCAGTCCCTTCTTTCTTGAATTACCCATGACATCCCTGTGATTGGGCACATAGGCATGACCTAGAACATGACTGATTCGTGAGGCATTTTTTCTGGCCCCACATGTAAGCTATGGTGAAGGATTTCTGTTGATCCTGCATAATTCATCAGTTCAGTGGCATGTTAGGAGGATGGCGTAACGGCACCCATTATTCCACTCCTAGTGGAGGAGAAGCCTTTTGTAGAAGGTGTGGCTGAAGTAACAGGTTTGTTCTGGTGTTGGTGGACAACTCCACTAGCTATCATGAGCCAGTGCCTTTCTGGATGGTGTCAACTATGCTGCATAATTTGGTCCGCTCCTGCTGCATAATTCCAGCGGTCCTGCCAATATGAACTGTGCTTTGATGTTGTGCATCAGTATCAGGGTTATTTTCTTGTTGTGTTTTGTTGCTGTTCCTATGCTTGAGCGTGAACCCAACAGTGTGAAAACACATTAGGGTTAGTGAGAAGCTAATGTATGAGTGGTTAGAAGATTGTGCATGCAGTGTAGCCTATGTGTGGAATTTTTTGTGGTGCCACAGATGTATGGCAGCGACTGCTCAGTTGAGCTGCAGTACTTATGTATATTAGAGAAGAGTGTGAGGAATAACTGCACCAGACATGCAATTTCTACCATCTTTGGAGTGATCTGTATCTCACAGTTTAAAGCCAATTGATTATGGGCATGGGGAGCCCCCAGGGCTACCAACTGAGAGGTGTGTATACCATGGTATGTGCTCTGAGGAATTCATTCTGTAGCAGCAGGGATCAACCGATAGGAGAGTTATGTTATAGGTATTTATATAGCGCACTGATGCATAAAAAACTTCCTGGGACTACAGCCAGAGAATTATTACGGAAAAGGAGAAGAACAAATTCCAAGTTCAATAGCCACGTTTTAACTGCTTTCTGAAGAATGCTAAGAAAGACTGAAATCTAAGATTAAAAGCAAGAGAATTCCAGAGCCTAGCCACAGCAATGGAGGAAGCTTTGTCGCATTGGTATGCTTTACAGGAATGAGAAATGTGAAAAGGAAACTGGATTAGCTGATCAGAGCTCAATGTAAAAGGCCCCTTGAGTGTTGTGCAAGAAACCTCTCAAGAACACTACACAGGATATCATGGACCATGTACTAGGGCTAAGGTCTAGTGTCTGAAATAGGCCAACAAGAATTTGGAGTCACACAAGAGCTGATCAAACAATGCTGAAATCAATTCAAAAAGGAATTTGTGGGTACATGAAGTAGTAGTCCTGTACTATTGTTTCACACACTCATAAATGCCTTTGTGAATTAGCCACATATTTTGGAATAGAGAAAAGTGTGGTTTTCATGGGTGATAAAAGAGTGATCATTGACAACGGAAGGTACCAAAACATTAATTTAGTGTTAAGTTTAAAGCTCGTGGGGCCAATTTACAAGGCATTTAGGAGTACCTGAAATAATACTTATTCATGTACTCATTGTGCATTGACCCCAGTTTGTTCAGAAGGCAACTGTCATTGAATAACAAAAGGTTTGGGTGGTAGAGTGAGTAGAGCCATGACACTCAAAGATAAGTGATCTGGACCTTTGACTTTGCTGGAAAAGTTTGAGAAAGTGACCTCCTTCATATATCTCACCAACCTGAGAAACATTCACAGGGTTCGTCATGTTACCCACCTTAAACCCCGCTATTACATGGATGAAAGGAATGGTGATGGTGACATATGGTGGAGAGGAAGAGGAGAGTCACCCCCTCCCTGTTCTTATATAGCACAATGAAAAGGAGGGACTTGAGGGACTAATACCATTGTTACAAAAGAGAAGCAGCGAATTGGCTGACAAATACGGGGTCAGTTATTATAACTGTCAAGAACACAACCTAAAAGGCTGTCAGGCATGGTAAGAGCTAGCATGAAACATGCAAGAGGTGATGAGAGGAATGCCTGCAATGTGTTTAACCACTGGCACTCGCTCAGGGTAGCATTCCCATTCATTGTTCTTTTGCCTACCATGCCACCTCAGATTAGGCCCAGCCACATGCAAATCAGCCTTGGTCTCGCTCCAGTAGGAACAGTCCACCTGAACTGCCAAACCAGGTCCTCTCCAAACAGGAACACAAGCAGCCCAAGACTGGTTTCGCCCTGATTGGGGCTCCTCATTTGGGTGCAGCTTGGTTCCAGTAGCACAGTGAGCATGGGACTCACGCCTGTGCATGCCCTTGGCTACTTCGGGCATCACACCAAACACACAAAATGTGATGGGAGGAATGCTTGCAAATTGCCTAACTACTGGCACTCACTCAGGGTAGCATTCCAACCCACAGTTGTTTTGCCCACCATGCCACCTCAGATTAGACCTAGCCATATGCAAATTACCCTTGGTCCTGCTCCAAGAAGCCAGGTCCTCTATGAACTGTAACACAAGCAATCCAAGACCAGTTTCCTCCTGATTAGGACTCATCGGTCAGGTGTAAATTGGTTCCAATGGCACATTGAGCAAGGGAACCGCGTCTGGGCATACCCTTGTCACTTAGGGCATCACATCGAGCACAACAGGTGATGGGAGGAATGCCTGCAATTTGCCTAACCACTTGCACTCTTTCGGAGTAGCATTCCAACCCATTGCTCCTTTGGCCACCATGCCACCTTAGGCCACACCCAGCCATATGCAAACCAGCCTTGGTCCTGCTTCAATAGATACATTTTCAGTGAAGTCAGGTCTACTACAAATTGGAACACAAGCAACCCAAGATGGGCTTCCTAATAGGATTTCGGCATTCAGGTGTAGCTTGGTTCTAGTAGCACAACACAAAGCATGAAGTCTCTAAAGGGTTGGACATTGGGATGATTGAACCCTCAAGTCTAGTGGTTCTTATATCAAAGCCTATCTGCAGGTTGGAACCTCTGAACTGAGTCTCTGAATGGACTACAAGGGTCTCAACTCAGTCACCAAGACTACTGCTCACCCCATACCACAAGCTGAACGCATTGAAAGATTAGGGGCTGCCAAAATCTTAAGTGCTTTTTATTTAAAATTTTAGATAAACGGAGTACGAAACTGAGGGTGCAAAAGAGAAGCCTGTGTTCTCTATGCTAGAGCTCCATAGTCAATTCAAAGTGGTGCCCCTAGCATCTTTCAGAGGTTAAAAACTAATCTCACCTTAAATCTTCCACCAGCTACTACTCCCTACACTATTATTTTGAAAGAGGTTCCTAACCTTAGACCGTCCCAAACTGAGAGTCACGGACAGGTGGTAAACAAGGTGGTTCATTGGCTTTTTGGAACGTCTGTGGCTAGATCCTCACTGCATGAAAAGCTATCTATGGTGAGGAGGTTTGAGTGGGTTGGTATTTCCCTAAAATTGGATAATAATGATTGTGTCGTGATTAGTTTTAAGAACAAATTTGTTGGTGAAGATCTGTTGAACAGGTTACATTTCCATCCAGGTGTTTGACAGCAGCATCATAGCCCTTGGGACACTCCACTGAGGTCTGACATCTCGAGAGCAGACCCTGCACCTGAATTGTTTACTCCCAGGGCCCCAGCACTGCTGGGTCGATTATGGCACCTGATTACGTGGGTTCTACTATTAGTGGGGGTCCTGGGACAGGCAGTAATTACGGTCTTAAATTTGCACCATGGAATGTCTCCGGCCTAGATTCTAAAGTGGATAATCACGAGCGGCTACATTGCAACAATGGCTTCGACACTATAGGCTGTCAGGAAACATGGGCCCTTGAGGCAGTGCACATTAATGGATTCAGGGCCATATGTACGAACACATTTTCCCATTGACACAGAATGGGAAAAACCCTTTGCTACATCTGGCCCTCAGTTCTCTTTTTACACCTGCAATTCCCTCGCGAGTTGGCAGAGTAAAATGTGGCCTGTCCACATTAGTTAGGGTTGGGTTTCCAAGGATAGTTAAATGGTCCTATCGAGATTCTCCTTATTTTCAATGTTTGTAGTTTATTTTTAGTGCGATTATTATTGTATTCATTCATTTGTATGATCAGGATTTTAATGTATACAACACAGACATAATGACTGCACTTACGGATGAATCGGCCAGATTTAATGATTTACTGATATTCAAGAGGGGCCAGTGGCTTTATTATGATTTTAATATCAATTTTTGCCCCCTCGCAAGATCTTTACCTTGTGGTCTGGTGCACCATTCTGGAGGGGCATTAACTCATTTTTGACACCCACCTCATGGAGATGCATCTAACCATCTTCTTCTTAATTACAACTTGTGTTTTGCTCTGGATCATTATACATTAATATGTCCCTAAAACCGATTATATTGGTAGGGAAGGTGGTAGTTTAATAATTTATATTTTATTTTCATCAAACCTAATAGCTTTTTTTCAATTATTGAGCCACAGAAACTGTGTTTAGTTACCACTGTCTCCTTTCAGTGACATGCCATGGGAGGCGGGCTGCAGCCGTGGCTGGTGTTTCAGGTCCATCATTTTGGCTTGGCTTGACACCAACTGTTTTAGGACTCATAGGAACCTGATGTTGACACTGAAATCAACACCCAGAATCCAGGAGGAGGTTTAGCCATGCCAAACTGTCTATAAAAATGCAGTCACTGTTCGGCAAAAAACAGGTCAAAGAGAAGACCTAAGAAACCCTCTTAAAGTCTTCTCAAACAGAGGGCAGTAACAGTAACAGAGGGCAAGTTGTTAATCATTTGTTTTTTAATGATTCAACTCGCTGAGGGTTTGATGTGGTTATTTCAGCTGACGTTTGGTTCACCCATTTTACTAGTATTTATAATGGCGGAACTTTTCTTAATGCACTTCTCAGGATAGCGACATCCATTTCATGTGGTATGTCAATAGAATATTAAGACATTATAACAGCCATTAGAAAAAGTTCTGCAGGTAAGGCCTCATGCCCCAATGGGGTTCTTATAGATCTTTTTAAGGATATTGATCTATGGACACCACTCCTTGCGAACATATGGTAGGCATTTGCTGTTGTGGGTCCCCGTGGGTCATGGTCTCTTGCCATAATCGTGCCAATTTTCAAAAATATGACCCAAAATGTTACCACCCTGTTTCCTTGATCGATTCTACAGCCAAATTAATGGGTAGGATCTTACTGGACTGGTTGGAATCTTGGGCTATGGCTAATGATGTTATCTTGGGCCTGTACCATGATTTCAGAGTCGGTGTGGGCACATTAGAGTAGTGTTTACATTTTTACCTTTTTACTAATAAATATTTGGTTGCAGAGGTGGTTCTGCTTACACTGCATTTATGGATCTTAGCTTGGTCTTCATCACAGAACGGAAGTAAACTTTGGGCTATTATGACTGACCTTGGGGGTTGATGCCGGTATTATTTGCTTTTTAAGACAGCTATATAGTGATGTGACTGCGAGTGTTAAATAGGGTACAAATAAATAGGGAGACAACTAAATCCTTCCAGAATGTCAGAGGAGTCAGGCAGAGCTGTGTCCTGGCCCAGTTTTTGTTTATTTTGTATATTAATGGGCTGGTAAAACATCTCCTTAGTTTCCCTTTGATGTGCCTCTTGCTGGTTCTCCACCAATACCAGCACTTTTGTATGTGGGTCATGTGCTCATGGCCAGACCCCGCTTGGCTTCCGGCAGCTATTGGACAGATTTGCTAGCTTTCTGGCAAATCTTGACCTTACTATAAATCATGCTAAGACAAATATAATCATCTTTGGGCCAAAGATATTTAAGAACAAGTCATTAATATCAAGATCTTGTCCTATAACCACCTTCTCTTATCTGGGTGTTCTCTTTCACGTTTTCTTGTGGCTGGTCTATTTTAGGCCGCAGTAGGATTGCAATGTTTGGGAGAAGCATAGAGGCCCTCTTTAACTTTGCTTCAAAGTTGGGCAATAAACCTATTAGATAACATATTATGGTGTATAAGTCCAAGTGTCTTTATATCGCCACCTTTGGTGCTGAGTTATGGGGTCTGCCGGAGTACAATATGACACAAAAAATGGAAACCAGATTTTTGAGAAGCTTGCTTTCAGCCCCTCACTGTACTTAGTGTACTTCTACCGCTCTATGTCTAACTGAACTGGGGCTGCACTACATAAATGATACCAGACTTCACCCTGCTTTGTTGTGGTTGTCAATCTGGTCTAATCCTCAAAACAGTTTTATGCACCAGGTATTGGAAGACTGTCTACACCTGGATTTGGTGAAAAATATCCCTTGGCTGATATACATGGATTAAGTTACAGCTTAGGCATTCTTGATCTACTTGACAACCCTGGTGGTTTGCCCGCCTCCTTTATGTATGTTTTATAAGGGAAATATTTGGATTCATGTCGATCTTTGAGAATGTGTAAAGAAATCAGGAAGGTTTCTGTGAGCAATTATAGCTTGCCTAACACTAGACCATTGACAGACTCGTATCTCGTTTGGGTTTCAATTAGCTATCACAGGTATTTGTAAAGACGCCTGAGATTTAATACTGTACACATTATTGTGGCTTTTCCCGCTCCTTGTGACCATCAATCCACTCAATCGACAGTGCACTTTCTGTTTTTCTGTAAATTTTATGTATTTTTTAGAAGTTGCTTCCTGCCGGCCTAGGTTGAAACATGCTAATCTCAGGCAATGCAAGGAAGCTATGGTTTATATACAATCCTTACTATCAATGTACGTATGTTGGGCTGTAAAAAATGGCAACATTTTTACAGTGTGTTATTAATTTAAGGAAAACATTGAGATAATTATTTGCTGTTTCATCAAGTCCGGATAAAATTTACTGGTATGCAGTTGTTTACATGCCCTTTATGACTATTGATGAATTTGTTTTTAACTGTTCTATTGTACTGTTATGTTTCATATATCCAGTTGAATAAAGTACATTTTGACTTTGACTCACTTATCTCAACCTTTTCACTTTAATGTTTCACTTTCTAAGAACATCATTCTATAGTTGCAAAAGTATTTGAAATAGCTTACTGACACACTTTTACTTTTTCACTAGTTGAATTTTAAAAATCAACCTTTTATTAAGACATTTTAGTGTTTTACATGCTGTAGCACCATATTTAAAATATGTTTTTGCACCTTCAAAGAAATAAACAATGTTAAAAAAGTAAAAGCAGATACCCCTTTATTTGCCATTTCAACATTTAAAAGACTCTAAAATATAACAAACATTTTACAAAAAAATACAAACTTTGGTAAAACAACCAAGATTGTTTTTACTGCATTTACAAAAGACTACACAAAACATTTAAAGTACAGTAATAAGAAGAAAATATCTTCAGCCTTTTCCTATGATTATTTCCAAGTTGGTTTGGGAATTTTATTGTTTGATTTCTTGATTTCATTTTGTACTTTCTCTGAGAAAGGCCTGGCATGTTTTGCCAAAGCTGCTATAGGTAAGACCAGGATTCCACCTCCTTCTCTACTTAACGAAGGCACTGAATTATTACTTTGATCTGAGAAAAACAAGAGCATCTGAAATGTCCACGTGAACATGGGTATTAAGTAAAGGTGCAGAACAAGCGTTCACATGGAACTCATTTTGCAATATCATTATGGTTAAGCAGGAAGTCCTGAGTAGAATCAATCAAAACATATTTTAGTTCAGACAATACAAATTCTGTTGGGCTTTACTCCAGAACAATACATTGACAACATTGTATTAATCAACCAGACTAGACTGAATTTTATTTGTGTACAAAATGCAGCAAAGACCATAAAGATTAGTGAGTGATGAAATAGTAGCAAGCACACCCAAAGTGAAGCAATCAAAACCACAAAAAGAGGACAGGTGATCAATAAATGGTATATTGTTATCAAATTCAAAAGAGAGCCATAAATATTCGGTCCAGATAACCACTTGGGGTAATTTTCCAGTGTCCAAATAATATTGAGAAGGTCTATCTTGATTGATGTCAACAACGTTTGAACTCTACATGGGATATCAGGGTCTCATCAGGACATTGAATAAATGGGGGACTAATGGGTTGTATGAAAAATTAGAACTGGTACCAAGGTTAAGTCACCATGGTCCCAAAAGTAATATAGAAAAGAATACATACTGTTTGCAGCAGTAACAGGCCTAAGTGTGAATATAGCACCTGACCACTGTATCAACCAAGTAGAGTGGTCCCAAAAGGTGACCTGTGGAACAATAAGCAGCATCAGTATGGTCGGAAAGTCACCAATCAATTATGTGTCATTTAATGGAAAGTGAATGTTTAAAGGACTCTGATGTACGCAATGACATAAATACATCTAAATGTAATACACACAGGAAACCTAAAGTAACACTGAAAATCAACAAAATTGTCATGTCAAACCAAGTATCAACAAAAATTGGCTTTTAAAATATATACAGAAGGGCTAAATAACCTTAAAACTGTTACTGCCTACTTATGAGTTATGGATAGAACAGCAGCTGCAGGCCCCCAAATGGGTGGTAAATGCTGAGCAATGCGGCAATTTGGGGGCATCCGGTCAGAGATGCACCTTTCTGACAACGGAAAGAGACCTGAACTGCTCATCCATTAATTTACAGAAGAGTCAGCAGCTGTGCTACGCTGCTTCCAAATGGCAGTGGGTGGGCCATTGGGTGTGGCAAGGGTATGGCAAGGGTATGGCACCTGCCCGAAGCACGGGGATTCGGAATATGCATCACCAGAGTATGAATTGCGGGGTAATGAGCCTGCAAAGGCAGTAAGGATAACAAAAAAGGATGAGAAAGGAGTGAATTAAATTAATCAAGGAATAATTGTGTGAAAAAAAGAAACATAAAAATAGGAATTTTTGAAAAGAGAATACTCAAACCCCACATACTCACTGAAAAAAGGATAAGCTGATCAGACCGGTGAGTCGCCATGGGCCGGTGCACTGGGGCACCAGCACATAAGTCAGCGCAGGCAGAATAATCAAGGAATCTTTCTGGAAAGATCAATACTAATAAAACATGAAGAAAGGAGAGGGGTCTCAAACCCCACATGCTCATTGATTAAAGAATAAATCAGGTGAACCACCCAGAGTGCTGATAGAGACCTCCATATGGGGTCTGTATCTCCCTTAATTGGAAGAGTCAAATCTACTTATGGTCAAAGGGATACTATAAAACCGGATTGGAGGGACAGGAAGGTTCATTTGGCTAAAGGGTGGAAAAAACCTCATAAATAGGTTACCTAACCAACATAACATAATTCAAAGAAATGGCAAACACATACAATCATAAATAATCAAACAAAAATATTAATAAAACTATTTAACAAAGACATTGTTAGGGTTTGACAATAATCAAAAGGGGGTCAACGCAATCTTCCTTAGTGGTCAAGCAAGTTCACAAAGGACGATTCATATGACCAAAGGGTATTTCAAATAAAGACAATGTTGCCAGCCCGCACCCCGTATTCCTTACATGATAGTTTTCTATCTAAGATGAAGAAAAGGGGGTGGGAGTCAGAGCATAGTCTCACTGTGAAGCCACGGGATTCCCTAGAAAATTCAGTTCAAGGGGCAATTAATTTCTGCCATTCTTCCGTAGTATTGCATCTATTCCTTATTGAGGTGCATTTGCTGATCCATTTACATTCCAACCTCTGTAGAATGTATGATGTGTCTCCCCCTCTGGGTGATGGTAACACCTTCTCTGTGACCTGCCATCTCATTTCATCTGCTTTATGATGTTTTTCCAAATAGTATTGAACCATGGGCGCTATTACAATGGCACATCTAATCCGGCTCCTGCGTTGACTTATTCTGGCTTTGGCTTGTTGAGATGTTTAACCAATGTATATCATATTATATGGACACCAAACACAGTAAATGATCTTACTTGAAGCACAATTGCCTTTACTCCAGGCCACCCACAACTATCCGAATTGGGGTCGGTTCTGAATTTCATATGGTCCATCAGGCATTGCAGCTGATGGCAGGATGAGGAGCAGACCCATGATAAAGCATGAAACACTTCTTGGTGTGAGAGGGCACTTGCTCCTGAGGCACCAGTCTTGAGCTGGCACCTCAGTTCTCAACCATACCTCCCATTTTCACTGACCTTTACTCCTCTTTTCTCCACAAAAACTTCATACTTTATTGAACGTCTGCTGGACCTGGAAGCACTCCTGGTCCCTTCTTTTTGGTAAATAGTATTGACAAGAGACACAGCTATTGCATTTATAGTGGCCGTGAAGGGGTTGAGACCCAACGAAGATAGAATTGTCTGCCCTGCATTGGGGACATTGGAGTTGGCATGTACCAATTGGTCTCTAATATTCTTGCTTTTGTTGTAGGAAAATAGAGGTAGCCCCTGAAAAGGGTCCATTGTGTTAAGAATCGACGGGTGTTTCTTGATAAGTTTCACAATCTTAGTGTCTGGACAATATGTGGTTATGCAAAAATTCTGTCTAATACAGGTTTCGCTTTAGTCTGTAATATGTCTTTCCTGGGGTTAAACAATGCCATTTTCATAGAGTTTTATAAGGTGTTTGAGGTAGCCTCTCTCTCATAATTTAGTACTCAAAGTGGCCCCTTCATTAAAGGAATCTTTAAGTGTAGAGTTTCTACAGAGCCTCAGAAATTGGCCAAAAGGAAGACCATTCTTTAGAGCTCTTGGGTGGCAGCTTTTATACTGTAGCAATGTGTTACGTTCAGTCAATTTTTGATGTAACAAGATAGATAAATGATTTTCATTATTCTGAATCTCAAGATCTAGGAAGGGTAAGCTATAACAGTCAGTGTTGTGTGTGAATGTCAGGTAAGGTTAACAACTATTGATGTAATGTGTACACAGTGTCAATGAATCTTCGGAACCCCTCCAAATCATGAAAATATCATCAATTTACCTTTTCCAGAAACAAATGTTGCTAAGGCACGGGTTGAGTTTTGTATTGATGAAATCATGTTCAAATTGGCCAACACAGAGATTTGCCAGATTGGGTCGAAAAATTCCCCCCATAGATGCCCCAGAGCACTGTTGGTAGTGGTCCTGCCGGAAAAAAAAAATTATAGGGAGATTTCAAGAAGTTCTACTATGATACTACTGATCACTTCAATGCTTTCTCTCTGGGGAATATTAGTGTAAAGTGACTATACCAGAGAGCCTCCTTTGGGGTGTTTATATATGGAGGTTAGCTTGAAATAAGCAATGTCAGAACCTAATTATATTAGGCACCAAGACCTGTTATAAGATTACCAGGATGGTTCTACTTCCTGGATTCTTAGAGTCTTACAAGGTTCTTTCTCATCATATAAATAGTTGTAGAGTAAGAACTCATTTGACTCTTTTGACTGTACCAAGATGCCTCCTACAGGGTATTCAAGTACGGAATTGGCAATGGATATGTATAATCGTGGGCGATCCCGACAATAGCACCAATACAGTGCATATGAGTGGACAGAAGTACATTTCCCATAGAGGCTGCGTCCTACTCCGATCATGTGCATCATGTTATGATGTGAGTATGATGATGCTGCATGCAGGATGTGATGATGACTTTGAGGGCAATATGCTGCTTGTAGCTTATGGACCTTACTCTCTTTAAACTGCCTAACATTACTAAACATGTAGCAGTCAACAGGGTAAACCCAAAAACCCTATGAACCAGAGTAATTACAGTGCATCAAATAAAGGTTGTATGACAGAATCATGTATGGCAGAACAACGCATGCTTTAACAACGCGGTCAGAACCAGGACTGCGTCAATTCCATGCATGCCTTTACCAAGCATTTTGTTGTAAAAGCATGCCTAGTAAAGGCATGGTGGAAACGGAATGCATGGTTATGTCATACAACCTGCCGTGACACCCAAAACTACCCCCCAATAGCTAATCTACCCTGACCACCACCCACCCTAAGCCCTAAAAAACAAAAACTACCCAACCCACCCACCCACCCACGTAAAACCGTAAAAAAAACTACCACGACCCCACCCCTGTCCCATAAAACTACACTACCCCGACACCCCCCACCCGCCCTGAGCCGTAAAACCTTCCCCCAATTAGTAAATTACCCCAACCCCCCCACCAACCCTAAGCCCTAAAAAAAACCTATCCCGATCCCCACCCCTCCCCGCCCCTAAAAACTAAACTACCTCAACCCCCACCCACCCTGAGCCCTAAAACAAAACCTAGCTTGACCCCCACTCCTAAAAACATAACTACCCCGATACCCCCATACACCCTGAGCCCTAAAACCTTCCCCCTAATAAGTAAACTACCCGACCTCCCGCCCACCCTAAACCCTAAAAAATACTACCCAACCCCCCGGCCCCATAAAACTAAACCACCCCGAAAGCCCTAAAAAATACTACCCGACCGCCCCACCCCTGCCTCTAAAAACTAAACTACCCTGAAACCCCCCACCCACCCTAAGCCCTAAGTCTACCTCACCACTAAAAACTACCCACCAACCCTGCCCCAACCCCACTTACCTCAATGCGTCCTCTCCCGATCCTTCCTCCTCTTCTCCCTCCTCCCGCCCTTCCTTAAACCTTCCCCCACCCCTAAAAAATAAACCACCCGCCCCCCACTCTAAACCCTAAATAAAAAAAATACCCACATCCCGCCTCTGAAAAGAAAATAGCCCGACCTCCCCACCCTAAGTCCTAAAAAAAATACCCAAACCCCCACCCCACCATAAAAAAAAAATAGCCTGACCCCCCCACCCCAAGCCCTTAATAGATACTGGTGAAAAGACAACCTAAACAGATCCACTAACAAACATAGTTGTATGGACCAGAAAATGGAGAATGAACACACATTCAAATAGCAATTACTAATTGAGGAAGGGACTCTTGACTCCTCCCCTTCTTCATGGGTTATATCATATCACTGCAAGATGGGTCTACATATTTGTCAATAGAGGTGACTGTAGCCCATTTGCATACCCAACACCGACAACACCTACCTAATCCATACTGCCAATTTACCTATTTGAGACATTGTATCTGCCTCTGGCTTAACATGAGATTAAGACAATCTGTTTATTCTCAACACTTTAGGAAAAGGTAGAACTACACAAAATATACCCTTTACATACCAAATTGTATTTGTTTCCTGAAGTTTGTTCTGTCTATAAATATACACACCTGTTCAGGTTAGCAGGATTGAGATGAACAGTAGGTAAGTTAGACAGTTTAAAAAAAAAACTCTGGCTAAATAAATAATTGGAGCTTCACTGCATGCATTCATCTAGCGAAAGGGTTGTTGTGAAGTTAAAAAAGGGTTGCCTCAAAAAGGGGATGAAGGTTTTGGAAAATATATTTAAAAAAACAAATGTTGAGTCAGTAGCGCCACCATCTCCTTATGTATCCAAGTCTAAGATATTTTATATCATACCTCGCTTTCATGATCTTCAATTATATTTGTCTCTGTAGATACCCAGTTGCACTCTTTTCTTGAAATAATCTTCTATTTCTAGGACTTGCCTACGGTCAGCTTCAGATCTGTTGTATAAAATGCAAACTTAAAGTGGGCTTTGTGTCCACTCCTTGTTCATGATTCAATGGATTTATTTTCCGTCTCATATTTCTGCTCCAGATTCAATGGTTTTCTTCCATATTCTTGTGTTTTCCTTTCCACGGAGTATTTCAGTCTCACAGTTTTTGATTGGTTGCGTTGTTTCCTTCAGCTGCTAACGTGAGGTGACTATTTCTTTTTCTTTTGCTTTCAGCACTCAGAGTGCATTGCTCTTCTCGCTCTGTTTTCCATTCCCTAGCTTTACTTTTTTATATTAATCCTTTTGTTTTATTTATTGCATGGGCACAGCAACTCTACACTACTAGGGTGGCTTGCATTTGCTCCCATGCCCTTTATAATGAATATTTTTTCATTTAGATTTTAATTATTACTTTTTGTGAGTTGGAAGCTGCACAGTCCTACTGGGCTGCTCACATTAGCTTTTTGAGCACTTCTCCCACTCCCTGTATTTAAAAATATATATTTTTCTGAGGGTGTGTGAACTGCACACTACTACCAGGCTGCTCACTTGCCCCCAATTGCATACCATCTCCCATTTATCCTTCCAAACTGCCTATCTGACATTTTGGAATAGTAACTTAAAAATAAAGAACTACTTACAAGATGGCCACCAAGGAAACACAGTCACAGGGATTCTTTAATGTGATTTTACTTCACTACAGAACCCTTGCATGGTTTTGGGTAAGGAGAAGTGTGGCACAATGGTTAGAGCAGCAGACCCTGATGCAGAAATCTGGCACGGGACCAGGATTCAATTCCTGCCTCAGCGGGTCTTGGGCTCAATTCCCTTGGACCAGATAATTCTTGCCTCGGTGCCTAATCTAATTAATGGGTCCCACTCTGTAACTCTGGGCAATAGCTTGCTTAATCCCCACAACGGCCCTGACAGTGCTTGGATGCCTGGCTTCACTTTGGGGGTGCCCAGGAGTGGGTGCCTCACAGGGAAAAAGCCCGGAGGGGTTCCACAGTGGTATGTGTACAGCGCCTTGAGACCCTAACGGGTGAGTAGTGTGCTATACAAGTGTGCAGTTTTTTTTACAGTTTTACCATCTCCCATTTATCCTTCCAAACTGCCTATCTGACATTTTGGAATAGTAACTTAAAAATAAAGAACTACTTACAAGATGGCCACCAAGGAAACACAGTCACAAGGATTCTTTAATGTGATTTTACCTCACTACAGAACCCTTGCATGGTTTTGGGTAAATTATTGTTTTCAACAGAAATGCAAATGACAAAATGGCGTGTCATATCACACATAACACACACACACGTTTTAAACACACACACTTTCACACATGAAACTGCAAAGTCTAAGACTGGTAGCTGACTCAGCTGCAAACACAGCAACAAACTTGAGGATGGCTGCGAAAATCAGAAATAATTCTCAGTTCATGAACTAGAACTACAACTTCAGCTACAACTTCTCTATTTAAGCCTTTAGGTATAACATTTAAATATAACAATATTACTTGTCTCCACTGATAGTTAGATCATAGATAGATAGATAGATAGATAGATAGATAGATAGATAGATAGATACCTTCAATATATTGGTGGCTTAGGTGTAATTGCACTCTACCAACTTGTTGTGACATAGAACTGACAAAAATGGCTCAAATTTAATGCTGATAAATTAGAGATTATGCTATTCTGTGGAAATGTTAACGTTTTCAACCTGTCATTCTAGCCTGCTAACAGGGGATACTGGGGGTCATTACAACCTTGGCGGTCTTTTAAAAAGACCGCCGAGGCTGCGGGAGTCAGAATACCGCCATTGACGACGGTATTCCTGGCTCCCTATTATGACTTTTCCGCTGGGCCAGTGGACGGTAACAGTGTTACCGTCCGCTGGCCCAGCGGAAAAGTCACATCAACATTGCTGCCAGACCACACAAACGCAGGCAGCCACCCACCCAACAGCCATCCACCTCACGACAGCCTCCAGCACAAGCACCTGCACCCAAAGACACCAGACTTGACTCACCTACAACCACATCCTCTTTCTCCACTCCCATACCCACTACACCTACCATTCCCACTGCTCCAAAAAAGTTTTTCCTGTCCAAAATTAACCTCTTTCCATCACCTGACCCACCCCCTCCATCTCATAAGACTCCAACAGCACCTCAGCCACCACAAAACCTGGACCTACAAGGACAATAGTCCAAGGAATTTGGAGTCCACCACCTTCAAGGCCAGCTACTTCGGCTAGCAGTAAAGATACAGCCAGCCCACCCCCTGGAAATAAAGCCAAAAAAGCCAGTGCCCGGCGTGAGAGGCCAGTGACAGCAGGCTCCAAGGGCACTACCCTGGCACCGTCAGGAAGTGGGGTGCCACCTGGCACACCGACAAAGGGAGGAAAGAGCCACAGAGGAGCAGGGAAGGGTGGCAAGGGCAGCACACCCGACAAGTCCGGCAGCAGGCGATCTGCTCAGGAGGGCTCCACCAGCCCCATTCCAGGGGTGAAGGAGGACACCCACGGGCCCGGGACGGCAGCACAGGAGGGCCCCGCAAGCGAGAAGACAGATGTGCATGAAGGGCACGGCAGCCACATGTCGGGTGGCGAGTGAGATCCATGTCATGGCCGGATCTGGTGCCCTGGAGACACATGTCAAGCACCGCTGAACAAGGCCCTTCAAGACAAGCACCGCTGAACAGGGCACCGCCGTGTCAAGAACCGCTGAACAGGGCACCGCCGTGTCAAGAACCGCTGAACAGGGCCCTTCAAGACAAGCACCGCTGAACAGGACACCGCCGTCTCAAGAACCGCTGAACAGGGCCCTTCAAGACAAGCACCGCTGAACAGGGCACCGCCGTCTCAAGAACCGCTGAACAGGGCCCTTCAAGACAAGCACCGCTGAACAGGGCACCGCCGTCTCAAGAACCGCTGAACAGGGACCTTCAAGACAAGCACCGCTGAACAGGGCACCGCCGTCTCAAGAACTGCTGAACAGGGCCCTTCAAGACAAGCACCGCTGAACAGGGCACCGCCGTCTCAAGAACCGCTGAACAGGGCCCTTCAAGACAAGCACCGCTGAACAGGGCACCGCCGTCTCAAGAACCGCTGAACAGGGCCCTTCAAGTCAAGCACCGCTCCGCTGGGCCCTTCAAGTCAAGCACCGCTCCGCTGGGCACCGCCGTCTCTGCACCGCTCCGCTGGGCCCTTCAAGTCAAGCACCGCTCCGCTGGGCCCTTCAAGTCAAGCACCGCTCCGCTGGGCACCGCCGTCTCTGCACCGCTCCGCTGGGCCCTTCAAGTCAAGCACCGCTCCGCTGGGCACCGCCGTCTCTGCACTGCTCCACTGGGCCCTTCAAGTCAAGCACCGCTGGACAGGGCACCGCAGTCTCATGCACCGCTGGCCCATTGGCAGAAGGGGCAGGGCCGGATCTGTGTCGGGCAGGGCTGCACGAAGCACTCTGGGCACCATGCCTCCTCCAGAACCAGTGGAGTCTGTAATCCACTTGATTGACTGTGGCTTTGCACTCCCCAGGATGGCACAGTGGGCAATCCACCCACTGTAGAGACTTGTGAGACTGTGGCTTTGCACTCCCCAGGATGGCACAGTGGGCAATCCACCCACTGTAGAGACTTGTGAGACTGTGGCTTTGCACTCCCCAGGATGGCACAGTGGGCAATCCACCCACTGTCTGGACTTGTGAGACTGTGGCTTTGCACTCCCCAGGATTGAACAGTGGGCATGGAGGCCCCTCGTGGATCTGGCGTCGTGGACTCATCTGGCTGAGGTGCACCCCCTTCCCTTCCCCCTGAGGTGCCTGTAGTTTTGCTATCTGATGCCCCTGCAGTGTTCTCTCCAATGGATTCGGGTATCGTGTGTGGGCTTTGCCCATGTGTTTAGGCCCATTGGCCCACGAACAATGGCTGATACCCAATTTGCACAGGACAATTTACATTTGTATATATAGTTATAGATGTTGGATATATTTTTTTACTTAGCCGTTCAATATACTTCAGAATTCATGAACATTTTATTTTGTCTTTGCATTCTTCCGGGGGGTTTAGGGGGTGTCACTCTGAGTTGTTGCTCTGCATTGATGTGTATGTAGTTGTGGGTGAGGGTGAGGGTGGGTGTGTCGCGTATGTGTGTGCCCGTAATTTTTTGCCTCCCCCCTCCCCTGTGTCGTAGGTGCAGTACTCACCGGTGTCTTCTGCGCCGGCGTTCGTGCTCCTGGTAGAGGAGCAGGAAGACAATAGCTGGTAGGATGTGTAGTTCGGGTTCCATGCTGTCCAGATTCCTCGTGGAGTGTGTAGAGGTGAGCGTTTTCCGTTCGTAATGTCTGTTTCCGCCGTGTTTTTATCGGCGGGCCTACCGCCCCGGAAAAGGTGGCGGATTGGTGGGTTGTGATAGGGTGGGTGGTACATTGGCTCCCGCCTGTCTGTTGGCGGTGACCGCTGCGCTGTTTGTTTGTCCCGCCGTGGCAGTCGGAGTGTTAAAGTGGCGGTCTCTGTTGGCGGTTCCCGCCAGGGTCAGAATTCCATTTTTTGGACCGCCTGCCTGTTGGCGGGTTGGCCGCCGCTTTAACACCGACCGCCAGGGTTGGAATGACCCCCTAAGAGCCTCCTTTAGAGAATGACAGGTGGCCCACCAGTTCATTGAGTGCTACCCTCCCGGGGAGCACCAAACACACAGTGCTTAATTTGTAAATAAAAACGTGCCGGTGCCCAAAGCCCTCCTCTTAAACATGCGGCTGCTGCAATTAAATGTGTGAACACGGAATACTGAGGCAGCGAAATCCCAAAGCCATCTCGGACCTCTTCAATCCATTTAAAACCACTCCCTGCCCCTTCAGCTCACACCTGCAGCTTTCTGCTTTCTCTCATTGTGATGCTTTTTTGTTTTTCTCTTCCTTTGTCTTTCCCATACGTGTCTTTTGCTCGCTGCAAATCCTTGAGGCAGAAGACTAAGCACCGGCCCTCAAAAATAAGTGCCTGTGCTCAGCACCGGAAACAACAAGTACAAATTAAGCACTTCAAACACCCCATCCATAGATCAGACGCAGATCTCTCTGCCACAGTGCATCTACCGGTGTGGCGGATGCACTGTTGACATGGCTGAACGACAAGCAGGCCGGTTTGTTGATATACTTGCTCAGGTCCGTGTCAAAATATCAGTGACCAAAATATTGTCTGACATAAACATTCTTTCCTAAATATTATTTACAAAAATATCACTCTATAGGCTTTACATTTGTTATTATTAACTACAACTTGGTGATAGTTTAGAATGATATTTAGGAGATGATGTATTTGTAGGATGATATTTAGGCCATAATTTTCTGGTAAAGTGCCCTGTTGTTTACACAGGAAACATCAAGGGCCGATTTTATCATTCTTTCATGCAACGTGACGCAGCAAAAGAACATGCTGTGCTGCGTGAAAGGGAGAGGGTAGAAATGCACAATATTTACCAACATATTGCGCATTCCTGCTCTCAGTCTGTGGTGGCACGCAATCTGCTGCCTAGTGCCAGTGCAGGCAGCCTTGCACTATGTTGCAAGGATGCCTGCGTTGCAGGCAGGATTGTTTTTGTGCAGGAAGGGACAACTTCCTGCACAAAAACAATCCTCTGAGGCCTTTTCTTCAGCACACTTAGAAAGAGGGAACAACAAGGACAAATAAAGATATTTATCCTCGTTGCACCTCCCCTGGGGAGATGTAGCATTTGTGCACATTCCCATGCTTACAAGTGTTGGCAGATCTGGGGGTGTGCGAAAATCCATGGGTGGATGTGTGGGAACACCCACGCTCCACCCACGGAACACCCTCCCAGGGCAGGGTACCACAAAGCAGTGACTTGCACTGCGTTGCGTTGCTCTAGATTTACCTAGCATCGCTGGGCCATGCAAGGTGATCTTGCGTTGCTTGGTAAATCAGACTTCTGGAATGCTTTGCTCTTGCGACACCCTGCACGATGCAAGGACTACGTAATACCTTGATACATTTGGCTTCAAATGTCCCTAGTGTGTCAGGCATTTTCTTCTTTTTGCTGTCAGGGATATTTTCCTGTTTTACAGCCCGCATATGCCATGCTTCTCATAGACTAATAGATGTAGAATCCAATACCAGCAGAGTGGATAAGCCAGGACAGTGGCTCAATATAGACATTGAACAAATGAGGTCACGGGGGTGAGCCCAGAGGTACCCACACTCAAGAGCATAAACAGAGGAAGTGAAAGCAATTGTAATGAATATAGTCAGGAGTATCGAAAAGTAATATGCGTGTACATGTGGTGCTGAGAGGGAAATCCCATGATCGGAGGCTGGAGAGGTAAGGATGGTCTTTATCAGTGGAGGATGAGATTCTCCTTCAGCTCTCTAATGAAGTATCTCAATCAAGGTTCACTGTAGTTGCGCAGAAACTAAGCATCCCAAGGGGCCAACCTTGAAACAAAATACGCCATGCCGGCACTCTGGTTCTTTCCATTGTGCACTTTGTAATTGTAAGGATGATGCCGGAGTGGCGTATTTTGTTTCAAGGTTGGCCTCTTGCGATGCTTAGTTTTTTTTTTTAAAGGTAGGGTTGTACCGTGACTGTTCTTGCCTTGCTGTTGATGTGGCAGATCCCGACAATGATGTGCGTTTGGAAGGACAGCCAATGAAGGTTCATCAAGGTCTATGAAGGTTGGGAGTGATGAAGTACTGCTTCCTGAGGCTTTTGTTGAAACACGCAGCGGTACAACAGGCACTCTTGAGGGCAGCCATAGCAGTGTCAGGCATGTCCTCAAGCCCGCCATTAACAGTATTTATGTGGGAGAGGGACAGCATTTGGGCAGCTGTTCTGATATCGGAGCTGGTCTAGCTTGGATTTCTTGACCACACAAGTTTTGAAGGATCTAGCAATTTATGTGAATACTAAGCACATGCGTATTTACATTATTATGTGAGAACTTTGATTACAGATTAAAAGAAAATGTACACAAATGCCCACAAGGTAATCTATGTACACAAGAGTCCTAAATTGTGCTTCTCTGAGTTCACACATGCAAATCTAAATCTATGTGAATCACCCCGTTTGTGTATTTGCGCAATAGGTGCAACTTTTAAATTTGCAAATATTTGTCGTGAATGTTTTCAGCTTCTTGTGAAGCACAGTGTGCAGGTAAGAGGGGCGTTCTCTTGGTATGAACATTACAGCTGAGAATCTCTAAGCGTTCTTGAAAGTAGGACTCTGGAACATCCCATGACTGTCTGTCGGCCAGATGGCTCCTGCTCTGTGAGAAATTAGAGGAGGGACCTCGCTTTTTAATTAAGCAGGAGAAAACTGGCACTTAGAAAGTCTCTGTGAAGGAGGCTTACCCCCTGAGATTGTTGTAGTCAGTGGCGGAACAGCACCTGCTTGCTTGCAAATGTTCCAGTAACCATGCCAATTACAGTTCTCTTGTGGCTCCAGAGAAAATTCATATATTTTTTAATTATTTTACTGTAAACTATACTGACGTTTTAGTGATAGCCTAGTGTAAACTAAAATGAGAGTTTATAAACTTGTCAGGTTTGTTTCTTTGATGTTTTTATGTTTTTTTCGCTTACAGATGGTGTAAACGCATTGAAGTCATCTGGGTAGTTTCAAGTTGCCAGCTTGTCTCAGTGTGTGCCAGCAAAGGGGTTGCTCTAACTGTCCCCAAGTTAATACTGGGAGTCTGATGAAGGCGCTTTGATTGCTTCTTCAAAGTCAGACACTGTTGACTGCAAGGACCAGGGATGCCCTAAGGTAAATTTCAGAAGCTTCCTGCCTTGGACATCAATTCTTCTGAATCTTGTTTGCCATAAAATACTCTTCGCCTGTCCATCGGGATGGGCAGCAGCCTGACTCCGGTTGGAGCCCTCTGGGCCGTCCTGTCCTTCCTCACCGCCGCTGCAAGCTCTACCAGTTTTTTTATGCCCTACTGGCTATTCGGGTCACAGATGGACAAGCCAGTGTCATTCAGCACCTTCCGGAGATGCACCTACCCGGCCCAGACTGAACAGAAGCACGTGGTGATGGTAGAAGAGTGCGGGAGGTATGCCAGCTTCAGTGCCATCCCCAGCCTGTCCTGGCAAATCTGCACGGTGGTGACAGGCACCGGGTGTGCTCTGCTCCTGATGGTGGCCATGGTGGCCACTCTTGCCTGTTGTATGGAAGACCTCATCTCCAGGATGACGGGATGCTTCATGGGAGCAGCACAGTTTGTTGGAGGTAAAGTATTCATTTACTGTGATCTTTTTCATCAAAGTTCTCTGTACAGTCAGGAATTTTAGGTCAATGACATTCAATACTTTGTTTATTCGCCTATCATTCTCAGTAACTTTATTTTTCAGAAGCTCTTCCAAATTTATGTAACATGCTGCACGCGTGAGAGGGCAGGAATGTGTAGTGTTTAACATAATATGATGCATTCCTAACCCGTTCCTAGCACTGGCACTCTTTTGTCTGCCTACTGCTAACACAGGCACCTTTACACTGTGGTGCAAGGGTTCCTGTGTTGCAGACAGGATTGTTTTTGTACGGGAACGTAAACCTTCCTGCACAAAAACAATCCTCAGGCTTTTTCCTCTTTCTATGGGTGCCTCGGAATGCTGCACACAGATAAAGAGGAAAAAACAAGAAGAAATAACAATATTTCTCCTTAATATGCCTTCTCTGGGGATCATTAGCATGTTGATGCATTCCCAGGTTTACCAGTGTTGGTAAATCTGGGAATGTGCACAAATCCATGCATGTATGCATGGGAACACTCACATCCCAACCATGGAACGCATCCCTGGGGCAGAGTAACTCAATGTAGCTATTTTCAGTGTGTTGCATTACTCTGGATTTATCAAGCCAACCAGGGCTACGGGAGGTGGTCTTGCATGGCTTGATAAATCTGACTTTGGTTTTGTGCTTCCCTTGAGCCCTCTTGCGTGGAGCAAGGGTGAAGCAAAACCTTCACAAATATGCCTCAAACCACTTATCTGACATGAGTAATCTAGAAGGAGAGATGATAAGATGGTAACAAAAAGGACTGCCCTAGCAGCCGCTGCTTTCACATGAAAATCCCAAATGGGACCTAACTGCCACAGAGGTTTCTCATTCATTTGCCTCTGTCACCAACAGAGGGAGAAGTAATTCCCTTGACATATAAAATTGTGAGCCTGGTGCCAAAACCAAGTGGACACCAAGATCCATATAGACAGCCTGGTTAGAGCAAACGTGAATGATGAACTCTAGGAAAGTTTAGAGTAAGGTGAAACAGGGAGTGCTGAAAAAAGGATGCTGGGTTTTCAAGGGAATTCTGCTTGGGCTGGGGCATGAGATTCACCAACCACTGGTTTATCCCTAGAATAATATAGCATTTCAACATCACCTCCTCAGACCATTCCTGGTCCGATAAGAATATTATGAAGAAGAAAGAAAAATTCTGTCCGACTGCTGTAGAAAGACATCTGAAGGACTTCTGCTGTCCATAGGCACAGGGACTGGAACTGTTATCTAAAGCCCAGATTAACCAACAATTTGCACCGGGAGTGCATCACAAAAGTGATGCAAACCTGACACAATAGGTTATGGGATTTACTGTCCAGTGTAAATCATGATTTGCATTAGGAAGTTGCCTGCAGTAAATCAAAGTAACGCTATCCACAACATTGCTCTACTGTGCCTCTAGGGGTGCGCCATGGGTGGTACATGGGTGTACCCACACACCACTCATGAATGTTGACACAAATTCCTATCTGCAAATATTTGTAGACAGGGATTTACACCTAAAAATGATGTCTCCTCGAGGCAGACATACTAGTGGAACAACAATTAAACGTTTCTGCATTTGACCAACTTTGGATGCTTGTTGCACTTTACAGTACACATAGAAAGCAGGGAAAGTATTAATATATATATTAAAAATATATTAAAGTATAAGTTTTGTACTGGAAGGGTTCTAAAACCTATGCTTGACAGAATGCAAACACCCTTGCACTAAAGTACAGATATGGGGCTGTTTTTCTCTCACTCTTTGACACAACACAATGCAGAAACTTTGGTGCTATGCTATATTGTGCCAATAATTACTATACCTGCCTCTAAGTGTCAGCTGTTGTCAGAAGCTAATCTGAATGCCCCAGAAGAAGTACGCTTTCTTAAAGCTCACCTCTTGGCCTTTCTGACTCCATTATGCAATATTTCACAAAGACTCAGAGTGGCCCAGTGAGGGGTAGGATATATGGGAGGGTACTGTGTGGAAGAAGATCAGCAAAGCAAAGAGGGAGAAGATCAGTGCAGCTTTGCTTACTCAAGCATTGCTATTGGTACATGAGATTCATAGAAAATTCACATAGAAGCAGCCTTACTTAACTCATTAAGTTTACCTGCAGAAAGGGGTGTGTAGAAAGGTTGCTGGTTTCTAGAAATCTTGTGACATTGCTGGAGCGCTAGGACATCTGCTTCACAATTACCAGTTTATGAGGAAGCCTTACCAACTTCTCAACGTGACATCCCAGCCTCTAGGCCACATGGATCTTTGACATTAGATGAGATTAAGCAAGAGTTGTACATAACTTACTCATCACAGTTTTAATCTTTTTCTTAGTCAATAATGAGAGTTTGATGAGAGTTTAAAAGTTTTATTGATAAATCTCTTTATATGCTCATCTTTATTAAGGCAGCATTAATTTCACCAGTAGTTCATCAAGTACTCAATACCCAGAGAAAATAATCACTTCCAGGACTTCTGGTCCTCCTCCTACCCACAGCCACTGCTCCTCCACTTCTCTCTTTCCCCTGGTCCCCTGATGCACCTCATAGCACTGTTGCCAAGGCTCACTGGTTGATGCTGAAAGTGCTGTTTCCTGCCTCAGTTTCCACTTCTTCTTTGCCCTCCCATCCCCATAAACCACCCACAGGAACCACACCTAGCACACAGCTCACACATGGCTACAATTACCTGACCCTACCACTCCATAACCCCACACTTCCCTATCCTACCTCCTCCTCAACACTGCTTCATCACCAAACACCGGAATCTGGGATCTGTTGCACAATGACTCACTGGACCTGCTTTTCCTGAAGGAAAGCTGGCTTACTACTACATCACCTCCAGACATCCTACTGTACCCCCAGTACAAGATCAGAACACAGGATATGACTAACAGACCCAGAGGTGGACTTGCCATCATCTTGAAAGAGTATATCAAGTCCTCCATTACCTCATCAAACACCCACAGCAACATTGAACACCTGACTTCAAGACTCCACATCACTGTCAAATACAACATGAGTGGCACCCCCGTGTATCAACTTCCTGGACCCCCAGTCAACTTTGGAAGCACAATCATGAATTTTGCTACCCCCTGATAACCGACTTCAGTGCCTTCATTCTCCTCTGTGACCACAATTACCTCCTAGAGCATCTCACTAACCTCAAAACTACCAGCCTCCTGGAGGACCTGACAAACCTCAGACTTAGCCTCACCCATGCACCCAGACACCTATTGCACTGTATCTCCACCAGACCAGCTCAGCGAAATCACAGTGGACAAGCTCACACTCATCACCTGGCCAGACCATGGCTTTCTCTGCTTCAATGTACCCATCCCTCAACACCTCAGGAATGCCATTGTCAAATGTTCACAACATGACTGGAACAAGATCTCTAAAGTATCTTAGTCCTCAAAATTGCTACACCACCGATCACACCTCAATGACCTCCAAAGAGACATATTCAGCTTCAACACCTAGATCATCTCCTACGTAGACACTCTGGCCCCACTGAAGACCACCAAGGCCAGTAGACCCAGACCGCAAGAAAAGTGGTACACAGAGAAGCTTATACTCCCCAAGCACTAGTGCTAACATCTGGATTGAACATGAAGATTAAGCCAGGATGACACTGACAAGAACATCGACAGATCAAACTTCAGACGATGCCACCAACATATCAAAGCCACCTAATTCCCCACTCTCCCCAAGTGCATTGAAAGCAGCACCAACAGTGCCAGGGAAATCTTTGCCATTGTGAAAGACTTAGGCCCTCATTCCTACTTTGGCGGGCGGCGGTCGCCGCCCGCCAAGCGGGAACTGCCAGAAGACCATACCGCGGTCAAAAGACCGCGGCGGTCATTCTGACTTTCCCGCTGGGCTGGCGGGCGACCGCCAAAAGGCCGCCCGCCCGCCCAGCGGGAAAGCACCAGCAACGAGGAAGCCGGCTCCGAATGGAGCCGGCGGAGTTGCTGGTGTGCGACGGGTGCAGTTGCACCCGTTGCGATTTTCAGTGTCTGCCAAGCAGACACTGAAAATCAATGTGGGGCCCTGTTAGGGGGCCCCTGCAGTGCCCATGCCAGTGGCATGGGCACTGCAGGGGCCCCCAGGGGCCCCACGACACCCGTTCCCACCAGCCTGGTTCTGGCGGTGAAAACCGCCAGAACCAGGCTGGCGGGAAGGGGGTCGGAATCCCCATGGCGGCGCTGCTTGCAGCGCCGCCGTGGAGGATTCACAGGGGCAGCGGGAAACCGGCGGGAAACCGCCGGCTTCCCTTTTCTGACCGCGGCTTTACCGCCGCGGTCAGAATAGCCCCAGAAGCACCGCCAGCCTGTTGGCGGTGCTTCCTCCGTCCCCTACCCTGGCGGTCTCGGACCGCCAGGGTAGGAATGACCCCCTTAATCTCTTTGACAGTTAGCTCAACCAACATCACTCCCTCACAGGATATCTGCACTCAGCTGGCTGCAAACTGACTTCTAATTCCCTTGCAGGCACCCTACCCTTCACTTCCATCACCCTGATGACCGCCCTAACCACCTGGACCACCACTGCCACTCAAGAAACCGTAGCACTGACGCAACCCATACACTCTGAATCACCTTTAAATCCCTGTCCTCGGTAACGTCTTCATTGAAGGTCAGCACTACCTTACTCTGATTCTGAATGATTCAATCAATGCAGCCACTTTCCTTGATGCCTGGAAACATGCTGTTGTTAACCCCCTCCTCAAGAAACAATCAGCGGACCCAAAGATGCTAGCCAACTACCAGCACATCTCCCTGTTAACCCTCCTGGCGAAGGACATGGAGAAGATCATGAACAACCGTTGCCAACCGTCGCCCACCTCGAAGACAACGACCTCCTCGTACCACTCAATCCAGATTCAGACCTTCTCACAGCACTGAAACTACACGGATGACATCCAACTGATCATGGACAGAGGAGACACTGCTGCACTCATTCATCTTTCTAGATCTATCTTTCGCCTTTGTTATTGTCTCCCGCCCCATCCTCATTCAGCGCCTGCACAAAGCTGGCACTCAAGGACTCGCGCTCTGATGGATCTGCTTCATCCTTACTGGCCACACCCAGTCAATCAACCTGAGTTCTTTCACCTCTGCCTCGATCAACCACATCTGCAGAGTAACACAAGGACCTATACTCAGCCCCCCTGCCACACTGTCCAATGCCTACATGGCCCCACTTACCAGCATCATTTGTGTGAACAGCATGACACAAATGACATTCAGCTCATCCTGTCCCTCTCCCACAAAACCCAAACACCTGGACCAACTTTACTCCATGCATGTCCAAAGTCGCAAGATGACTGAAAATAAGCTGCCTCAAACTCAACACAGATATGACAAAAGTAGTCACCTTCTGCAAAGACACCTCACTATTGAAGTCCGCCTGGTGGCCAGATGGGCTCGGACCCACACCTAACCCAACCAGCCAGGTGAAGAACCTTGGAAAAGTAGTCAACAAAAAGCTTGCTATGACCTACCAAGTGAACACAGTCTCTGCCTCTTGCTTCTACACACTCACATTGCTTATGACGTTTTTCAGCACTCACAGAACTGTCACCCAGGCTCTTGTCACCAGCTGGACTACGGCAACACAAGAAGTTGGAATCACCGCACAGCCACCAACCAGAAGACTCCAGATGATACAGAACTCAACTGCCAAAGTCACACTCAGACTACCACCCCTAACCCTCATCACTTTGTACGTTAAAGACCTCCACTGCCTTCCCATCCACAAACAGGCACTCTTCAAGTTGCTCACACACATACAGAGCCCTACATAACACATGTCCACATACCTTAATAAACGCATTAACTTCCACAAACCTACCAGATAACTCTCTTCACTGGACTCCTACTCACCCCTCCCTGCATTCATAGAAAGTGCCTTTTCCTACCTCAGTCCTGAAGGCTGTAATGACCTGGGTCTGCATATCAGAGCTGCCTCTTCAGCTTTTGAACTCTGCAAGAAACTGCAGACATGGCTCTTCCTTAGCCCAAGGCTTGGCCCACGCAACTCCTGCTTCCATCTCCAGGACATCCTCCCAGGTGAGCTGTGCGCTCTACAAATACACACAACAAATGCAACATTTCACACAGGATTACATTGACATCTATGGACTTTCATATTAAATGACACTCACATTACATCTTCATTGAAATTGTTACACTATTTTCAAACTAGTACTTAGGCATGCATTTCGTGTTTTATGATATTGGTTGGTATCTTACACCATTTATTCTTTTGACTGTATTGCTTTTACAGATTTTGACTGTTGCACAACACCTCCTTCTAAGCTGAACTAAGAAGTCTAGGTTTTGTGATTAAGCAAAATGTAGTAAACATACTCAAACGTGTAAATCACTCAGAAGTGTAAATTACTTTTGTGAGTCCAGCTACTGTGTTCAGTTTATCACATGATAGAGAATGACCCACACATATATGACAAATTGAGGTTTTGCACATTGACATTATAGTGTTGATTGAGACCAGTTAATAAATACAGAAAGGAGCTGTGAAGGATGAAGAGCTTTACCCTGATTATTAAAACTGACACGGGCAGGTTTGGCCACTCAAGTTGGTGAAACCCATGGGTGACTTGTCATTTAATTATTCATTACCATTCCGGTACTGCACCCTGCTATACACGTCTTCCAGGACTCTCAGCTCCCTAATTTACATCAGTTGAGTTTGTTGCACATGTGGCTTATGTTCTGGAACCGCCCAACACCAAAAACCAAACATATATTTTAGAGCAGTGATTAAAGCTTGCAGTGTGTTTCTACTTCAGTGTCAGCATGGCAGAGGCTGTAATCAGGGGAGTGTTGTAAACTAGGTTTGAGATGCAGTTTTATCGCACACGTGATGGTGTTTATTTGATGGTGTTGGGCTTGATCGAGCTAGGTGTGAAATAGTAGAAGTGAAGACATAACTAGCGAAAATTCTCAGACACAGCAAAAACCACATTAGAACTATGGCTGCATCAGTCGACCCAAGCTCTAAACATCAAATGAAGACATTCACAAAGCAAACTACCAATAATATTCATGACAAAACACACCCACAAGCACATAGGGTACAGGACATTCACAAGCCAAACACGGCCCACACAACAGCAAATACAGTCATTGGCGCACCAGGACGCCGACATCTGATTACAAATGAACTACAGATTCAATTGAACTACAGAAGGCAACAAGCATTGGTAAGGCTAATACGTAGTGGCCAGCCTGTTGCTTTGTCGATCCTTTTGTGTTTTTTTCAGGTCTTTTGTAAAACGTTATTGTTGGGGCAGATGCTGGTCCCTCGCCATAATAGAACATTTAAAAAGTTGGCTAAAAGCAACAAAAAATTCTCTCGAAAGTCACGTATTTTAATCACCATAGTATTCTCAGTCACTGAAGGGAACTACTTTGTGTGGGGATGTGCTACTTGCAAAAAGAGAAGAATGTCATCCCTCTCAGCGATGTTATCCAATGGCTGACGTGAGCTGACGCTTTGCCCCAAGCTGTATGGTTTAGTGAGTGGAAAACAAAATATGAACGACACAACCACAGACCAATAGAAGAAGAGGACTGGCTGAAAGTCTCTCTTTATATATAACATTTTAGTAAAATCAAAAGGTATTGGCTAACACCAGGCCTAAGACAAGGGGGCAAGTGCATATGCCAAAATGCCATTTACTACAACAACAAAATAGAAATCCGCGCCTGCATAGCCATCCACAGTGACCCAGGCAGCCTTTGTATGTACCACCGCCACTCCTTGGCCAAAGAGCATGGTTATACTCGCATGCCAAACAATGCAAGTAAATTTGCCAACTGTTGTACCATTTTATCTAAGAAGTCAGTTGTGCTTTAACATGTCAGTATTCATGGGTGTGGGTGGTACTGTGACCCCAGTAAATATTGGTACAGGCTGCTTTCAAATCAGCGTTTTCAGCTTTCTCTCCTTAAAATTAATCCTTCGTACACACAGTGTTTAAATATGTATCTTCATCTTTTCATCACAGTTGATATAGTAATATAAACGGGTAATCTCTTGACATGTGTTTCAGAGCCTCAGGTAATCATTAGAAGAGCTGAGATGTTCCTTTTTTTCAATATGTTGACAAATTTCTTCATAACCTGTTGTAGTTCCAACATCACACAGAAGTGAGGTGCACACCTACTCGGCCTGCAAAATCAAGATGTCTTTTTGAAGACGTCTGCCCCATTCTCATGTAAAAGTCGAACAATTCACAGGCGTTGACACTAGAGTGCCATACTCACAGTGAGTACTCCTTGCTTGGAAGCCAAGAAGGTAATGACTCAAAACTGTTGTGTTCAGGTCTTATTGTTAACAGGACCGAAAGTCCTCACCCACTAAAAGGGTGGCAAGGTTCATCATTGGTCCCCTCCTGGCACCGGTCATCTAGATCCAGGTGCGAGCTACTGCCTGTATAAGGGAGCTCCTGAGGTGTTTCAGATAGTTGCCCGCCATTGTGTTGCCCTGGGTGACGTCTGATGCGCTGGGTGACTTGTGATGAAAGAGAGGGGTTTAGGGTGTCGGGCTCTTGGTTTAGAAGGGAGTAGGAGTGTCTTAAAAATACTAAATGGTGGACGGTAAGGACTTTTTATTATGTCCTCCAAGGTAAGGATTTAAAGGAAGTGAGGGCTAATTCGACTGACAGGGAGAGGTCAACATGTTTCTGCCCTTACATCTCCCTCTGGTGAAGTGTAAGGGCATTCATCAGGACTATTGTGCCCTCGCTGCCAGTAAAGTGTGAAAGGAATAAGAAAGGAATTATAACCATTGGCCTGCAGATTCCCAATTGAAAATCCACCTTGGCTGGATAATCTGTTATACAAGATAAAATAGACAAGTTTTTCACGATTCAGCATTGGCATAGTGCGTGCTGCAAGAATGTTGTACACTCACGAGCCAAGCAATCAGTGTAAATGATAAAGGAACCAGTACAAACTGCATTTTGTAACGATAAGACCATCTTACCTCTTCAGTGGGGTTCTCTTGCTTTATCTCATTGAAGGAAAATTAGGAGCCAGGCTGCTTGTAAATAAATAACAAAATTGTGTCTAGACATGTAAGCAGAACCATTCAAACCAATCAAATTGTAGTGCTTGTACTAGCAAGCTTGGGCAGTCTTCAAGTGCCTAATCTAACCCAGCTAAAACTGAGCAGAGTGACTATCTAATTAGATCTCAAGAAATCATGGTAGCCTCTGCCATCCCTCTGTTGTATAATAGGAGGGAGTACAATGGTGACCGTCCATTGGGATACACGTAAGCTCTTCCGCTTACCTTCTGTCTCTAGAACCAATGTGCTAACCATCCATGTGAGTAGACGTCTGCTTGAGTCCAGAGCAGGGTTTAAAAGCCAAACATGAGGTTGCAGGGCACTAACGGAGAACATCGTATGTACGTTGATGACATCATGTGCACTGAGTGCGTTATAGCGTGCTCATGGGATCTTGGGAAATACATTTCAAATATGAATGCGTGTGTTTGTGAGTTAGGTGATTTTATACGTGGCCATAGAAATTTTAAAAATAGCTCAAAATTGGATTGAACCTGGGCAAGAAAAAAGTATTCCCTAACCGAGTTATGGAATGTAAGTGTGGAAGATCAACTACAGAAGTGGTGAAGTAGTCAGAAAACAATTAATGGGGGTTGGCATTGGCTGAGCATATATGTGGAATAGACCTATCTATATAGCTAAGTAAATGATTGTATTTGTTTTTTGAAAGGTGCATAAGGTGTCAGAAAGCAAGGTGTTACTAAGTCTGTTGGCAACAAAAATGGAAGGAAATTGGGAGGACACTATGCAACGGCAGCAACAGAGGGAGGGCTGTGCTGAAAACGCAACAACTGCAATGGCGAGAAGGTGTGGGGGGATAGAATCTTCAGCGGCAGGGTAAAACAGCACACCAGTTAAAAAAGATAGAAACACCTGGGTGGGGAGTGGGCACAAAAGGAAGCAACATGAGGGAGGGCGCTGGACGAAGGACTTGATGGAGAGACAAAAACGTGGAGAGTGAGGGGGACAGCAGAACACAGGAAATGAAACAACTTGGAGTGCTTGGGTTTGAAAGAAAATCACATGAGGGAGACAGCTGTAAAACATGTGCATTGTCATAGAGTGCTTCACGAATAGTTCCTGAAAAACAGACACTGATGGAAAGTTTGAAAGAAGTCAATCAGAGAGATGGTAAACATTCCATGCTCCATGAGAGGGACAAACACAAGCTGGATGAGCTAATATAAATATAGTTACCAATCAGAAGGCAAGCAAATGTGAGTGGCAAAACACAAAAGCCTATGCTAAGCAATGGGCAGAATAATTCCTAGGTAAACTTTTGCTATGTCCCCAATATGTCTTTTTTACCAGGCAGATCTGGTGTCTGGTAGACTTCAACCTAAAAACAGGCTAACCCATTAATCAATCAGTCAGCATTTATAGAGTGCGACTTATCACCCGGGTGGTCTCAAGGCGCTAGCTGGGGGACGTGGGTCAGCTGAAGAGCCAGGTCTTGAGATCCTTCCTGACCTGAGCCTTTGAGGGGGACTGCCTGAGGTGGAGCGGCATTGTGTTCCAGGTCGGCGCGGCAAGGTAAGAGAAGGATCATCCTCCAGCTGTGTTCTTCCGGATCCTTGGGATTGTGGCGAGGGCCAGTTAAGCAGAAGGGAGTTGCCTGGAGGGTGTGTAGAAGGAGAGGCGGTGGTTGAGGTAGGCAGGTCCGATGTTGTGAAGGGTGTTGGGGCAATAAAGTTAGCCAGGGCTTCGCTGAAGGGATGGTGGGGTCTGTAGATGAGGGTGCGGCAAAGGGTGGTGTTTGGGTTTGTTTGATTCTGAAAGTGCAGGTGTTTGGTGACGGTGGTCTGGACATGGACGCTGGTTGTGAGGTGGAATGAGTTTTGTGGACGATGGCAACACCTCCTCCTGGTTGGTTGATGTGGTTTTGATGTATGATCTTGTAGCCGTGGGAGATGGTGGTGGTGATGTCCAGTGCTGAGGATGTGGATGGAGTCGAGGAGGTCCCAAACTTCTATTGTGTGTATAATGAGGGAGCGAGTGTTGAGTAGTATATATCTGAGGTGTCTGGGTGGTCCAGCGGAGGCAGGGGTTTCGGGCCAGATGTATCAAGGTGTTTTGCATTCGAAAAACAGTGCGAATGCCCGTTTGCGAATGGAAAAAGCCATTTCAGAATGTATGAAAGACATTCTGAATGCAATTTTAAGGAATCGCTAAAATAGCGATTCCTTAAAATTGCGACCCTGTTTAGAGAGTCACAAATTAAATAAGAAATCGCAAATAAGGATTCCTTATTTGCGATTCCTTAGCACATGTATGAAGCAATTCCTAAATGCGATTTGGGCATTTAGGAATCGCTATTTACCACCAAGTTCAACTTGGTGGTAACCGTGTGCAAATTTAAAAAATGCATTAAAAATGAATTTTTTAAATTTAAATGTAACACACACATGCCCCTTTGGCATGTGTGCACCTTACAGGTCCTTAAAAATCTTCTTGGGGTGCAGCAGAGGGGACCTTAGGCCCCCAGCACCCTGGGGTTTGCATTTCCCAAATTTGCGAATTCCAGTTAGGAATTAGCAATTTGGGAAATGCAAAATATTCGCAAATATGGGCCGGCATCACAACTGGATTGAAGAATTAGCATAAAAATGCTACCTAAAAAAACATCGTTTAATGGTTCAGTTTAAAATCCTGAGAACATAAGGGTATTTAATCAAAAAGATGGCAATTTAACATTTTACAGTCGTCTCACTTGCTGTTATTGTTCTTCTAATTGTCAAAGCAAAACACAAGGTCTGTTTTTCTTAATTTTATTTCAAACTGGTCAGGATGCTTTGAATGTGGTTCCCCTCTCCACTGACAACCAATTGAGTCATCCCCTTTTACTGGACCCTTAATTCAGCTAATATAGATATTCAAACAGTACAGCTGGGATGCAAAAAAGACTCATTAGTCGAGTTCTGCTTTAATCGAACATCCTATTGACTGTTGACTTAATGGGGGGCCTGTTGTCCCCATAGAATATTTGGTAACACTCTCTACATATTAATATAGCAGTTGTGTCTTAAATCAAGATCTCACTCCCCATCCTCGCTGTAGACTCTAAAGGCTCAATTCACCAAGATAAACTAGATTCTAAGGGCCCAATTCACAAATGTAAACTTAGATTTGAGACCCAAGTTCACCTTTGTTAATTGGGTCCTAAAAGGCTTTCATTCCACTGAAATTATATTCTGTTAATTAAGCTCTTTAAAAATGTTGTTAGATCTAAGGTTGATTAAATAGTTACAAAGTGTAAATGTTGAACAAGTAGACCAGGTGTTGACCTGCTGTGATCACATCCTACTAGACTTGTGATAAAACAGGATGCACTCTCTGCTGCCTTTATTCGCATCAGCAGTAGAATCTCTATCAGAATGAGTGAGATTAGCTACTGCCTGATATTTTTGCCCAGTAGTGGGCGTGAGGTAATTTCTTGGTTTACACCTGTTGTTTATTTCATCACTGTGAGAAAACAGGGCTGATTGCAGAGGCCCCCTAACTTTTTGCCCCAATTTTTAACTTTTTGCTGGTGTTTTCCTGACTCTGATGGTGCCCTGGGTACTGCTAACCAGTCCCAGGGCCTTTGCTCTGTGTAAAGTCAGCATGCAAAGTAGGCTAATTATAATTGGCTAAGTCATCCTACCTATAAGTCCCTAGTATATGGTAGGGCATGTAGGTTTAGGGATCCCAGCATAGGTAGTGCACCCATAGGTGCACTGCTGAGGTGCCCAGTGTCATTCTAAAGGCAGGCCTGCCTTGCTGGCTGCTTTTAAATTAAAGTTACATGCAAATTCAACTTTGGAATTAAAAGTAGTCCAAAGCCTTAAACTACCTTATTTTTACATATAAGTCACCCCTAAGGTGTGCCCTATGTGCCCCTAGGGCTGGGTGCCATGTAACTATAAGCAGGGACCTTATAAAAATAGTTTTATAAGCCCTGGTGAGGTAAAACAGACAAATTCGTTTTTCCCTCATTGTAGTGAATGGCGTCCATAGGCTAGAATGGGGAGACTTCATTTTAATTTTAAAAGTCCCCTTAAGTAACAGATATCACAAGTTTGGTATCAAATTAATTGTTATAATAAATCCCACAACTTCCAGTTGTTGGATTTAACATAACCTGTTCAGGTAAGGAGTTTTAAACTTTACCTGAAAAGTTGCCAACTTCAGCCCTGCAGTGTTTTTGCTGCTTTGCTCTGATTGGCCAGCCTCTGGCAGCCTGGACAGGCTGCCTTGATGAGGTGTGAAGTGGCCTGGCTTAGTACAAAGAGATGTGCCTGGGGGAGGAGATCTTCCCTCAGCAGATGGGGAAGCAGGAAGGGGGGAGGGCTGCCAAACTGGTCTTCAAAGGCAGGGAAGGACATTTGGAGCAACCCAGTAACACCCTCACATCCTGCAAACCCAGATAATTAGGTGCCCCCTGAATTAGATTAGGAGTGGGCAGGAGAGAGGTGTGTTTATGATTTTTAGCCACACCAGTGGGTGGGCTCAGCCAGATGTAACCTCCAAAAATCACTTCCAGCCATGATGGATTTTTGAGGAATGTTGCTCCCTGGGATTGATTTTTGCCACACTTCCCAGGAAGTGGTCATCACAAGTGGAAGGACCCTGTCCCTGATTGGAGAACCAGGACCCCCCTGTTTTTCACCCAGGAGCAAGGATAAAACTAGCAGACCTGCACACACACCCCAGTTCCCTACCAGATCCCGATCAGATTCCGAAAAGGAAAGACTACAGAAGAAGAAGGACTGCCCTGCTGGACCCCTGGCCTGCACCTGTACACTGCACTCTGGAGGACTGCGCCAGCTGCACACTTGGGCTTTACCACAAGAAGGACTTTGCCTGGCTTCAACCGGTTCAAGGAGGGACTCCCTGTTTGCTACAGGTGAAAACATGCTAACCAGAGTACCCTGCACCAACTCCTGAAGAAACCAACCAGCTGACCCCTGTCCAGTGGCCAAAGAGGAGTTTGCGCCAGGTGCATTCTGGGAGTTGTAGTCTGCACCCTCAAGGAGCATCTCAGAGCTTCTGGAACCTTGGGGTGAACTGTGGACCTCAAAAGAACTTTAACAGAACATCTGGAAGAAGATCCAGAAGTTTGGAGAACTTTGGAGAGCTTTTGGAAAAAAGCTCCATTGAGGGATCGACCCGCCGCGGCAACTCTAACCGGATTGCCTCAACCGTGACCCAACCTGGCTTGCAGGTTCGTCCCAGTGAAGAAAATCTCCAAAAAAGAGACTAGGTCCGAACGTAGGAAGTTGACCGGGACCTCCCAGGCAGTGTCTCCGAAGAGGGATCAAGATTCAGATTTTCCCCGGTCGAAGGATTTTCACCTAAAAAAAACGACTAAGTCCGAAGGTAAAAATCTCCAAAGAGGGCTCCCGCGACGTGTATCCAAGGAAGAGATCCAGGAGTTCGGATTAGACTGGCAGGTTCGTTCTGCTGAAGAAAATCTCCAGAAAAACGACGAAGTCCTAAGGTAAACGTTTGACCGAGGCCTCCCGCGGGCTGTAGCCGAGACGGGCTCCACCACGGTCAGACTTAAACATTGACTTTGCCATGGTCGAGGTGCGACCAGATGACCAGATTGGCGCTTTTGATTTCTATGGCTGGAAAGCATTCATTCTGTAAAAATTCACATCTCTGGTTCCCCTTATCCGATTTTATTCGTTTTGGTGTCATTTTAAAGCTAAAAATATTTCCTATTCTTATAAATTGATTTTGGATTTTTAAACTGTTTCCTGTGTTTTATTTAATTACTGTTTTGTGATATTTGAATGCTTAAGCTTTGTCTCCTAAGTTAAGCCTTGTCGCTCGTTGCCAAGCTACCACGGGTTGAGCTGGGTTTAATTTACTGAGACCTAACTGGACCTAAGTGGAGGTTAGTGGCCTATTGCGAAGTGTAGGTACTTACCTGCCCTTACCAATAACCCATTTTCCAATATTTTTGGTGCTCAGTGGTGGGATCCTGTACTTGTGTTCAGTATCACGTTACAGTTTTAGGTAAAGCAAATTAAAAATCCTTTAAACTGTCCTAGTGCAAAAATTGTTTTGAATTTTGAATTTGGATTAATTTCAATTATTGAATTTTTGTGATTTTTTAAAATTCTTGTTTCCAATTTTTGCAAAAAGTTTTTGTTGACACAGAACTAGGGAACCATGGAGCTTGATCTGGCTAGCCTACCCACACTGACAGTAGTCCAGCCTAAGGGGTTGTGTACTGCAAGGGGGTTGCCTGCAACCACTGACCTCAGGAAGCATGTCCTGATTAAATCCCTGACAGCATGGGCTGAAGCCCAAAGAGTAGGCCCAGAGGTAACTCCGGAGGAGGAAGAAGCAGGGCAGGATGCTAGCTCCAACCACTCAGGGGAGGGAGGGCACCTGAGCCTAGGTGAGGATGAGAAAGACCGGTCCTCACTGCACACAGTCACTAGGGTCATATCCAAAGCTAGTTGGGGGAAGAGGGTCCCTTCAGGAGGAGAGAACCTGTCCCTCAGGGAAAGAGATCTGGAGGCCCAGCTAGCATTTATAGCTTTTGAGGCACAGAAGCTGGCTCTAAAAGACAAAAAGTAGGCAAGAGAAGAGAAAAGAGATAGTGGCAGCGACAGAGAAGCTGAGGTGTCCATGGGTGTTTTTTTTTGCCCCAGATTACCCAAGGGGGTGGTTCCTGCCTATGTAGAGGGGGATGACATAGTTAAGTGGCTGGGGGCCTTTGAGAGGGCCCTCCAGATGAGGAGAGTTAAGCCTCAGTACTGGTGTTCACCTCTTTGGGAGTTGGTCCCCAACTCCGGGAGGGATAGGCTCCTAACCTCAAGGGGGGAGGAGGCAGATTCATACCCCAGTATGAAGAGATGCTTAACTAAAAAATGTGGTCTGACCCCAGAGCAGTATAGGATGAAGTTCAGGGACACCCAGAAGGTCAATACCTAGTCTTGGGTTGACTTTGTAGACACCTCACTTAAGGTACTAGAGGGCTGGATTCATGGTAACAAAGTATATACTTATGAGGGGTTATACAATCTAATCATGAGAGAGCACATCTTGACCAATAATATCCAAGAAAGGTTACGCCAGCATCTAGTGGACTCTAAGCTGACCAACCCTAGAGAGCTGGGGGAGAAAGCTGATCAGTGGTTGATAGCCAGGGTGGTTGTCAAGTCCCAGGGGGGAGACTCCAAGAAGGGGGGTCAGGTTCCCAAAAACCTAAGGAGGGAGGTGGTAAGCTCACCACAGAGACTCCCTCTGTACCCCAGAACCCTAAGAAGGAGGGGAGTCCATCCCACTCCCACTCTGACAAGCAGAGACAGGGAGACCCAGGGTTAAAAAAAACTCTTGGACAGTAAGGCTTGCTTTGAATTTCAGCAGACAGGTCACTTCAGAGGAGATGCAGCCTGTCCAAAGAAGGTGGTTAGCACTGGGCTGTCCAGTGTAGCCATGGAGGAGGACTCCTCAGTTGATGAAGTCCTCCTAGCATTGGGCTGGGAGACAGGACCAGATGGTAAGCGGGAGATCCCTGAGGGTGGCAGTAGGCACTTTCACCCCATTCAGGTGAATGGGATCCCTACAATTGGCCTGAGAGACACCTGAGCCAGTCACAGTATAGTGAGTGACCGGTTAGTGAGCCCAGACATGTATGTCCCAGGAGAGACCAGGAAAGTCAGGATAGCCAGAGGGGAGGTCACCTCCAAACCTGTAGCCATAGTGCCCCTAGAGAGGAAGGGTATCCTTGACTGGTTTAGGGTGGTAGTCAGTGCTGAGCTCCCCCTAGATTGTATCCTGGGCAATGACCTCCCAGAGGTGAGTCTGGTCCCAGATGGGGCAGTCGCCCAGGGCGCCCCCCCCCCAACCAAAAGTCCTGGGGAGTCAGTCCCTACAGTTAGGAGACAGGGGTCCCCAAGAAAAGGAAAGAAGAAAAGGAAGGGTGGGCCACTCTTAAAGAGAGTTCCCAGAGAGCCAAAGGCCTTCTGTCACAGTAGGGGGAGAGCCTAGAGTTGGCACTGGTGAGGCCTCACCTGACCCCAAGGAAGTCCTGAGTAGCCAGGCAGCTGTCCAGATGCAGGGTGTTGCCCCTGCACTGACACAAGGTAGAGTGGAAGGAGGGTGTCTGCTACAGGAGGTGGTAGCCCCACACTCTAGACAGCAAGAGGGGTGCCAGGACCCCACAGTTGCCACTAAAGCAGCTCAGCCACCTATAAGTGGAGAGCTAAGGATGTGGTTCTCGGTGCTGACAGCAGTCAGTAGCCTCTGCTGGGTGCTAGCCTTCCTGGAAGCACTGCACTGGGCCTGGGAGGCAGACCCCAGGGCCAAAAGCAAAGTAGGCCCCCTGACCCTGTTGGTCATGGTGGGGTTGCTTGAGTGTTGGGTGCCCTCTTTGGGTAAGCTAGGTGTTGCCCTAGCAAAGCTAGGGATAGGGGAGGTGGGCACCTCTCTACCCAAGTTGGCAGAGAGAGAGGAGGAAGACCCCCCTAGAGGGAAGCTTCAGTTTAAGATGGGTCTTTTCACTGTGGGGATGGGTTCACTACCCAGAGGGAGTGACCATGTAAGGCAGAGTAGACCCTGGAAAGGAACAGCCAGTTTTCTTCACTGCCTTCCTCACCTAACAAGCCAGGACTCACTCTCCCAGGGTTGGTCTGAGTCTCCTGGGCGTGTGGGCTGGGGGGGGGTGGCTTGTGTGAGAAAACAGGACGGATTGCAAAGGCCCCCTAACGTTTTGCCCCCATTTTTCACTTTTTGCTGGTGTTTTCCTGACTCTGATGGTGCCCTGGGTACTGCTAATCAGTCCCAGGGCCTGTGCTCTTTGTAAAATCAGTATGCAAATTATGATAATTATAATTGGCTAAGTCAACCTACCTATAAGTCCCTAGTATATGGTAGGGCATGCAGGTTTAGGGACCCCAGCATAGGTAGTGCACCCATAGGTGCACTGCTGAGGTGCCCAGTGTCATTTTAAAGGCAGGCCTGCCTTGCTGGCTACTTTTAAATTAAAGTTACATGCAAATTCGACTTTGGAATTAAAAGTAGTTTCAAAGCCATAAACTACCTTATTTCTACATATAAGTCACCCCTAAGGTGTGCCCTATGTGCCCCTAGGGCTGGGTGCCATGTAACTATAAGAAGGGACCTTATAAAAATAGTTTTATAAGCCCTGGTGAGGTGAAACAGCCAAATTCGTTTTTTCCCTCATTGTAGTGAATGGTCTCCATAGGCTAGAATAGGGAGACTTTATTTTAATTTTAAAAGTCCCCTTAAGTAACAGATATCATAAGTTCGGTATCAAATTAATTGTTATAATAAATCCCACTTCTTCCAGTTGTGGGATTTAATATAACTTGTTCAGGTAAGGAGTTTTAAACTTTACCTGAAAAGTTGTAAACCTCAGCCCTGCAGTGTTTTTGCTGCTTTGCTCTGATTGGGCAGCATCTGACAGCCTGGCCAGGCTACCTTGATGAGGTGTGAAGTGGTCTGGCTCAACACAAAGAGATGTGCTGGGGAAGGAGATCTTCCCTCAGCAGATGGGGAAGCAGGAAGGGGGAGGGCTGCCAATCTGGTCTTTAAAGGCAGGGAAGGACATTTGGAGCAACCCAGTAACACCCTTACATCCTGCAAACCCAGACAATTAGGTGCCCCCTTCATTAGATTAGGAGTGGGCAGGAGAGAGGTGTGTTTATGATTTTTAGCCACACCAGTGGGTGGGCTCAGCCAGATGTAACCTCCAAAAATCACTTCCAGCCATGATGGATTTTTGAGGAATGTTGCTCCCTGGGATTGATTTTTGCCACACTTCCCAGGAAGTGGTCATCACAGGGGGAAGGACCCTGTCCCTGATTGGAGAACCAGGCCCCCCCCCTGTTTTTCACCCAGGAGCAAGGATAAAACTGGCAGACCTGCACCCATACCTCAGTTCCCTACCAGATCCCTATCAGATTCCAACAAGGAAGAACTACAGAAGAGGAAGGACTGCCCTGCTGGACCCCTGGCCTGCACATGTACACTGTACTCTGGAGGACTGCACCAGATGCACACTTCGGCTTCACCACAAGAAGGACTTTGCCTGGCTTCAACTGGCTCAAGGAGGGACTCCCTGTTTGCTACAAGTGAGAATTTGATAACCAGAGTCCCCTGCACCAACTCCTAAAGAAACCAACCAGTTGACCCATGTCCATTGGCCAAAGAGGAGTTTGTGCCAGGTGCATTCTGGGAGTTGTAGTCCACACCCTCAAGGAGCATTTCAGAGCTTCTGGAACCTTGGGGTGAACTGTGGACCTCAAAAGAACATTAGAAGAACATCTGGAAGAAGATCCAGAAGTTTGGAGAACTTTGGAGAAGTTTTGAAAAAAAGCTCCATAGAGGGACCGACCCGCTGTGGCAACTCTAGCCGGCTTGCCTCAACCATGACCCTGCCTGACTTGCAGGTTCGTCCCGGTGAAGAAAATCTCCAAAAAAGTGACTAAGTCCAAACGTAGGAAGTTGACCGGGACCTCCCAGGCAGTGTATTCGAAGAGGGCTCCAAGGACGTTGGATCAAGATTCAGGTTTGCTCCGGGCGAAGGATTTTCACCTCGAAAAAACGACTAAGTCCGAAGGTAAAAATGTCCCCCGAGGGCTCCCGCAACGTGTATCCGAGGAAGAGTTCCAGGAGGTCGGATTGGACTGGCAGGTTCGTCACGCTGAAGAAAATCTCCAGAAAAAACGACTAGGTCCTAAGGTAAACTTTTGACCGAAGCCTCCCACGGGTTGTAGTCGAGCCGGGCTCCATCGCAGTCGGCCTTAAACTTTGACTTTGCCCCGGTTGAGGTGCGACCAGATGACCACATTGGCGCTTTTTGTTTCTATGCGCTAAAAAGCATTAATTGTTTAAAAATTCATATCTCCGGTTCTCCTTATCCGATTTTATTCGTTTTGGTGTCATTTTAAAGCTAAAAATATTTCCTATTTATATCAATTGATTCTGAATTTTTTTACTGTTTCCTGTGTTTTATTTAATTACTGTTTTGTGCTATTTGAATGTTTAACGCTGTGTCTCCTAAGTTAAGCCTTTTTGATTCTTGCCAAGCTACCAAGGTTTGAGCTGGGTTTAATTTACTGAGACCTAACTGGACCTAAGTGGAGGTTAGTGGCCTATTGCTAAGTGTAGGTAATTACCTGCCCTCACCAATAACCGATTTTCCAACAATCATCACCTTCTTTCCTGTTTTTCAGTGTGATAATAGAAGTTCAGGATACACTAGAGACCGGGGCCACAATTCAGGACTTTACTGTGTCACTGGACCAAGCCTCCTCCTGAAGCGCAGTCTGTCTTGTAAGGGGTGGTGTAAGACCTGCCAGCCTTAGGTTGTTCCCCTAAACCTTTTGCCTGCTTGCCTCATATTTTTGCTGATATTTGTGTTGGCCTTAGGATGCTGAGCACTTTACTGATGCTGATCAGCGCTAAAGTGTATGTGCTTCTTCCTTAAGCGTGGGAACATTAGTGTATACACAACTGACATATTTATTTTACTTATAAGTCCCTTGCAAAGAGATATTCCATATACCCAGGGCCTGTAAATTAAATGCTACTAGTGGGCCTCCATGATTGATTGTGCCACCCACTTAAGTAGCACCTTAAACATGTCTCAGGCCTGCCATTGAAGAGCCTGTTTGTGCAGTCTGAGTGCCACTTTCACTTGGCATTTAAAACCCCTTGCCAAGCCTTAAACCCCCCTTTTATTACACATAGGTCAACCCTAAGGTAGGTCCTAGGTAGCCATAATGGCAGGGTGCTGTGTAAGTAAACGTTAGTACATGCGTGTTTATGTTTTACATGTACTGGTAGTGAAAAACTCCCAAAGTCGTTTTTCACTACTGTGAGGCCTGGTCCTCTCATAGGCTAACAAAGGGAATTCCTTAATTCACTTTTAAACTGTAATTCCTGATTAAAAAGGAGTAGCTGCATCATGTTTCCTATCTTTGGAATGGTAATGATAAATCCTCTTTAATGGTAAAGTTGGAATTAACATTACTATTTTAGAAATGCCACTTTTAAAAAGTGGGCATTTCTCTGATCTTATTGTTCACTGTGCCTTTCAGCCTGTCTCCAATACATGTCTGGGGTGGGTGACGGCTACACTTTGTGCATTCCCTCTAGACAGCCACAAACACAGGAAGGGTAGGTGTGTCTTAGTACTCATCTGCATTCAACTGCATTCTAATAGCTTTTCCTGGCAGGAAGGGTGGGACTGGGATGACACTTGCACCTGAATAGGCAGTGCCTGTCCCCACACAAAGGACTGGTTACCCTCTACTGATAGTATGGAGCCAGGACTGAGGAATAAAATAATCCTTCTTTGAAGTCAACTCCACTCCAAAGGCAGTTTTGGGTACAAGTACTGATTCTCTGATCCCACCCAATCAGACACTTCTGGCCTTACAACTGATCTTTGTCAGAAGAACTGCTGTGTTGCTTACATGACTCATTGGTTGGGCTGGTGGACCTGGAAGACCTGCTTTTCTCTTCTGTTAAGGAGGGCTGGACTCTGCCTTCTACCTGAAGTGTGCTCCAAGTGCTTGTTGGCTTGCCTTCTGTTGCTTGAAATTCAGGGATATCAAAGTCTCTACCCCTGCTCCTGTGTCTGGTTCACTGGAAGTGGAACCAGATACTTGCATCACAGAAATCGGTGCATCTCCTGTCTTTGTGTAGCAGAACCGGTGCATCAACCTGGTTACCGGAGTAGAATAGGTGCATCACTCTCGGAACCATTGCTTTGCCTTGGGAGCCTGACGCATCAGAACCGCTCTTCACTGTCGCAGCAGTCTATGGAGATCGACGCATCCCTCGGCTGTGTGGAGAAACCTGGTGTATCGCACTTCAGAACCAACGCATCGTGGCTCCAGAGCTTGTCTTCGAAACTGATGCATTGCCATCACTGCGTGGGACAAACTGATGCATCGCCATCCCTACTCATCTCACCACGTATTTTGCTGTTGCGACCAAGAAAGTTACTTTACATGGGTCCTATAGTGGGCATGCGCACCATCGAGGTTGGCTCGAAGTTTGACTTTGACCTGGTCCAGCGGGACCTAATGTAATTCCTAAAGCACTATTTGCTTCTAAGAACTATTTTTACACTTATTCTTCTAATATTCATAACTCAAATTCTACTAATTGGATTTTTTTTTTGTCTTGAACCTGTGCAGAGTCTTTTTGTGGTATTATTATTGTGTTACTTCAGGTCTGCCCTCAGTGTATTGAAAGGATGGCTTTCCTCGATGAGCTGACATTGCAGGCCCACAAGTGTCCACCCCAGCACATTAGGCAATAGAAGGCCTCTATGATAGGTTTCTAGTTTATTGTAGAGTGCTTTGTCACTGTCATAATTAGGACTGAGCACCAGCTGATTGGATTGCATGATGCTAACGTGGTAGATCCAAAAGCATTCCCGTTTTCCATAGTAGAATAGCTAACAGTTGGGTGCATAGTGGGCAAAAATAGAGAGAAATTGAAGTATATGAGACAGCTCTTTGCACACAAAGCACATACCTAATTGTCTCTTGGTGCCACCATAATGGATGCCATGTAAGTGGAAAAGCAATCACAATACTTTATGGGAAAAATAGATGCATAATTGTTCTGCTCAGAAACAACTGTTGATGTAAAAACACTACCAAATCTGTTCCATGGCGTGTCAGTATTAAAGAAAATAAAATTTGACAAAATAAAAATTATATGTGGAGATCACTGGTAAAATTAACTTCTTGTGTCCCTATTGTTATTAAATTACAATTTTGTTTGAAGCAGTGCCTGTTACGGGTGAAAAATAGATGTTGTCCTTTTGGGGGAATCTTTCAAAAAAGGCTCTTGTTACCTATTTACGATTGTCTGATAAATACTAAACCTGCTTAGACAAACTGGTAATAGATTGACAAGTTGATAAAGGCGGGGATAAGGTACTATCAACTCTACAATAAAAAAACACTTTTGGGGAAATTTGTGAAAGATAGTGGATTTTTTTAAATTAGGTTTCTGAGTTCGTTTACAACAACATAACAATCTTGAGCCCACCCAACATAGGGCTATATGTCAACAGTAGATACCATTTACATATCAGTTGGTCAAAATGAGACAGCTAAGCAGTATCAATATTGCATATTTGTCCTCTGTGCGATCCCTCCCCAAGTCATGTCAGTACATATCTTCACCCTGACCTGTCCCATCGGTCACAGTCATATCCTCAAGTTGTAGATCATGTTAACATTGACAATCAGCAATTATATAAATATCAATTTGCCATTAAAATTAGTGCACTGTCAGAGTTCATGTATCTCGTATAGTCCTCGACAATATGAAGACTACTCTGTCTCTGATTCACTTAGTAGACCTCTCCATGGTTCTTGCGCATTATGATGACTATCCGGCTCAACAGGTGTGACGATGTCTGAATGGAGTAGCAGGTAGGTACGCAGGGGGGGCCAAATGTCCCTCAGCCTGGAGTTTAAGGGTAAACTGTCCGTATATATTGTCATTTGCTCGTTACAGTAAACTAAATCGGTTAGCCATTCCTTAAACTTTGGAGCCAGTCCCCTTCCCCCTTCGCCATGCAATTCTGTAGCTAGTAGTAGCGCTAGTGCTACAAATTTTATATAGCAGGGTTCAGGACAAGCAAGTGTGTAAGTGTGAGGGCAGAGTTTATCATTTCCCTTAATGTGTTTTCTATATCTTGCCAATATCAACGTACACGTCCACATTCCCATACTTAATGTAAGAAGTCCCCACCCTCGATATTACAGCGCTGACACCTGTCATCCTCTCTCAGTATATATATATATATATAGTCTTTGTGGAGGGTAATAAAATCTATGTAGGAACTAACCATCTTCACCGCCAGCAACCACATCTCCATCAGCCACATCACCCAACTCCAATGGACCGACTACCACTGTATCCACTTTACCTTCAGCAAATTCCCCCGACCGACACCTCGCTCACCTACCACCCCACCCCCCACAGGAGCTGGAACAAGATCTCCAAGGACTAGCTATTCACCAGCCTCAATAACTCCCCTCTCCCACCAGATGATCTTGCCACAAACATAGCTGCCTGAGACCTCAACAACGGGATCATAGACTGCTCCAACACCTTAGCCCCCATCAACAAACCCTCCAACAGACGCACATCAATGAAAGCCAATTGGTTCACCCCCGCCCTCAAGGAGTCCAAACAAAGCTGCAGGTGCCTCGAAAGCAAATGGCGTACCAACAAGACCCCCACCAACCACGAAGCCTTCAAAAAAGTCATAAACACACACCACCAACTCATCAGGACCACCAAGAGAAACACCTTCCAGGAGCGTATCAACAACAACGCACACAACAGCAAAGAGCTCTTCACGATCATCAGCGAACTGACCAACCCCAGAGCGAACTTCACGGACATCCCCCCTCACAAGAACTCTGCAACAACCTCTCCACCTACTTCCACCGCAAGATAGCAGACATCTACAACAGCTTCCCGACTCAGGACCATCCCACGCCCACCACTGTCATATCCACCACTGAAGCTCCTCCAAACCCCCACCACCTACTCTGCTGGGCTGAGCCAACATCTCTGACGAAGAAAACCTCAACATCATGAACTCTATCTACTCCGGCTCTCCCTCACCACATCTTCAACAAAGCAAGCAGCACCATCGCACCCAAACTCCGGCACATCATCAACCGCTTCTTCGAAACCTCCACCTTCCCAGAAATCTGGAAGCACGCCGAAATCAAGCCCCTACTGAAGAAACCCACCGCAGAATCAGACGACCTCAAGAACTTTCTGCCCATCTCTCTGCTCCCCTACCTAGCTAAAGTCATTGAAAAAGCTGTCAACAGACAACTCACCAAACACATCGAACTCAACAACATCATGGAACCTTCACAGTCAGGCTTCCGGAGCAACCACAGCACTGAGACTGCCCTCCTCGCTGCCACAGGTGACATTTGCATCCTCCTAGACAGGGGTAAAACTACAGCTCTCATCCTCCTCGACCTGTCCGCCGCCTTCGACACCATCCCCCACCGCACTCTACGGACTGGTCTCCATGACGCCGTTATCCGCGACGAGGCACTAGAATGGATCACCTCCTTCCTCTCCAACAGGACCCAAAAAGTTCAATTCTCCCCCCTTCTACTCAGAGGCCACCAAGATCATCTGTGGCGTCCCTCAAGGCTCCTCTCTGAGCCCCACTCTCTTCAACCTCTACATGGACCCCTAGGAAGGACCTTCTCTCACCACGCTGCCAAGACCTGGCACTCCCTTCCCATCCACCTCAGAAGATCTCCCACTCTATCGCAATTCAGAAAAGACCTTAAAACCTGGCTCTTCGCCTGATCCCCTCTGTTCATCGCCTTACTGCCCCCCCCAGCGCCTTGAGACCCTAGCGGGTGACTACCCGCACTTTACAAGTATAGTGACTGATTAATTTATTGAACTTATAGTGGATAACGCGTGGGCGACTACTAGAGGCAACATGTCTCATATGGGCAGTGCTTAATTTGTAAATAAAAATATGCTGGTGTTCAAACCCCACCTCTTAAACATGCGGCTGCTGCAATTAAATGTGGGAACACGGAATACTGAGGCAGCGTAATCCTGAAGCCATCTCAGGCCTCTTGAATCCATTTAAAGTCAATCCCTGACCCTTCAGCTCACTTTTGCAGCTTTCTGCTTTCTCCCATTGTGACGCTATTTCACATTTCTCTTCCTCCGTCTTTTCAATATGTGTCTTTTGCTCGCAGAAAATGCTTGAGGCAGAAGAATAAGCGCCGGCCCTCAAAAATAAGTGCCGGTGCTTCGCACCGGAAACAACAAGCACAAATTAAGCACTGCATATGGGTACAACATGCAGTCCATATGTCCGCTGTCAGTTGGACGTCTAATTCAACCTGCCATCTATCCCATACACCAACGGCCTTGGAGGGTGTCTCTGTTTGTTCATTGTAGTATAGATTGGACACTAGTCTGCGCTGTGACTCTGCCTTCAGCATTATGTGCAGTGCAAGCAAAGTTTGGGGTTCTTAAAGGACGTTAGTGGTAGCATCTCTCACATCATTTCGGAGTCTTATGTATATAAATACATCTAATGGTGAGGGCAGATTCCCCATAGAGATCCCCCCAAGTGTGGCAGTTCAGCCTCTGTAAAAGCTTTCGCCATGTTATGTGGGTGACTGGCAATAGAGGATTAGAAGGGAGAGGTATTACTGGGGAATATAATACAGATTTCCCCGTGTGTTGTGCGAGACTATTCCACGCAGCTGTGGTGTACACTACTCTGGAGTCAGCAGAGTCAGGAAAGTGTAGTTTAGTACCTAAGAAGGCCGGTGGTGGGAGTGGGGTCATGTAACCCTCCTCCACAGCAAGATACGGTAGATAGGGTGTGGGTTTAAAGCAATATATAGTGCAATGGGCTTCTGCAAAGGAGTAGTAGAGCTCAAAATTCTGTGCTTTAAAGCTACTGTGGGAAAAGGGTAGGACAAGGATATCCCAGCTATTATAGGGCTGCCTACCTGCCCATGCTAGCTTGATTATTTGAGTACGAAGTGCCTGGAAAAATGCACGTCTGGGCCGGTCATGTATATTTTGGAAGATATATAAAAGTTTAGGAAGAACAATCATCTTCATTAGGCCAACATGCCCTGCCAGAGATAATGTCAGGGATATCGATCTTGCAACATTGTTGGTAGTATTTGAGAGGGTAACGCCATAGCTTGCTCTGAGCGTTTCCTCCTTGTTTAGAGTAATCTTCACCCCTAAATATTTTAACTCCGTGGTACACCACTGTAAGGGGTAATCAGGTATGAACGGTAGGAAGTGGGGCGTTAACGGGGAAAATATGAGATTATTCCCCAAATCATTTTTATGCCAGATAGTTCTCCAAAGGAAACAAATTTCCGGAGCACTGCATTCATTCTATGCTGCGGGTTCCTTAAGTATAACGTAATGTCATCCGCATAAAGCATCACTAACAGGTGTTTGGAGGTATATCTGATGGCACAATCCCTGTGTTTCTGTCGGAGCTTGCCAGCCAAAGGGCTCCACTGCCAACGCAAAGCGGAGGGGCGATAATGGGCATCCCTGTCTAGTCCATCTAGAAATCCGTACTAGTTCAGAGAGCGAGCCATTTATGTGCACTTTAGTGGAGAGGTGTGAATATAAAAGGTCTATCCAAGCCAGAAAGCGTCAGCGAGACCCATACGTCGCAGCACCGTCATCAAGTAATCCCATTCAAGTGAATCAAGATGGCCACCACATCCAGGTCTAGGTCTTGGAGTACAGCAAATAATGTTCTCAGGTTATGTGAGGTTGATCTACCCGGGACGAAACCCGATCGGTCGGGCCTGACTAAGAATGGGAGGAGTAGGGAAAGGCGATTAGAGAATACGATAGTGGATTTAACCTACTTTTAAAAAGGCGACTATGCATTATTACCTGACTCTGTGGTTTGAAATTTCATTTGCTGTGTACAGTGAGATTGTTCCATAGAGTTAACTGTTTGCGCCCATGGCTTGGCTGCCTGTAAATTTTATGAAAACCGTGTGTTACTTTTTCCATTGTGAACAATGTGAAAGAAACAGAGAAGGTAGCCATTTCACTTCACTCATTGCTAGGACTGTTAGTCGAGATATTTTAAATATATTAACTAAATATTTTAAGTTTTTAAATGTATGTTATATCCTTTCTTTTTGTGAATTAAGGGCAGCAGGCTGAGAGGTCCTAATACATTCAAATACTGATAAATCTTGGCTTCATTTCTCTAGATTCTCTGCTCCCAGAACCTAAGACGTCATGCTTTGGGCTGCATCACCAGTCATCTAAGGTGCCCGCATTAGGCATACAATGCTTGTCTATAGTAGTCAGTCAGGAAACTGTCTTTCCAGGTACTGGCGGGGCATCCAGTCCACGAGAGCCTCGGTGCACGGGAGAACACCAGAAACATCTGCAGTGATTGTGAGCCCAGATGCCATTTTTGAAAGGCAACACCATAACCCTGGCGTTGCCATTTTCGTGCAGCCCTAAACTTTCTTAAGCTGCCCTACACCCTCATTTACCAAACTATGATATGAGAGATTTGGTTTTAGGCAGACCCGATCACGCATCCTACACCCCCTGATTTCTAAGGTCCAAAGTCTTTTTTCTTGGATGGACACCTATTTTTCTGCCTTTTTCTCCACTCACCTCTGCTTGAAAGGCGTGGCTCAGGTGAATCCGAGCAGGAGGAGGTTCCTTCACGCTGACCCTGGCAGCAGCAGCCCACCCCTTTGAGAACATTAACCCCACAAGTGGAGCTCATCAGCACTGTAATGGCCTCTGCTTGGCCAGGGGGTTACATCACCACAGGCCTTTCCATTGCAGCCCACTTGGCATCTAGATAACCATGCCCAAGCTAAGACAAAAAAGACCTTGTTAACTGGAGTGGCCAAACTAAAGTAATATTTGTAACCTGTCATATTTCATTTTTACTAACAAACAAGATCTCACCACACTGATTTCAGTATTAGAAATTACCAAGAGTGAAATACACATTAAAAAATGATGTATGCTAGATTTTCCACTAGGGAAGAAGGGTGTAGAAATTTCTTTACTTTGATGCATAGAAAATGGATGCAAAGCTTTGGACAACTCTGGCGGTTCCCATTGGTTTTCCAAATGTGTGCCCAGATTTTTAAAAGCAGGTGGAGATCCTGCAGCTCAGTATTCCTTGTTCCCCACATTGAGGAATGGGAGGGACAAAGGATAGTTGTGACATCCAGCACTGTCAGGGGCAAGACACTGTAAGTACCACTAGACAATGTAATTACCGCAGTGATAATTGCATTAACTTAATTACACTGCCTGGTCCCAGTCAATGCAAAAAAGTAAGTTTCCAACAAGGGGAGATCGTGCATAGTGCCACAAGGCCACCCCAACACTCAAGCTCCTCTGCTGGGAAAGCTGCTTTCAAGACCATTTTGATTAAGATAATTACATCGTCCACCCGCCCCTACAATGCTTCTAAAGTTCCACCTACGGAGCAAACCTAATTTCGCTCACCAGGAGTTAAAAAAACAAAGTTTTTTTCCCTGCTTGGGTATTTGCCTGATAATTCCCCCAGTTCTTCTAATGTGAACTTGGCAATTATATGTGTTGATGTAGCAATCAAGATGCTTATGGTACACAAGTCCCACAGATGTCATCAGTTTCAGTGTTGACTCACACGAGCAGGAAAGTGGCAAAGGCACGAGGGAAAGAGAGAACTTTTTGATTACAGCTGCTCTGTAAAGCAACCCGGTGCTGGCAGAAGCACAAGTGCAGTCCACTGTGGACTGGGTGCAAAAATGAAATAAAATGCAGAAACAGCAAGCAGTAGATTATCAAAAAGGATGAGGGATTTGCTGTGGTGTGGTGGAAATCACTGATACTTGTGCCCTTTCCTACAGGACATTCTGTAATCTTCCAGTAGCTCCTTGAACATCCTGGGTCTTAGTTCCTGTGTGTGGTAGCACCCCTGTCTTATGTGACTTATCCCAGGCCCTAGGACTCTGAAGGAGCCCAGATGGAGAGCCAGCAGGTCAGGTGGAGTGTTTCCTTCTTGGGAAAAGAATAAGGGGCACTGGCGCGATTGGGGACCACCCACACACAACTTGGATCACACTCAGCCTTAAAGACTGAAGAAGGAGAAGCCCCCAACAGGAAGGATGCCAGGAGCCATGTCTTGCTGTAAGACATCGCACCATCTGAGGCAGAAAGAAGTTGTTGTATGTGCTAATAATATGCCAGTGGATGGTATTTCAAAAGTGAAACAATTTACTCTCTACCTTGGTCACTTTCAACTTGTTGGAGGAGCATTAGCTATCTCATAGGGTTTATTGTAGTCTTGCATGAGCTAGACCAGTTCTTCTCAAACTTTTGGGAATCACTACCCACTTTTTAGCATGAAAAACTTTTGTGACCCATCTCCCTTTAATAAACACGAGGCAGGCGATTTTTTAATGTAACTTAAAGTGCTAGTGTGCCGTCAGTTATAGAGCACACTTCCCATTGGCCACTAAATTTACACAGTCTTGCTGATAAAACTATACTGCACACAAATGATAACACATGAAATCTGGTTCCAGTGAATATCTATCATTTGACAATCACTAAGTAAAATGTCTTGATTTCTTTTGATCCTAATAAAATCTTTGCTTCCTTCACACTTCAGAATTAGAAAATAGTGAATGTGTGTAGTTCAATTACCGATATTTACATTTTGTTTTGTGTTACAGTAAATTATATCCTATAGACTTTCCTTTCACACTCTTTGTACCCCAGCAAAACTGTCACACAATTCAATTTAGAAGGAGTTTGTGAACACCAATCCCCATGATGAAAAAATATAAAGAGCAATGTATCAGAAAACACAGCCTGACATTTGACCTCTGTTTTAAAAAGTGTGACAAGATAAATATAGAATTTAAAGGCATCTTTATTGCTTGCACTTTCACCACCCGCGATAAAAAAAATCGTCTTGCGACCACCAATGGGTTGCAACCAACTGTTTGTGAAAAGCTGGTCTAGAGTCATGTGCTATTCTACATCACGTATCAATATTTGCCTAACACTGCCTGGCTGTGGTGCCATTTCTGGTCAGCTCTGATTCAGGCCATGGACAGAGCTAATCTAGTTTTCTCAAAAATACTGTTTTGCGACAGTCTAGCCAGGATGGTGCTTCCACAGACAAGCAAAGTCCAACTTGCTGAGATCAGTAGTACGAGGGTGTATGGCCATGATGGAGACCCAAAATAATGAGTGCATGAATTGATTTCCTCATGAGTTGAAGATGGACAAGCCACCTGTGTTCTGTGAGTAGAGGAGGGCATGCTAAAAAAGTTTATGCACTCTTCAAATTGTTATACATATGTAATTGTACACTTTATTTAGAAGACAGAAGACGCAAAGCTAGGCCTCTTAACAAATTATGGGCAAAACAATCTCGGAACCAATATTCCAGTACAAAGATGTATCTGTGCTCTGTCCATGTTCATAGCTATTGACACGCATATCTCAGCAGATCCAGTGGTCGCACAGGCCCAGGAGCCCTCTGTGGAGACAGTGATTTTGCTCCTGGCACAGATGTTTCTCGGCAGCACGTGCATTAAGCCCGATCCATCGAGGATAGCGTTAATTAGTTTCAGGTCAGAGCCATCTCAGCACAGGAAGAGCTGCAGCGGAAGTGGCTGGTAAAAGACCTTCACCGCAAACTGTTTTCCTGTTCTCGCTGCAATCATACTGTCTTCTTTTCAATAATCACGTGCATTGTGAACGGAAGTGGAATAGCAAGCGATATTCCAAAAGAAATGTACTTCAGTGAAAATCAGCATTATTGTGTTCCTGGCAAGGGATGTCCCTTTAACCCTTCTGTCTTTTCTCTGACTGAAGATGCCTGATTGCCACAACTCTTCGTGCACCTGAGTTCCATTCCGCCATGGGGATGGAGTAAACTACTCGTCCCCATGGTGGAGAGGCCGCCCGAATGACTGCCTGTAAAACGGTCATTTATAAGAGCATTGGCAGGATCCACTGTCACGGCTGTTCTTGGAAATGCATTTCACTCTGTGCTACCGGGCTGCGCCTGCAGGAGGCAGCCCTGTAGCATACAGTATTTTGTTTTTCTTTACAAATACAAAATCCCGAAATGGGATTTTCTTTTTGTAAAGAAAAACAATAATGCTCCTCTTGCCACGAGAGTCTTCTAAGAGTTTTCTAAGCATAGACTCATGTAAATGTAGGCTACGACCATTTACTCATGTGTAAGTGCTTGAGCATTTAAGTGCTCTGAAAAGCTGTGAGTGTTGCAGCTTCGTAGGAGCAGTCAAGGATTGTTTCATGAATTACAAAAACAACACAATAGCATAGATGTAAACCCATTGATGCAGAGTTACACATTGTTTAAGAATCAGACCCTTTAAAGTGTTGTGATCCACGGGCAATCTGTAGCATTGTAATCCATTCTAAGATGCTAACCATTACCATCAGCACAAAGATAAATGACCTGCTTTCAGGAAAAATTTCAAAATGTTCCTTTGTGAATTGTAAGTACTCTCTCTGTTGATGGAACACCTTGAGTTAAAGCAGTACGAAGATCTGCACTGTTTCATTTATTCATTTGTTTCTGTCTGTGGCTCAGCTATGGCTCTCGGCGGATATAGGACCAGATGTACGAAATTCCTATTTTGCATTTCCAAATCGCGAATCATAATAAATCTCTAGTTAGGATATGCAAAATGAAATGTACAAAAATAGATACTTCCTAATAGCGATTTAAACAGACTAGGAATTGCTATTAGGAAATCGCTATTTAACAAGTGCTGCACCATTTGTTCCTATGGACCTAAAAGCCCATAGGTACGAATAGTTTTGCATTTCCAAATTAGCTATTTCCTATTTGGGAATCGCAAAATGCGATTTTTACTGGGTAAAAAAATCACATTTTGCGATTCCCTATTGCCCTTTGTACATCTGAAAAGGCAATTTAGCATTCCTTCACAGACCAAATTTGCGATTCGGTCCATTAAGAACCTTAGGGATGATTTAGAACGCAGCAGACAGTGTACTCTGTCACAAGGGTGACAGATATCCTGTCTGCCGAAATCTAAATCCCATAGAATAGAATAAGATTTAGGTTTCAGCAGATGAGATATCCGTCACCGTTGTGACAGAGTACACCGTCCGCGAGTTCTAAATCAGGCCTTTAGTCTTGAACTGTGTAACCACAACCTGACCTGTTTACATGCATGCCCCAACTCAGTGATCCAACCTGAACGTGGTGTATGCAACCGAAATGAATCATACACAACCTCTTTTTGCTATTTATACTGATTCTATACTCGTGCACCTTGAAGCATTTGAGTTCTGCAGTGTATGTAAAGTAATAAATAGAAACATAAACAAACATAAACCAAAACTCGATCTGCTTCTTCTTTTACCCATGGAAGGGTTTGTTCCTCGTGACCTTCTATGGTGTCTGGTTGGTGATTTTTCAATATGGGTTTATTCCTCATGACCTTCTGGGGTTTGTGATTGGTGATTTTGGTAATATGGGATTATTCCTCATGACCTTCTACGCAGAGTGTTTAGTGATTTTTGTTACAGTCTTTGATACAAAGGGCCTGATTTAGATATTGGCGGAGGGTTGCTCTGTCACAATGGTGATGGATATCCCGTCCACCGAAATCTAAATCCCATTGGGTATAACGGGAATAACCCCTCCGCTAATACCTAAATCAAGTTCAAAGTTTCTTTTTATTTGTTTATCAGGTTCTGTTTTCTTTTCGTTCAACTGGTGACATTGAGCCTTGAAGTTTCAAGATATTGCTGAGTGCAGCCCTTAGATGATTACGGGACTATGTTGTCCTATCTCAGTTAATTCAGATTGCATGTATGTGCTACCAGTAGCATTCTCCGATGAAGTCTGGATAACTTCATCGTGTGTTGCTAAACTCAAATGTGTAGGAAAACTTGGATTTCTTTGGCAATAATGACTGTGTTAGAGAAGCCCGGGACTTCCTGTTAGTTTTAGATATTAGTACATGGTCTGACATTTTAACTTTTTTACATTCTTAGCAGCTCCTCCTAAAACCTTTTTCTTTTTCTAGGCTACTCCTCCAAACTTAACAGCTCTATTTGTGTCATTGTCATGGAATGTTTAGATTTTCCTTTTTTGAGGCAGTTCTTCTGTGACTGCTGAACCTGCTTGTTCCCTAGTGATGATGCATGCATTTCTCCAACTCTTCTATCACCTCTGTGGCCATGTCCACCTGCTTCCACTTCATAGAGTTGATGATCAGATCTTAGAAGGAGTCTGTTTTTCCACCTCTATAGGTCCCTCTCTCTACTGTTCACCTTTCTCCATTCTGCACTACCAGCTACAAGTTGGGCACATGGCCCGAGGCCTTTCCCCACTTCTAGTAACTGCACCATCAATCTCTCTGCTTATTCACTCCATCTCCCTTGAGATATTATGCACTGCTGTCAGGTCAATCATTTTCATTTGTTCTCAAATCACAGGACATTCTATTGTAGGTGGTTGAGGTAGCATGGGGGGGGGGCTTAAAAGCACTTGCCCGTAGCTCAATACTTTAGGTTCACTTGGTCTCTTGGATGCTGGAATTATTCTTGTTTGAAGTTGGGATTAGTCAGTGCTTGCAGATATGGCTATGATAGCAGGAGAAGTGCAAGAAAGGACTATTAAGAAGAGTTAAGGGAAACATGAGGGTGGGTTGGCTGGGAACATTTTGGGAGAACCTTTTTACAGTGCTGCTGCTCTCATATGGGTGGGGTTATAAAATCCCCATGGTTGCCTATTTATCCAATGCCAATACAGTTTCCTGTGGTCTTTGATAACCCATTTAAAAGAATCTGCTTCAGCGGCAGGTCCGACAGCAAAGCTTACTGGCACCAACACCAAGACTCCCTCTGGCAGGAAGATTTTATGGACCCAGGGCACACAGTGTAGCCTAACCCTTCCTTTTTCTCACTGTGCAGTGACATGGAGTGGGTCATGTTGAGTTGATGTCGCCAGAGGAACCTACAACCAAGTCTCCTGCTTGGTGTGCCCGCTTTGGAGGGAGTATTCCCTTATTTATTATCCCCTTCCATAAGAACTTTCCAATAAGTCATCTCTTGAAATATTGAATCAACTCCTTGAATGATTACACTGCTTTCAAATTAGCTTTATTTTTAATTTTTTTAAAGATTAATGTTGGAAATGGCCCTTTCTGCAGTGTTATCCCCAAACATTTTGCGTTTCTCCTCCTATTTTTGGACCCCTTTTATTTTGGCTTTAGGGCTCTGGGCATTTTACCACTGGGAATCAGTGTTAAAATGCATATGCTCTTTCCCCTGAAACATGGTATGATTGGCTACACCTATTGGCCTTATTTAATTTACCTGTAAGTCCCTTGTAAAGTAATATACCATATACCCAGGGTCTGTAAATTAAATGCTACTAGTGGGCCTGCAGCGCATATTGCGCCACCCACAGAAGTAGCCTTTCAAA